>NC_137686.1:19758898-19886398 GCF_963989245.1 Nansenia antarctica | reverse complement strand
CCTCCCTCCCTCTCTCTCCCTCCCTCCCTCTCTCTCTCTCCCTCCCTCTCCCTCCCTCAGTGCGGGCGTGGGTAGGACCGGGTGCCTCATCGTGATCGAGGCCATGCTGGAGCGGATGAAGCATGAGAAGTCTGTGGACATCTACGGCCACGTGACGTGCATGCGCGCCCAGAGGAACTACATGGTGCAGACGGAGGACCAGTACATCTTCATCCACGAGGCCCTGCTGGAGGCCGCCACCTGCGGCAACACAGAGGTCCCCGCCCGCAACCTGTACGCCCACATCCAGAAACTCACCCAGCCCCCGCCCGGAGAGACCGTCACCGCCATGGAGCTGGAGTTCAAGGTGACTCTCTCTATCTCTCTCTCACACACACACACACACACACACACCTCCTCCTTCCTCCTCCTTCTCCCCCTGTCAACAGACACTGGCTGGGATTATTTCCTATCTGTCGCCCAGGGTGGAACTGTAATTAGTGTCTTTATGGTGTAGTGTAATCTTTTCTGTTTGAGGTTATGATAGCAATAACCAATTAAGACTGCAGCAATCCTATACCGTGAGACCAAATGTATGTGCAAGGCGATACCAGTGACAGTGACAGAGGGAGAGAAAGAGAAAGAGAGAGTGGCCACAGTGTATGTGGGCCGACATCCCTGGCGTTCGTGTAGCCCCCGCGGTCTGGCCACCACACACACTGGAGCAGCGACACCAGGCCTCTCTACACACTCCCGTGCCGGCCATCTGTGTGATGAGCTCTGCCAGCGCTGAGTTAGTCACGCCTCCACCCCCCCATCCACACACACACACGCACACATCACACACACACACGCACTCCAATAAAATCCAATAGAACACTGACGGAGCCACTGTTGTCCTGAGGCGACCCTGGTCCCACTACACCTGCCAGGACGTATTCCTGCTCCCAGAGTTTCTGTTGTCCAGCATGTTTGACATTCCATCCAGTCTCCCCGTCTCTGTAGAACCACTTATACATTGTGACAGAGAGAGTTCCAGACACACTCTCCCCCACCGCAGGCCTTTGTTGTCTACCGCAGGTCACAGGTCACTAATGCTGTCTCTCCTCTCCTCTCCTCTTCTCTCCTGTCCCCTCCCCCTCCCCTCCTCTCCTCCTCCCACCTCCCCTCCATTCTCTTCTCCCCTCATCTCCTCTCCTCTCCTCTCCTCTCTCCCCCCCCCCCCCTCACATCCTCACAGAGGCTGGCCAACTCCAAAGCACACACGTCCCGCTTCATCAGCGCCAACCTGCCCTGCAATAAGTTCAAGAACCGGCTGGTCAACATCATGCCCTTCGAGTCCACCCGCGTGTGCCTGCAGCCAATCAGAGGCGTGGAGGGCTCCGACTACATCAACGCCAGCTGCATCGACGGGTACAGGTGAGGAGCTGCTCCGCCCACGGCCGGGTCTGTTGGTTTTTAAACTGTTGTGTGACTGGAGGTCCTGTCAAGGACTGAACACACAGGAAGTCTAAAGGTAAACACGTAGGTATTTGAAGGGCATACGTGTGCTTTTGGCTATACAGTTGGTATGGATATAGGTCATATACAGTAAATATTGATATAGCTTCTATAGGCTATACAGTTGGTATGAATATAGCTTCTATAGGCTATACAGTAAGTATTGACGTAGTACTTACTACTTGACAGTAGTAAGGTTACTCACTGTCAAGGTTTTTGGTATCCTGGTATCATTTAGTTTGGTTTCATGCAGGTCGAATGATGCATGTAGGTATTTGTTGAATATATACTTTTTGGTATAATGCTTCAAATCTACTACGGCCTCTCAGGGGTGGTTGGGTACCACCGCTACAGATAAAGGTATTGGATATAGGACAGGTGTTATCGGTATCTATGTGTATAGTGTATAGGGATATACAGTAGGTGTCTTTCATTCTGTTTCATCCCATCACTGTTGAAACCAACGACTGAAAGGCCTTATGTGCTCCGTTTCAACTAGCAATTCAAATAGGCTTCCTGAGGGGCTTAAGATGAAATGACGCTTTTTTTTTCTTTCTCCCTCGGTGGAGAAACTGAAGGAAAAAAGAGAGGAATAGACTCCTCTGATGGGGAAACGAGGGGAGAGAAGAGGAGGAGGGGGGGGAGTTTGAGAGCGTGAAATGTCATCAGGTCCGTGCGGGGCGGCCTACGAGGCCTGGATACGGCGCCTCTTCCTCATCCAATTCAGACTTAATGAAAGGTGCTCCGCAGAGGCCCTCTCCCCTTTGTCGCTGTGTAAATAGCGTAATTGCAGCTGCTTCCCCCTGTACAAGAGGGTGTCTTAATGAAGTGTTTTCTAAACACGTCTCTCACTCTCCCCCCCCCCCCCCCCCACACTCTCTCTCTCTTGCTGGCTGGGGTTTCGGTGTTAATTTCCTTCCCGATGGTAGCTTTGCGTTGAGCGGGGGGGGGGGAACTGTTGTCTGCGTTGGCAGCGCTTTGTAATTAAGCCTCGTTTTAAAAGCGGGGCGTAAATAAGAACTAAACAGTGGCCTCCCGCGCCCTTTCCCCGAGCCTCCAGGTGACGCCGATATCCTGAGCTAATGAAGGAAGCCGCCAGCCCTTGTTAGTAGGGGGGAAACTTGTAATGAAAGATTGATGCTGCCCACCTCGTCAAGGTTACGAGAATGGTAATTCGACCCGAGGCGTCAGGCGCCTAGCTGAGATCTCAGACGGTGGTTGTAACAGGAGCAGTGTTCCCCCTCAGACGACGAGGAGGAGGAGGAGGAGGATGAGGAGGGTTTACCGGGAGGCTGGGTACATGTGTACTGTAGGCTGTCCAGAGCCCTGCCGGGGGAGAAGAGGCTCATGCCAGACTTGGGTGCTCCTCTCCTTTTCACACCCAGGTGGAGAGAGAAGACGTGTCTCGTTCTATCTGCGCGCTCTGATGACCAGCGGGAATGACAAGTGGTTCTTCTCATCAACCCCCTCTCCTTTTCCGTCTCCTCTCTCTCCGGTTTTGCGCCGTTCCCTTCTTTCCCACGTCTTTTGCTCTGCGTTCCTGTTCTCCTCTTGAGTTCTGCTGTCCCCTCCCCTCCCCTCCCCTCTTCTCCTTTCCCCTCCTCTCCCCTCCCCCCCTCTCCTTTCCCCTCTCCTCTCCTCTCCTTTCCTCCCCCCCTCCTCTCCCCTCCCCTCCTCTCCTTTCCTCTCCCCTCCTCTCCCCTCCCCTCCTCTCCTTTCCTCCCCCCCTCCTCTCCCCTCCCCTCCTCTCCTTTCCTCTCCCCTCCTCTCCCCCCCCCTCCTCTCCTCTCCCCTCCTCTCTTCTCCTCTCCCCTCCTCTCCTTTCCTCTCCTCTCCTTTCCTCTCACCCCTCCTCTCCTCTCCTTTCCTCTCCCCTCCTCTCCTCTCCTCCTCTCCTCCTTTCCTCTCCTCTGCTCTGTCATTTCTTTATTTGTGTGAGCGGCGCCCTGAGCACACTCTAATCTCCCAGTTCCACATTATTGCCTGCCTCCAGCGCCTTCATTAGTTGCTCACCCGTGGCTTCATCTATCTATCACTCTGTGTGTGTCTGTGTGTGTGTGTGTGTGTGTGTGTGTGTGTGTCTGTGTGTCTGTGTATGTGTGTATGTGTGTGTGTGTGTGTGTGCGCATGCACGTGCACAGACACAGGCATGTATGTGTGTGCACCGTATGTGGTATGAATGGGCCTCAGTGTACTTGTCTCTCCCATCGTGCCTGGCGCGCTGCTGCCACCTACAGGCGGGCGGCATGCCTGCCCTATCAGGCCAGAAGTCACGTAGGAACAACACTAAAGCTTAGCACCCCTACCTCTCAGCCTCGGCTTTGTGGAGTCAACACATGGACTCAGCATTACACAACACGGTATTACACAACTGTGAACACCATAGGGCACTGTTACAGTGTTCTGGGGGCGGCTGTGGCTCAGGAGTGGCTGTGGCTCAGGAGGTAGAGGTTGTCTAATGATCGCAAGGTCTGCGGTTTGATCCCCGGCTGGCAATGTTTCGAGGTGTCCTTGGGCAAGACACTGAACCCCAAATTGCTTCCAGTGAGCGGGCCCGGCGCTTGCCGCCATTGGTGTGTGAATGTGTGTGTTTGTGAATGGGTGCAGTCCGTTTACATGGAGTAGCTGTGTTCTTACAGGACGTGTTCTCTCTCTCTCTCTCCGTCACCTCCGCAGGGCTCAGAAGGCCTACCTGGCAACGCAGGGCCCGCTGGCCGAGACCACAGAGGACTTCTGGAGGATGCTGTGGGAACACAACTCCACCATCGTAGTCATGCTGACCAAACTCAGAGAGATGGGCCGGGTAAGATAACACACACACACACACACATGAACACTCAATATACATAGTATAAGCAACACAATCCGACACTGCCTGTGAGATAGCCCACGAAGAACGTGCGCGCACGCACACAGACACACAAGGATGGGAATTGATAAATGTTATCGATACCAATGCCATTGTCGGTTCTGCTTATCGATCCGTTCTTTATCGCTTCGCTTATCGATTCCTAATCAATTTTCTGTGTGGAAAAAAAGTAGGCCTACACAGGTTTTCAGCGTCAACACAGCTACTTTATTTTCTCTTGAGTCTCTGAACACAGTGTAGAATGTCTGCCTAATAACTATGCTAAAATGAATGAGGTTCTGGATGCCCACCCCTCCACCCACCCTGTGCCCTGTGTTTACCCCCCCTTGTGTCTCCCTCTTCCAGGAAAAGTGCCACCAGTACTGGCCGGCTGAGCGCTCTGCCAGGTACCAGTATTTTGTGGTGGACCCCATGGCAGAGTACAACATGCCCCAGTACATCCTCCGGGAGTTCAAGGTCACTGACGCCAGGGTAGGTGTGCCCAGACCAGTCCTCTGTCTGTCTGTCTGTCATCTGAAGGCTGACATGTGAGGAGGCACGGCCAAGGGTTTAGTTTACTATTATGCCTGGAGTGTTTATGATGATGATGATGATGATGGTGTGTGTGTGTGTGTGTGTGTGTGTGTGTGTGTGTGTGTGTGTGTGTGTGTGTGTGTGTGTGTGCGTGCGTGCGTGCGTGCGCGCGCGCGCGCGTGCGTGCGCGTTTTGAGGGTGTAATGAGCAGTTGTTGGCTCTCTTTCAAATCCCCACACACACACCTCCCCTCCCCAAGGCCAGTGCTGGATCTCCCTGTGAAGCAGTGGTTTCTCTTGTCTATAAATAGGCGCTCTGTCATCAAGGGGCCCAGAGCTTAAAGCAGCAGCAGCAGCACCACTCTCATCTGACACACACACACACACACACTCACACTCACACTCATAGCCGGTCACATGGTTGACAACACCCATATGGGTGTGATTATTCGTGTTTGTGTGTACTGAATGCACTCCCAGTGAGAGAAGCCAGCGGCTGTTTGTTTTAGCTCCCTCCTGTGTGTGTGTATAGGCTCCGTGTGTCTTATTGATCGGTGTGACCTTGAGAGGTGTTGTTCCCACTCAGGCTCAGAGCTGGAGGGAATACACCTTGAGATGATTTGAACATCCTGTTTGTTCCTCTCCCTCAGGACGGCCAATCCAGGACAATTCGCCAATTCCAGTTCACTGATTGGCCAGAACAAGGAGTGCCAAAAACCGGGGAAGGTTTCATCGATTTCATTGGTCAAGTGCACAAAACCAAGGAGCAGTTTGGACAGGACGGACCAATCACTGTACACTGCAGGTAAGGACACGATTGCACGGCCTATAGATGCAAGCATACAGGCATCAAATACAATACAACACAATACACAACACAAAAAACATTGTCCCCTCAGGGCAACTAGTTTAGCACTGTAGCTGTGCATCAGTACATATACAACATGTGTTGCCAACCAACCAGTTAATCACAAAAAGAGGTGACATGGTAACATTGTGAGTATCAGATAAGCCCTGCGTGGATGGTGTTCATACATGTATCATACGAGGTTTGTAACGTGTTTGTCCCTCTCCCTTAGTGCTGGGGTGGGCAGGACCGGCGTCTTCATCACGCTCAGTATCGTGCTGGAGAGGATGAGGTACGAGGGCGTGGTCGACCTCTTCCAGACTGTCAAGACGCTACGCACCCAACGGCCTGCCATGGTGCAGACAGAGGTACCACTGGCCTGTTGCTGTTGTTGTTGTTGTTGTTGTTGTTGTTGTCGTCGTCAAAGAGACGAAGTTCTAGAAGTTAAAATGGTAATCATAGTAATATCATAGTAATAGTAGAGGTTGGTAGAAGAGCTCAGGTTGAAGTTGTCCCTAATATCAGACAGAGGATCAGATTACCTCCAGTCCAAATCTTAACCTCAACAATAAGGATGGTAATAAGTAGGGCTGGGTATCGCCACTGATTTCCCAAAACGATTCGATTCCGATCCACAGCTCCCGATTCGATTCGATTCGGTTCGATTCCGATTCGATTTAGTTACAATATCAATTTTCCTTGAATATGAAGAGATTCTCAGAACTAATGCTATAAATGGTTCAAGGAACCCTATAACATGTAGCATTGTTAAACATATCAATATTTACATTAAGAATTGACTCCAAAGCAGTTACATGAATGTACTTCTTATTGGAACATAAATGAACATCATTGACCAACATTTTGCTAAATCAGACACTACAAAACGTGCTTTTTAACGTGCTTTACTGCAGCCAGTGTAAATAAAGGGGCTACAAACATAGCCTATCGGTAAACAAGACATCACATATCCCTCAGGACTGTCTCAAATAGCTTATTTGCATAATATATATATATACAAAATAAAAATGTGCAAAACTCAAACGAAAATAGTGCAATAGATGAGGGTATTTTGGGGAACAAAAAAACACATTGTAAACCATAATGTCCATGAACCTAAAGCCCTTCATTACTGCTTTCTCACTTTTTGGAGATTGGAAGATTTTATTCAGGAATAAACATAATTGGAAAATCAATGATTATTAAAATACTGTAGTATACAGTAACAATAAGTTAGTGGAAACACCACAAATCTACGGAACCACTTATTGAGGCATCACCCTGACGTGAAACATGGAAAAGAGGATCTGAAACAAGCCTCGCTGATAAAGTGGCAAGTGATTGTCAGGTACGAGTCCATTGCTCTGGATGTCCAGCTGTCACACGTTATGGCAACTCTCTCTGCTGGCTGGAGTGAAGTTGCGATGTCACGTTTCACCTGCGCGGACATGTCTGGGACTATCACTCCACTCAACTGTTTGCGTGTCGGTAACACGTAGCGTGGTTCTAGTACACTGACGACGCTGTAGTAATTTGTTGGGCACGCGGAGAATTTGATTGTAATTTGCAACCAAACGTCTTTATCAGCGAGGCTTGTTTCGGATCCGCTTTTCCATGTTTCACGTCAGGGTGATGCCTCAATAAGTGGTTCCGTAGATTTGTGGTGTTTCCACTCAATTTAACCTCCACTGCGCACAGCTTGCATATGGCTTTGCTTTTGTCCTGCTCATCTCTATCGTCATAATTTTTACATCCAAAATGCACCCAGACATCTGCCTTTAAGCCTGGTCTTGCGTGAGATATGATAAATTATTGTAGCGCGAGATCTGGCCACGAGATCTCGTTGCGGGTTGAAGCTGCAAAAAAAAATAAAAAATAAAAGATCGATCTCGGGATTTATGAATCGATAATCGCTCATTCAATGAAGATCGATTCAGAATCGGGAAATCGATTTTTTGAACCCAGCCCTAGTAATAAGATAAGTGGTTTGGGGCAACTTCCACTCAGGACTTCTACCACTTCTCCACATGACTGCCTGTCTCAACCATACACATGTCTCAGAGCTCTACCCAGTAGTAACAACTTCCCTCTGATGTTTGTCCCTCCTCAGGACCAGTACCAGCTGTGCTACCGGGCAGCGTTGGAGTACCTGGGGAGCTTTGACCACTATGCAACGTAACCACTCCCACCAAGCAGCCTCCCTGGTCAAACCTCTCAGGAGTGCGTGTGTGTGTGTGTGTGTGTGAGAAGTGTCCCACCTCAGCCACCTTCCACCCACCTGATCCTGTCCCCAGAGCTACCAGAGGGGAGGAGGGAGTTGCTACTCTACCTATTGATGGACTCAACCAATCACAGAGATCTCCACAGAATTTACCACCAATAGAGATTGCTTTAAAAACAAAAAACTATACCCGAGTACGGCAACTATCGCTAAGGAAGCCACGGTTCTGGCAGGCGATCTGTTTTTTTGTTCTGTAAACGCCAACCTCCCCTGTTGTCAAAGGCTACTGGTAGCACTAAGAAATTATTCTTGTTTTTGTTCTTATTTTATTATCATTATTATGAAATATCATTAAGATGATATTATTATTTAGTTATTTTGTTTTTAATAATCATTTTAACATCAGACATTTATTTTGTCTTAATGGTCTTAATGGCCCTGCATATTTTCCATAATCGGTACGTTTTTTTTATTTTATATATAGGTTGTTTTAGCACAAGGGACATGTATTTTTAACACGTTCCTAGATACTAATACTGGAGAACCACTGTTCTCGAAGCTGCTGTCAGTTTTTCTTTGTACCATGATGTTATTGTTTATTCTCATGGATTCTCATGTGTTGGTCTTATTCAGTTCAATGGAGCGGGGTTCACTTTGATAAAGCCTTTTTACTTTGCTGTTTCTTATAAAAACTATGAAAAAAGTACACAATTATTTCAAAGTATACACCCGAGGTAGTTATCCTACAGTATATAAACACAGTAGCTAGCGAAAAAGTGAATCAACTAACGAAGAACTTAATCGGTCGTGTACAGAACTCAAAGAGCACATGATTTCAACAGAAGCCTTTGGCGTTGAGGCCTTCACATCTCCAAACAGACTGATCTGGAGACGATACGTACAGACTTTTATACCCAATGGAAGTTGAACAACAACTTCCAGAATCTCTGAATATTGTGCCCCTTAAGCCCCTCCCCTCCGCTTGCAGCCCATTGGCCCTGGTCAGTCTGGCGTTGAACCATATATGGATTGAAGGACCAGGAAGTGGTTGGGTTTGGAGGAGAAGCAGCCATAGATAGTGGCACCTGTACAGAATCAACCATTCCTACCAGAGGGAGAGAGCGAGAGAGAGACGGAGCCCTTTGGAACCGAACCTGCTATTATTTTATACAGAAATATAATTATAAATATATATATATATAATTATGATTAATTATATATATGTACAATTATACATAGATATATACACAGCTTCAACTATATTGTTAAATGATTCACACTACTTCTCTTCTTGACATACCAACATTGAGAACCACGTACAGAAGCCTGCTGTCGTAAGAGTCTGTATTAATGGAACCACCATTGTATCTACTGTACTATCATAGCAACCTGACAGCCGGTGGTCTTTCTGTAAAAGGTGGACAGACAGCACAACCCAACCAGTGGACGTCACCCACAGCACCAGCCATCACACCACTCAAGCACATCTGTATCCACAGGCGCTGGTGGGGACGTCCAGGCCTAAAATGGGGACTGAACATGCTGGCGAATAAAAACACGTTCATTTTTACCTTGTGAATGCTTAGTGCTGTAGGGGTTCGATCTGTTGTATACACAGTCTGTTTTCTATTTGTTGATAAAGAACTGGAATTTAAAAAGCTGTTGCTGGAAAAAAAAAAAAAACTCATCGATGTTAATAAAGTTGAATAATTGGGTTTTTGTACAAATCTCTGTTTGTGATGTTTCATTTTCTTACATTATAGACTGGAATGGTTTATTTAATTGTCTGTGCGTGTTGTTATGTCTAGGAATGTACTGAACTGCTTTATTTATAGAGACATTGAGATTGGTATATTAAGCTTCCTACATTGATTTTGTTTGAGTTACAGGCTACTTTGAAGATAGGCTACTTGTAATGCATAGAATGAAATGAGGAATGGTATTGAAACTATTCCTCATGTCATTCCATGCATTATAATGAGCCTGTCTGATTTCTGCCACCGCCAGCCTCCCCTGCATTATAGTGTGTGATCTCAATATCATGATCAGTGGTTATACATGTTTAATCAAGGCCGTTTCCCCTGTTGAGTATCTTAGACTACAGTGTTCCGCTCCTACGCCCTAAACCCGCGCCAAGTGGTCAGATGGTCTCAAGGCTATTTTCTTCCTCAGCTCAGTGTGATGAAGACTCCTCGGGGTAGTGTAGCTGGACACAGACCCAGTCTCTGCAGAGCCCTGCTCATTCTCCTCAGCTAGCTGGCTGCTATCAGCCATCAGTGTAGATGGAGGTGCCAGCATCATGAAAGGAGTCTAAATAACAGGACCATTTGGTCTATTTGTGGTTGTGACAATAGACAAAAACACTGCACAACAAGCTTGCCAAGACTCAACCAATCAGGGTGCCATGTAACAGGTGTACCAGTTTCTATTGGGTAATAGAAATTGTAGGAAAATAACCTCAAGTCATCTAGGAGAACATTTGGAATGTTGATTCTGTTCACTTGCAACATTCTAATCTTGCTAAAGATCAGGGATGATGCAACAATACGGAACCAAATTACGTCACAAGAGGTTATTACGTCACAAATTACGCGAAGAGGTTTCCATCTCTATATAAAGTCTGTCAAGATTCTAGTTCCTTCACATTCAGAAACTCCCTGCTGGCCGGCGGCTGTCCTTTGCAGCATGAAGAAGGATCGCAGTGAAACGGGTGACCTGCTGCATGAGAGGATTGCCTTGCAGTTGGAGAATTACCTGTCTGATGAACACCTGTGCGAGGATGCGTTCCTCCTCAAACATGTGCAGAAAAACAGGCGGGGCTACGTCAGTCTCAAGCTACTGACATCCTTCAAAAAGGTACTGTTAGCTCCGGTCCTAGTCAAGTGAGACAAGTGTGGGGAAACATACAAAACAATCACAAATCCAATTTATTTACTACAGAAAAAAGCTATACGAATTATAAACAGCTGCCTATCAAGAACCAACTAACAAATTATTCATAAACACCTATGATCTCAAATTTAAAGAATTGGTGGACTTCAAAATGGCACAAGACAAGTAATGTATAAAGTAAAAAATAAGATGCTTCCAGACTGTATCCAGAGACTATTTCAAGTTAGACAGAGTAATTACGAACTCAGAGGAATATGTATGTTTATGAAAACAAAGATTAGAACAAATGCAAAACAAAGATGTATAACAGTTAAAGGAGTTAATTTATGGAATATTTTTGAAAAGGAAATGAAAATGTGTAGTACACTAAAAGGATTTTAAAAAGTATTTAAAAATAAGATGATTAACAAGTATAAAACAGAGGTTTAAATATAGTTTTTGTTTGGTATTTTTTGAACTTTTTGTTGACATGTGTAAGTGAAATTTTGAAAAGTTTCAATGTTTTGATTATGCATTCATGGGGGGACATGCATACATGTAACAAGGCTGCGCAATAAGCCACGGCTTCAGCCTACACCTTTTTGGTCCTGGTGTTATGAATTGTGACTGTGTACATTTTTTTTATATCTGTATTGTGAATTGCATAGGGGACCAAAATAAACATTCTCAATCAATTTCATATTTCAGATGAAGGAGCTGACAAGAGACTGGAGCGTCACTCTGGCCGGAGCGCGCTGCTCTGAGTTGCTGGCCGTGAACGAGGAAGGAACCAAAGTGAGGCGGCGGGAGACCCTTCCAAAAAGGCTGCTCTGTGCCCCCACCAGTAAGCTGCTACTGGCCTGGAACCTGTTAGGAGAGCGTATGACAGGAGAGGACCTAGATCAGCCCAGAGTCCTGGAGACGGCGCTGAGACTGTTTAGCGTGCACGGCAACGTCACGTCCCTCCGTATTCTGCGGCCTGGCAAAGAGCTGCCCGTGGAGCTGAGGCACCATGCTAAGCGCCACGCGGTGCTGGGGCAGCAGGTGTGTGTCGTGGTGGAGTTTGACAGCTTAAAGGAGACTCGGAGGGCCTATGACGCCCTGCGGGCAGAGGAGCAGATGTCTGAGGGCCGGGGCGTGTGTGTGACACCCCTGGGAGGCCCCGGGTCTCGCTCGTCCCGCTCCACCCAGGAGGGGACGGCAGAGGAGTGTGAGGAGGACTCAGAGGAATGCGCAGAGGCGAAGCTGGGCCAGAAGAAGCTCAAGCAGATATCGAAAAGCTCCGTGAGCTCCGTGGAGGATTCAGTCCCACAGAAGAGCTCCGAGTCTGGCTCTGGCTATGGCTCTGGCTCTGGCTCTGGCTGTGCTCTGGGTCCTTCCGCCCCCGGAGAGTGCCACAAGTCCCTGGACAGCCCCCTGGACAGCCCCCTGGCGGATTCAGTCCCACAGAAGAGCTCCGAGTCTGGCTCTGGCTATGGCTCTGGCTCTGGCTCTGGCTGTGCTCTGGGTCCTTCCGCCCCCGGAGAGTGCCACAAGTCCCTGGACAGCCCCCTGGACAGCCCCCTGGCGGATTCAGTCCCACAGAAGAGCTCCGAGTCTGGCTCTGGCTATGGCTCTGGCTCTGGCTCTGGCTGTGCTCTGGGTCCTTCCGCCCCCGGAGAGTGCCACAAGTCCCTGGACAGCCCCCTGGACAGCCCCCTGGCGGATTCAGTCCCACAGAAGAGCTCCGAGTCTGGCTCTGGCTATGGCTCTGGCTCTGGCTCTGGCTGTGCTCTGGGTCCTTCCGCCCCCGGAGAGTGCCACAAGTCCCTGGACAGCCCCCTGGCGGATTCAGTCCCACAGAAGAGCTCCGAGTCTGGCTCTGGCTATGGCTCTGGCTCTGGCTCTGGCTGTGCTCTGGGTCCTTCCGCCCCCGGAGAGTGCCACAAGTCCCTGGACAGCCCCCTGGACAGCCCCCTGGCGGATTCAGTCCCACAGAAGAGCTCCGAGTCTGGCTCTGGCTATGGCTCTGGCTCTGGCTCTGGCTGTGCTCTGGGTCCTTCCGCCCCCGGAGAGTGCCACAAGTCCCTGGACAGCCCCCTGGCGGATTCAGTCCCACAGAAGAGCTCCGAGTCTGGCTCTGGCTATGGCTCTGGCTCTGGCTCTGGCTGTGCTCTGGGTCCTTCCGCCCCCGGAGAGTGCCACAAGTCCCTGGACAGCCCCCTGGACAGCCCCCTGGCGGATTCAGTCCCACAGAAGAGCTCCGAGTCTGGCTCTGGCTATGGCTCTGGCTCTGGCTCTGGCTGTGCTCTGGGTCCTTCCGCCCCCGGAGAGTGCCACAAGTCCCTGGACAGCCCCCTGGACAGCCCCCTGGCGAGCCAGTCATCGTCACCCCTCAGGGCCACGGCCTGCCCTTGGGTTGTGCGACGCAGGGCTGCAGCTGCTGCAGCTGGCACTGCCCACCACGAGGAACAAGGACAGAGGAGGCCCTCCCTGACAGTGGTGCGGCAGCCTCGAGGCCCCGATGACACCAGGGGCTTCTATGGTGGGAGGGGGAGAGGGAAGTCTATATGCCACAAGTCCCTGGACAGCCCCCTGGACAGCCCCCTGGCGGATTCAGTCCCACAGAAGAGCTCCGAGTCTGGCTCTGGCTATGGCTCTGGCTCTGGCTCTGGCTGTGCTCTGGGTCCTTCCGCCCCCGGAGAGTGCCACAAGTCCCTGGACAGCCCCCTGGACAGCCCCCTGGCGGATTCAGTCCCACAGAAGAGCTCCGAGTCTGGCTCTGGCTATGGCTCTGGCTCTGGCTCTGGCTGTGCTCTGGGTCCTTCCGCCCCCGGAGAGTGCCACAAGTCCCTGGACAGCCCCCTGGACAGCCCCCTGGCGGATTCAGTCCCACAGAAGAGCTCCGAGTCTGGCTCTGGCTATGGCTCTGGCTCTGGCTCTGGCTGTGCTCTGGGTCCTTCCGCCCCCGGAGAGTGCCACAAGTCCCTGGACAGCCCCCTGGCGGATTCAGTCCCACAGAAGAGCTCCGAGTCTGGCTCTGGCTATGGCTCTGGCTCTGGCTCTGGCTGTGCTCTGGGTCCTTCCGCCCCCGGAGAGTGCCACAAGTCCCTGGACAGCCCCCTGGACAGCCCCCTGGCGGATTCAGTCCCACAGAAGAGCTCCGAGTCTGGCTCTGGCTATGGCTCTGGCTCTGGCTCTGGCTGTGCTCTGGGTCCTTCCGCCCCCGGAGAGTGCCACAAGTCCCTGGACAGCCCCCTGGACAGCCCCCTGGCGAGCCAGTCATCGTCACCCCTCAGGGCCACGGCCTGCCCTTGGGTTGTGCGACGCAGGGCTGCAGCTGCTGCAGCTGGCACTGCCCACCACGAGGAACAAGGACAGAGGAGGCCCTCCCTGACAGTGGTGCGGCAGCCTCGAGGCCCCGATGACACCAGGGGCTTCTATGGTGGGAGGGGGAGAGGGAAGTCTATATGCCACAAGTCCCTGGACAGCCCCCTGGACAGCCCCCTGGCGGATTCAGTCCCACAGAAGAGCTCCGAGTCTGGCTCTGGCTATGGCTCTGGCTCTGGCTCTGGCTGTGCTCTGGGTCCTTCCGCCCCCGGAGAGTGCCACAAGTCCCTGGACAGCCCCCTGGACAGCCCCCTGGCGGATTCAGTCCCACAGAAGAGCTCCGAGTCTGGCTCTGGCTATGGCTCTGGCTCTGGCTCTGGCTGTGCTCTGGGTCCTTCCGCCCCCGGAGAGTGCCACAAGTCCCTGGACAGCCCCCTGGCGGATTCAGTCCCACAGAAGAGCTCCGAGTCTGGCTCTGGCTATGGCTCTGGCTCTGGCTCTGGCTGTGCTCTGGGTCCTTCCGCCCCCGGAGAGTGCCACAAGTCCCTGGACAGCCCCCTGGACAGCCCCCTGGCGGATTCAGTCCCACAGAAGAGCTCCGAGTCTGGCTCTGGCTATGGCTCTGGCTCTGGCTCTGGCTGTGCTCTGGGTCCTTCCGCCCCCGGAGAGTGCCACAAGTCCCTGGACAGCCCCCTGGACAGCCCCCTGGCGAGCCAGTCATCGTCACCCCTCAGGGCCACGGCCTGCCCTTGGGTTGTGCGACGCAGGGCTGCAGCTGCTGCAGCTGGCACTGCCCACCACGAGGAACAAGGACAGAGGAGGCCCTCCCTGACAGTGGTGCGGCAGCCTCGAGGCCCCGATGACACCAGGGGCTTCTATGGTGGGAGGGGGAGAGGGAAGTCTATATGCCACAAGTCCCTGGACAGCCCCCTGGACAGCCCCCTGGCGGATTCAGTCCCACAGAAGAGCTCCGAGTCTGGCTCTGGCTATGGCTCTGGCTCTGGCTCTGGCTGTGCTCTGGGTCCTTCCGCCCCCGGAGAGTGCCACAAGTCCCTGGACAGCCCCCTGGACAGCCCCCTGGCGGATTCAGTCCCACAGAAGAGCTCCGAGTCTGGCTCTGGCTATGGCTCTGGCTCTGGCTCTGGCTGTGCTCTGGGTCCTTCCGCCCCCGGAGAGTGCCACAAGTCCCTGGACAGCCCCCTGGACAGCCCCCTGGCGGATTCAGTCCCACAGAAGAGCTCCGAGTCTGGCTCTGGCTATGGCTCTGGCTCTGGCTCTGGCTGTGCTCTGGGTCCTTCCGCCCCCGGAGAGTGCCACAAGTCCCTGGACAGCCCCCTGGCGGATTCAGTCCCACAGAAGAGCTCCGAGTCTGGCTCTGGCTATGGCTCTGGCTCTGGCTCTGGCTGTGCTCTGGGTCCTTCCGCCCCCGGAGAGTGCCACAAGTCCCTGGACAGCCCCCTGGACAGCCCCCTGGCGGATTCAGTCCCACAGAAGAGCTCCGAGTCTGGCTCTGGCTATGGCTCTGGCTCTGGCTCTGGCTGTGCTCTGGGTCCTTCCGCCCCCGGAGAGTGCCACAAGTCCCTGGACAGCCCCCTGGCGGATTCAGTCCCACAGAAGAGCTCCGAGTCTGGCTCTGGCTATGGCTCTGGCTCTGGCTCTGGCTGTGCTCTGGGTCCTTCCGCCCCCGGAGAGTGCCACAAGTCCCTGGACAGCCCCCTGGACAGCCCCCTGGCGGATTCAGTCCCACAGAAGAGCTCCGAGTCTGGCTCTGGCTATGGCTCTGGCTCTGGCTCTGGCTGTGCTCTGGGTCCTTCCGCCCCCGGAGAGTGCCACAAGTCCCTGGACAGCCCCCTGGACAGCCCCCTGGCGAGCCAGTCATCGTCACCCCTCAGGGCCACGGCCTGCCCTTGGGTTGTGCGACGCAGGGCTGCAGCTGCTGCAGCTGGCACTGCCCACCACGAGGAACAAGGACAGAGGAGGCCCTCCCTGACAGTGGTGCGGCAGCCTCGAGGCCCCGATGACACCAGGGGCTTCTATGGTGGGAGGGGGAGAGGGAAGTCTATATGCCACAAGTCCCTGGACAGCCCCCTGGACAGCCCCCTGGCGGATTCAGTCCCACAGAAGAGCTCCGAGTCTGGCTCTGGCTATGGCTCTGGCTCTGGCTCTGGCTGTGCTCTGGGTCCTTCCGCCCCCGGAGAGTGCCACAAGTCCCTGGACAGCCCCCTGGACAGCCCCCTGGCGGATTCAGTCCCACAGAAGAGCTCCGAGTCTGGCTCTGGCTATGGCTCTGGCTCTGGCTCTGGCTGTGCTCTGGGTCCTTCCGCCCCCGGAGAGTGCCACAAGTCCCTGGACAGCCCCCTGGACAGCCCCCTGGCGGATTCAGTCCCACAGAAGAGCTCCGAGTCTGGCTCTGGCTATGGCTCTGGCTCTGGCTCTGGCTGTGCTCTGGGTCCTTCCGCCCCCGGAGAGTGCCACAAGTCCCTGGACAGCCCCCTGGCGGATTCAGTCCCACAGAAGAGCTCCGAGTCTGGCTCTGGCTATGGCTCTGGCTCTGGCTCTGGCTGTGCTCTGGGTCCTTCCGCCCCCGGAGAGTGCCACAAGTCCCTGGACAGCCCCCTGGACAGCCCCCTGGCGGATTCAGTCCCACAGAAGAGCTCCGAGTCTGGCTCTGGCTATGGCTCTGGCTCTGGCTCTGGCTGTGCTCTGGGTCCTTCCGCCCCCGGAGAGTGCCACAAGTCCCTGGACAGCCCCCTGGACAGCCCCCTGGCGAGCCAGTCATCGTCACCCCTCAGGGCCACGGCCTGCCCTTGGGTTGTGCGACGCAGGGCTGCAGCTGCTGCAGCTGGCACTGCCCACCACGAGGAACAAGGACAGAGGAGGCCCTCCCTGACAGTGGTGCGGCAGCCTCGAGGCCCCGATGACACCAGGGGCTTCTATGGTGGGAGGGGGAGAGGGAAGTCTATATGCCACAAGTCCCTGGACAGCCCCCTGGACAGCCCCCTGGCGGATTCAGTCCCACAGAAGAGCTCCGAGTCTGGCTCTGGCTATGGCTCTGGCTCTGGCTCTGGCTGTGCTCTGGGTCCTTCCGCCCCCGGAGAGTGCCACAAGTCCCTGGACAGCCCCCTGGACAGCCCCCTGGCGGATTCAGTCCCACAGAAGAGCTCCGAGTCTGGCTCTGGCTATGGCTCTGGCTCTGGCTCTGGCTGTGCTCTGGGTCCTTCCGCCCCCGGAGAGTGCCACAAGTCCCTGGACAGCCCCCTGGCGGATTCAGTCCCACAGAAGAGCTCCGAGTCTGGCTCTGGCTATGGCTCTGGCTCTGGCTCTGGCTGTGCTCTGGGTCCTTCCGCCCCCGGAGAGTGCCACAAGTCCCTGGACAGCCCCCTGGACAGCCCCCTGGCGGATTCAGTCCCACAGAAGAGCTCCGAGTCTGGCTCTGGCTATGGCTCTGGCTCTGGCTCTGGCTGTGCTCTGGGTCCTTCCGCCCCCGGAGAGTGCCACAAGTCCCTGGACAGCCCCCTGGACAGCCCCCTGGCGAGCCAGTCATCGTCACCCCTCAGGGCCACGGCCTGCCCTTGGGTTGTGCGACGCAGGGCTGCAGCTGCTGCAGCTGGCACTGCCCACCACGAGGAACAAGGACAGAGGAGGCCCTCCCTGACAGTGGTGCGGCAGCCTCGAGGCCCCGATGACACCAGGGGCTTCTATGGTGGGAGGGGGAGAGGGAAGTCTATATGCCACAAGTCCCTGGACAGCCCCCTGGACAGCCCCCTGGCGGATTCAGTCCCACAGAAGAGCTCCGAGTCTGGCTCTGGCTATGGCTCTGGCTCTGGCTCTGGCTGTGCTCTGGGTCCTTCCGCCCCCGGAGAGTGCCACAAGTCCCTGGACAGCCCCCTGGACAGCCCCCTGGCGGATTCAGTCCCACAGAAGAGCTCCGAGTCTGGCTCTGGCTATGGCTCTGGCTCTGGCTCTGGCTGTGCTCTGGGTCCTTCCGCCCCCGGAGAGTGCCACAAGTCCCTGGACAGCCCCCTGGACAGCCCCCTGGCGGATTCAGTCCCACAGAAGAGCTCCGAGTCTGGCTCTGGCTATGGCTCTGGCTCTGGCTCTGGCTGTGCTCTGGGTCCTTCCGCCCCCGGAGAGTGCCACAAGTCCCTGGACAGCCCCCTGGCGGATTCAGTCCCACAGAAGAGCTCCGAGTCTGGCTCTGGCTATGGCTCTGGCTCTGGCTCTGGCTGTGCTCTGGGTCCTTCCGCCCCCGGAGAGTGCCACAAGTCCCTGGACAGCCCCCTGGACAGCCCCCTGGCGGATTCAGTCCCACAGAAGAGCTCCGAGTCTGGCTCTGGCTATGGCTCTGGCTCTGGCTCTGGCTGTGCTCTGGGTCCTTCCGCCCCCGGAGAGTGCCACAAGTCCCTGGACAGCCCCCTGGACAGCCCCCTGGCGAGCCAGTCATCGTCACCCCTCAGGGCCACGGCCTGCCCTTGGGTTGTGCGACGCAGGGCTGCAGCTGCTGCAGCTGGCACTGCCCACCACGAGGAACAAGGACAGAGGAGGCCCTCCCTGACAGTGGTGCGGCAGCCTCGAGGCCCCGATGACACCAGGGGCTTCTATGGTGGGAGGGGGAGAGGGAAGTCTATATGCCACAAGTCCCTGGACAGCCCCCTGGACAGCCCCCTGGCGGATTCAGTCCCACAGAAGAGCTCCGAGTCTGGCTCTGGCTATGGCTCTGGCTCTGGCTCTGGCTGTGCTCTGGGTCCTTCCGCCCCCGGAGAGTGCCACAAGTCCCTGGACAGCCCCCTGGACAGCCCCCTGGCGGATTCAGTCCCACAGAAGAGCTCCGAGTCTGGCTCTGGCTATGGCTCTGGCTCTGGCTCTGGCTGTGCTCTGGGTCCTTCCGCCCCCGGAGAGTGCCACAAGTCCCTGGACAGCCCCCTGGCGGATTCAGTCCCACAGAAGAGCTCCGAGTCTGGCTCTGGCTATGGCTCTGGCTCTGGCTCTGGCTGTGCTCTGGGTCCTTCCGCCCCCGGAGAGTGCCACAAGTCCCTGGACAGCCCCCTGGACAGCCCCCTGGCGGATTCAGTCCCACAGAAGAGCTCCGAGTCTGGCTCTGGCTATGGCTCTGGCTCTGGCTCTGGCTGTGCTCTGGGTCCTTCCGCCCCCGGAGAGTGCCACAAGTCCCTGGACAGCCCCCTGGCGGATTCAGTCCCACAGAAGAGCTCCGAGTCTGGCTCTGGCTATGGCTCTGGCTCTGGCTCTGGCTGTGCTCTGGGTCCTTCCGCCCCCGGAGAGTGCCACAAGTCCCTGGACAGCCCCCTGGACAGCCCCCTGGCGGATTCAGTCCCACAGAAGAGCTCCGAGTCTGGCTCTGGCTATGGCTCTGGCTCTGGCTCTGGCTGTGCTCTGGGTCCTTCCGCCCCCGGAGAGTGCCACAAGTCCCTGGACAGCCCCCTGGACAGCCCCCTGGCGAGCCAGTCATCGTCACCCCTCAGGGCCACGGCCTGCCCTTGGGTTGTGCGACGCAGGGCTGCAGCTGCTGCAGCTGGCATTGCCCACCACGAGGAACAAGGACAGAGGAGGCCCTCCCTGACAGTGGTGCGGCAGCCTCGAGGCCCCGATGACACCAGGGGCTTCTATGGTGGGAGGGGGAGAGGGAAGTCTATATGCCACAAGTCCCTGGACAGCCCCCTGGACAGCCCCCTGGCGGATTCAGTCCCACAGAAGAGCTCCGAGTCTGGCTCTGGCTATGGCTCTGGCTCTGGCTCTGGCTGTGCTCTGGGTCCTTCCGCCCCCGGAGAGTGCCACAAGTCCCTGGACAGCCCCCTGGACAGCCCCCTGGCGGATTCAGTCCCACAGAAGAGCTCCGAGTCTGGCTCTGGCTATGGCTCTGGCTCTGGCTCTGGCTGTGCTCTGGGTCCTTCCGCCCCCGGAGAGTGCCACAAGTCCCTGGACAGCCCCCTGGCGGATTCAGTCCCACAGAAGAGCTCCGAGTCTGGCTCTGGCTATGGCTCTGGCTCTGGCTCTGGCTGTGCTCTGGGTCCTTCCGCCCCCGGAGAGTGCCACAAGTCCCTGGACAGCCCCCTGGACAGCCCCCTGGCGGATTCAGTCCCACAGAAGAGCTCCGAGTCTGGCTCTGGCTATGGCTCTGGCTCTGGCTCTGGCTGTGCTCTGGGTCCTTCCGCCCCCGGAGAGTGCCACAAGTCCCTGGACAGCCCCCTGGACAGCCAGTCATCGTCACCCCTCAGGGCCACGGCCTGCCCTTGGGTTGTGCGACGCAGGGCTGCAGCTGCTGCAGCTGGCACTGCCCACCACGAGGAACAAGGACAGAGGAGGCCCTCCCTGACAGTGGTGCGGCAGCCTCGAGGCCCCGATGACACCAGGGGCTTCTATGGTGGGAGGGGGAGAGGGAAGTCTATACAGCCCCGTTGACAACTAACGACCCCCCTTATGGATGACAACAAGGGAGTTGATTCCCTCTGATTTGTCCAAAACGTTCAATAAAAAGCATGTTTCATTCATTTCAAATTGAAAACATTGTATTCTGCTTTTTCATGGAAAAGAGTGTATTCGTGAAATTGTACCCCTGTGTTGTGTAGGTTTACAGAACTGACAGGTGGGGGCACTGTTAGGCAGCTTGATAGTGTAGGCAAGGCAAGGCGAGGCACATTTATTTCTATAGCACTCATACAACTTAATATATACTCATAGTGCTTTACATGAACACATGAGATAAAATAACAATAAATAAGTGAAAAATGTAATTAGTCATATAAAATTCTGTAAAATTAAAAGCTGAAGTAAAAAAAATGTAAATGTTCAGGTTTAAAAACAATAAATAAAACAAATCAATCAATTGAAAAAGCCTAGCCTAACTCTTTAAAATATACTCAATTAAAAGCCGAACAGAACATAAAAGTATTCAATATATAACAAATAATAATAATAATGTGTACAGTTCCAGAAATTTGAGAAATGCAACGCAAATGCAGTGGTCAGGGAGAGCGCTGCATTTATACTGTAACTGCGTCTTCCTTGTCTACTGTTAACAGCATCACACAAATACCTATGTGAATGAATACTATTATGCTATTATTATACTAAGTGTTCTTATGACCCTAGTGAGAGCTTCAAAACGCCAGTAGCCTCTGTGTCACAGAGCTCCCCACCCAACCTGGTCTCGGCTTTCATGTGTATTTTCACTAGCTGGATAGTAACATCATTTTAAATAATAACCTAATGTCAGCTTGCAGTCAAAATTAGCCTGGACATTCCCAAGAAAGTGTCCAATGTCCTCGAGCATGATGTTGAAAGGTGTGCTCCAGGTCCTACTCTTTGAAACACAATACTCCCTATAGTATAGCAATATGTATATTATGATGTACAGTATACTTCAATAGAATGATGTGTGGCAACAGACTCGAAACCACGTCGTTCACAATACATACAGTATGAGGTTAATACAGTTTAGTGTTTTTTCTGCAGTTCCTTTTCAAAATACACCTGAAATGGAATGTAATGTTTATGGAGGCACTGATTGAGAACATCCTCAGAACCTAAACAAAGAATGAGTGTTCGTGAAACCCCAGTGGAGAACATTGCCCTATATCAGCTGGTAATTGATTCCATGATTTTCCCAATGCATAACTTTCGCTTGTTGTTTAAATCCTGGTGTACACACTAGTATCTATGTAACATTATTGCTGATGTAATCTCAATAGCCTGTTTTGTAAAATAAAACCTTCTGTAAACACAATATATGGTACAAACATCTGGGGAGAATATGCTAGATGCA
The DNA here is from genome assembly GCF_963989245.1 of Nansenia antarctica. Taxonomy (NCBI): domain Eukaryota; kingdom Metazoa; phylum Chordata; class Actinopteri; order Argentiniformes; family Microstomatidae; genus Nansenia; species Nansenia antarctica. The sequence goes on along the minus strand of NC_137686.1, from coordinate 19,864,510 downwards.
GTATTTATTCAGCGTCAATTCCAGGATGTTATTGTGAACAGTTATTCACTTTAAAGTGAATATGTTTCAGGCCAGGAAACATTTCTTGAATGAAACACGTGATATGTCCGTGATATGTCCTCATTGCTGGACATCATTAGCCGTATGTGTATGTTTATGAGAGTGGTGAGTCATGATGAATCTGTTGTTGAATTGTGTGTCAACGAGGCTGCTGTTGGCTGCCTGCCTGTTAGCTGTCACATAAGCATATTCATATTCCCATCTTGAGAAACACCAGGTAGACTATTCTCTCTTCAGTTTACGATTTCAACACAAGTTATAAGACACTTTGATGGTTTCATGGTTTGGATCATGACCTGTTGAGCAAAGACAAAAAGAGAAACAGGCTTGTTTTTCACTTCACTCTACAGACAACACAAACACAAAGTCTATGTTTTGGGGCACCATGGCGATGATCCTATAGCTCTCACCTGAACAACTGTTGGTTTGGATGCATCCAAGAAAAGCCTGTAAACAATGCCTTGTAGTGGATGTTGATGAGAGAAATGTGGATAAAATGTCCCTCATCATTTTGTCATTATGGTCCAAGAGTGACTCATAAGTTATTTCTAACAAAATATGTGTTGACATTACCATGACAGCAAGATTATAGCTATCATTCTGCATCAACTTAAGATAAAAGCACCGGTTAGAACAATCCATTCAGGGGCCATAATCTGCCCATAACTTAAATTTCACCAAGACCTTAAATACCTGTTGAATTCTCAATCTAAATCAAGTTGTGCACCTCCGTCACTTCACCCCTGGAAAAATCCTCTTGGCCTTTGTTTTTGTATGACAGTTTGTTTGAGCCTCACACATTTCACTCTTGGATGGGGTATTTATTTGCACTTTAGATTAGAGAACAGGATACTCTCCTAAAGGCTAGCCATCTGCTCTCCATTTGCTCTGAGGGCTCGGAGGGGAAAATAGTAGCTTGTATTGGAGGAGAACCTCTTGACAACTAATTTCCCTGTTTTTTATCTACTGCCAGCTTCTAGAGTGATTCATTGGGGAATATTATCCTGTGTTATCTTTCATTGTAACAGCTACAGCTATTGTTTTACCATCCAATTGATGAAGCGTCGTAAATATAAAAAAAATAAAAATAAATCCTTGAAAGGTGTGAAAGAGAGGGTAGAAGGGGGGTGGTGGGGGGCAGCTACCTGTTTACAACCGTTACCCCTTGTTTCTCCTATAAAAACACAAGAAAACAGGCCAGCTGGTCTCAACTATGTCTATGTTGAATGGCAGACATCTACCGAGCAGAAGGTGCATCTAAGCTTGCCCAGGCCAAAGCATCCTTAGGTACTCCTGTAGTCAGAGCCAGGGAGATTATCACGTCAAAAGTAATCTGAGTTGGCCTGCAGGCACAGCTACGGAGCAGGAGGAGGAGGAGGAGGAGCAGCAGTTGGGAGGAGAGGCATCGGAGCAGCTCTAGCACATGTTCCAGTGAACTACTCTTACACACCCATCCTTCCAACTCACACTGTACCCCTCCACGCTTGTAGCCTAGTGATGAACCGCCGGATGGCAGAACATGCAGCTCTAGAGGTAAGCACTGTAGCCACAGAGGAGGCATAGTAACTAACCCATGGTGATGCTACTTAATCAATGAGATGGTGAAGTTGTAATCTAAGGATACTGTGTTAGTCCTGTACGATGTTATGAAGATGTACAAGACTGAATTATTAGTTGAAGTTATACTTTCAATCAGAGCTGATTATATTTTGAACTTGGAAATTAAGAGAGGACATTGAAAACTGTTGTGCAACACATTTTGAGAACGGTTTTATAACATTCTCTGTAACCCCTGTGACATCAGCGCTTGTAAGACACATCCTGTTTGTTTCAGGTCAAGTAGACTGTGTGCTCTCTGGTCATCTGGTCTATCCACGAAGGGAATGAAGGCCTGGATCCATCCGTATGGAGAGAGGATATTTCTGAAGTGACACCTGCCTATTTTGGACATCATCACTCTATGCACCCTACTTATTGAATAAAAAAAAAAAAGCATGAAGCACAATCATCACTTAAAGCAAGGTGTGAATTTGAATCATTGCGACGTAACAGATATATTTGCTGGAGTGTCACCGTGATGAATGGATAAAAGCGTCTGTATCAGTTCAACACACCCCTGATCAGTAGGCTCCAAGACTCATGGCGTCAGATGGGTTTATGGGGAGCACAAGCTGGTTTCCTTCCTTCTGCTCTACCCCATGGCTGTGACGGTGCTGGAGATCTCCTTCAGCCAGCACTCGCCTTGAGGTCAGCTGAAAACGACGCCACTCTGCTAAATCTGGATTATCCGGTCAAACGGTAAGGACACATCTTCTTTTGTTAGTATAAGCCGGGGCTTACAGGAGAGGCGGGTATAGGTGCTACTGACAAGGGTGGCTTCAGCAGGCACTGAGGTGCCAGCAAACACTCTGGGTGCATTCATAAATACGCCCTGGAAAGAGCTCAGAGCGCTCTGGCTATCAGTTAATTTCCGAACGGTCAGGGAGCACCCCCCGGTGTGCTCTGGCGCTCTCAGAGCGTATTTACGAACTGTGTGTATTATCTTCGTCAACAACTGCTGCTTGATTCAACCATATCTGACTGTGCCATACAGTGCAGCCTATCAATTTGGATCCTTTCTGTATGATTTGACAAGTTTTGATAAAGGAGCTGTGTTTTGTCTATAACCATCCCGATTAAACTTGACAGTTGTAAATTGAGACTTATCATAATATGCTGTTGTCTCCTTACAACTGACCAGGTTAAATATGAGATAAAGCATTGTGTACCTGTACAGTATTTGACCAAGCGACACCGTCCAAAAGTAAATCTACAGGATGGCATCTGGATCTGGTGTTTCAGTCATTACAATGACTTGTCCACACCTGGTACTGTATGTGTGGGAAGCTAAGCCTATAGTTACTTAAGCCTTTTTAACCCATGTTAACCTGGGCACCAATCTGTCTTATTTTACAAGCCTATAGAAGGGCCAAAATAAGAGACTTTTTGGTTGACTCTCACTGAAAAGGGCTCAACCTGACCCTTTCTCCAAATGGCATCATCGCATCTCAGATATTTGATACATGCTTTAGCACGCTCATGAGAGTTGTATTCAACCAGCGCCAAGTGGAAGTCATCCTAGGCTCAAAACAAACACCAACATATTTGATGTGGACACGTGGATTTGCAAAAGCCTCAGCTTACAGTAACATCTCTGCTTTGAAGATACAGACCAGCCATGCTGTGGTGTGACGGTCTTAGGCCAAGGCTCATGAAGCAGCCTGGACATAATTACCATCCTGCGTCAGACGAACGTTCTGGTCAATTACGCGTCAGAAGATGGCCAGTGTGTGGGTGTCATGTCTCGTTGATGCCAGCTCACATTGATAGAGCAGTGGTAAAGGATTCCATGGAGGTTCCCCCTCCTTCTCCTCCTCCTCCTTCTCCTCCAGGGTTTCCTGCGTTCATACGTCAATCCCGACACCTTGGCAGCTCAGCGTTTAGCTGTGCTCCTCTGGGGGCTGGACATAATTGCTGTCCTGCGTCAGACGAATGTTTGGGTCAATTAAGCGTCAGAAGATGGCCAGTGTGTGGGTGTCGTCTCGTTGATGCCAGCTCACAGTGATGCCAGCTCACATTGATAGAGCAGTGGTAAAGGATTCCATGGAGATTCCCCCTCCTTCTGTTCCTCCTCCTCCTCCTCCTCCTCCTCCTCCTCCTCCAGGGTTTCCTTTGTCCTGCGTTCATACGTCAATCCCGACACCTTGGCAGCTCAGGGTTTAGCTGTGCTCCTCTGAGCTTACGTGCATCACTGCTGGACTCAAGTCAGCACTGATTAACCTGCAGCAACCCATGACAGGTGATACCAGGGATTCCCTCTGACGGTGTAGATCTCCACAACCTCACAGCACACCAATGTGATGCACTGATGAAAATTAAACACACTGTGGTACAGAGTGGTAGATCGTGTTGAAATGCACAGCACCAAAATAATATGGAAGTGCTGATGTGTGTGTTGTTACAAGCCTCGTGTTGCAAGTCCGAACAGCGTCTCAGTCTTAAGCACAGAAAAAAGCAGAGAGTTTTCGCCTAGTTTCAATTATTCAGCTGTAGTTGACTGATCTGATCGAACACTGGCATGCCTATTGTAAAGGCCAGGATAAAGCCTAATCTTCAGCCTCATTGCTATTTTGGCTAAATTAGGATGTGGTGATGGATAAAGAACAGCTTCTTCAATCCTGTTCCAAAATACTCGTTCCAAGACTGCACAGACACATATGGTTGAGTAGATCAAGGACTTTATTTTTCAAATTTACATTTAAGTCGTTTAGCATCCAAAGTGACAAACAGACTTACATTACAATTACAAACAGACTTACAAGTACATTTATCATTCATGATTGGTCTTGGCCCAGGGTTGAAGAGAGGTGGTACATCAAGCCCTCTTGGCATATAGACCCTGTTGGCATGGCTGTGTCCTTTTCATTTCACTATTCAGTTCAAAAATGATCATTTAAACTAGCAATATTTCTCAGACTGGCTACCCGGGCAAGCAAATGGTTGCCTGGCAACTTCGACCATAGGTCTGCGTGAAGGATCTATTTGAGTCTCTCAACAGAACATTGGTGCCACTCTTCTAATATACCACTCTGGCTGTCCTTATGGTTGGTATGGCTGTGCCCTATGGTGGCTTTAACCCTGAGGGAGAGGTGTTTGCAGATTAATCCTCACACACACGACAAGGCCCGGGTCCTCCACCGTCAGCCTGCCAATCTCTGGTGTTAACCCACGTGACAGCCGATAAACCCAGCAGGCATTAGTGCATTAGTGCTAATCCAGCCCTGATCTTTGGAGTATGTCTCCATTACCTTCCAAACACTCTATCTGTCCTCAGACACGCCTTTCTGATGCTTAGTGGGCGAAGGAAGGAAGAAAAGGCCTCTTCTTGGACAGCCTCGAGCTCCCCTTTCACTGCAACTAGGAAGTAAACACAGTAGGTGCCTTTCTTACTATTTGCCACACTCATTATTCAGTCATCTTGTTTAGATAATAATGTGGAGGTGTTGGAGGTGAGAGTAGTTAAAGGGGCAACTGGTCACATGGGTGGAGCTCGGTGGCATGGCCAGGTGTGTGGGTGTGTGGAGGCCACGTGTTGGGGTATAGCAGACACCCAGTACGGGTCCTGTACCTGCGTCTAATCTGAACTGGGCATCTCTGTAAGGCCAGTATCATGACAGTAGCTACCAAGGAACCATAATATTATGTAGCACAGATTATCGACTGTTGGGAGATTATCGGTGCTGGGAGTCTGTAAACACTGGTGTACTGTAACTCTATCCATTATACAGAATTTGTCTCACTGAAGATGGTGTCTAAAGAGTCATGGTGGACATTGTGATGTATCCCATGACGGAGGCCTATATTCTGACCCTCACCACTACGTCTCCTAAAGACACCCGCTTTCCCCTCTACTGTGTCCCTAAGAACTTCTATTGCCCCCCTTGTACTGTTTCTCAGTTTCTCCAGTAAAAAAAAAAAAAAAAAAAAGTTTTAGTAGAAGGCGATAATAGGGAGAAGGTTTTTCCTTCTATCAGTGGCCCCGGGCCCAAGCTAGATTACTCTTCCTGCAACGAATGGTGGATTGCTGATTCACATGCTTAGTATTCAAATGTATTGATTGTAAGTCGCTTTGGAATAAGGCGTCTGCTAAATGCCAAAAATGTAAATGTAAATGTAAATATTATGCCACTGAGGAAAGTGAAACTTTCTTTACAGTGGATACAGGACAATATGACGTTTATATAATTGTTGTCATCTGTTAGGGGAGTACATCTGTTTTCATGGCACAAAGGACTTTTTCATTCATAGTGTAATCATGACATACAACTTGGCTGCAGGCTGATGCTTCTGTCCTTGTCACCCTATTTCTCAACTCAACAGTTCACAATATTGTCACCACAGCCTTGGTTTTTGTCCTCATTTTGACAGATCGCAAATTATTTTCCCATTTTTCAATGACCACTTTTGAGAGGCAGCATCTGGTATGTGAGGGAGGGCAAAAGCAACATAATAAAACCCAATTATCTTCACACAATATAAATGTGACCAAAATGACATCATTCATACACAGTGGTCTTTGAAACAGACCAACAATCTGGTCGGATAAGTGTCTCATTATGATTAGAAATTTGCGATTTATGATATATGCTTTTGTGAGGATGGCATCTTCACACAAACAATGAAACAGGAACAAGTAATACATATATGAATTGTGTTAAATATATGTATTAAAAAACTTGGATGTAGCTTCTTCTCCATCAATCATCTATTTCCACAAACCAGCTGTGGTAATAATCAGTTTACCTGTATGTGACTGAATTGTTTGTCTCCGTTTGTCAATTGCCTTGTGCTACTGTGTTCATGTTTGTTTAGTCCAGTCATGTATCATGATGTTAATCCCTGTATCTCTCTAAATGGAGAACCCTTGCTTTCACTTAAAATGGGTTGGTAAAAAATAAATAAATAAATAGGTTGAACTTTCAGTTACCCTCCAGAGATGTATCTCTTGTATATTACAGGTTTTAATAAATAACATATTTAAGAAATACGTATATAATTTACAGTCATGGACAAAAATATTGGCTGCTAAAATTCCAGTAGAGAAGTGTAAAAAACTCATCTGTGGTTACAGGAAGCAGTTGATTTGACCAAAGGGTGTGCTACCAAATATTAAGTGCCCATGCATTTGTCCCGTCCATTTTTGGAGTTCTGTGTGGAATGATATGAGATGTGGCTTCTTTCTCAGCTGTTTTGTGTTGTTCCATTGCAAACAAAAGAAATAAACATGTGAATATCAAAGCATTTGTAATTGCAACAATTGTCTGGGAGAAGTGCAGGGGTGCCAATATTTTTGTCCATGTATGCACCTGTGAGCTTTGCACTGGAGTACTGGAATGTTCTGGCTCACATTGGGAGTAAACTGTTATGAGAGGGTTTGAAAGGCAGACATGCTATACACTTTGTAGCAAAAACTTTGACCCCTTTGTATAACCTTCTTGGCGTTCGTGTGGCTTAAGGTACCGAATGACTTTGCCTTATGCCTGTAGCTCCATAGGCTCACATGTATTGCTCTTTATTCCCTGGGATGGCACTGTCTGTCTGTCTGTCTGTCTGTTTCTGTTGGTCTGTCTCTCTGTCTGTCGGTCAGTCTGTCTGTTTGTCTATCTGTATCTGTCTGTCAGTCTCTCTGTCTGTCTGTCTCTATGTCTGTCTGACGGTCGGTCTGTCTGTCTGTCTATCTGTCTGCCTCTCTGTCTGTCTCTCTGTCTGTCTCTCTGTCGGTCAGTCTGTCTGTCTGTCTGTCGGTCAGTCTGTCTGTCTGTCTAGCTGTCTGCCTCTCTGTCTGTCTCTCTGTCGGTCTGTCTGTCTGTCTGTTTCTGTTGGTCTGTCTCTCTGTCTGTCGGTCAGTCTGTCTGTTTGTCTATCTGTATCTGTCTGTCAGTCTCTCTGTCTGTCTGTCTCTATGTCTGTCTGACGGTCGGTCTGTCTGTCTATCTGTCTGCCTCTCTGTCTGTCTCTCTGTCAGTCTCTCTGTCTGTCTCTCTGTCGGTCAGTCTGTCTGTCTGCCTCTCTGTCTGTCTCTCTGTCGGTCAGTCTGTCTGTCTGTCTGTCGGTCAGTCTGTCTGTCAGTCTGTCTGTCTGTCTAGCTGTCTGCCTCTCTGTCTGTCTCTCTGTTGGTCAGTATGTCTGTCTGTCTGTCTGTCTATCTGTCTGCCTCTCTGTCTGTCTCTCTGTCGGTCAGTCTGTCTGTCTGTCTCTCTGTTGGTCAGTCTGTCTGTCTGTCTATCTGTCTGCCTCTCTGTCTGTCTCTCTGTTGGTCAGTATGTCTGTCTGTCTGTCTGTCTATCTGTCTGCCTCTCTGTCTGTCTCTCTGTCTGTCAGTCTGTTTCTGTCTGTCTGTCAGTGGGCTTGAAAGCTGAAACACCTGTTAGCAGAAAAAGTGTTCCACTCAATCATACTTGTCCATGGTCGTCCTAATAAAACAATGACGGCCCTGTCCATGTCGGTCAGAGGTGTGTATTGATGTCTGCAGCAGTAACAGCCAGTGATGGATATTAAATGCATGTCTTGATTAATGGCCCATGAAGCTCATAACAACCAAGTGTCAATGACGCTCACCTCGTTTATTGAAACAAAGTGCTTATGAACCGCAGATGGGAGTGTTCTCCTCCCGAGCACAGCAATTATGGTGATCAAATATCTGTTTCTGAGAAGTGAGATGGGTTTTTGATAATAACTCCCACTTTAAACTTTTTGGTGTCCTGATGATGACTAAAACTTTGGAGAAAGCGGCCATGAATGTAGAGATGAGACTAAATACAGCCAACTGACTGTGGCGCCTTCGGGTCCTTTGAAGTAACCGAGACTCCGGTCCTGTGTAGTTAAATAATTCAGACTTAATTAATAGACTAAGAAAGCAATGATATCACCATTTGCTGTAGCTATAACTAGCTGCGTCTGTTCAAAATTAGACCATATTTATCATATCCACAGCACAAACAAGCGTAGAAGGCTAAAATCATGGGTGGCTCACGTCTCTCATATCCAGTCTGGCAAAATGCTTTGGACTGAGGACTGTTCTGCATTTGTTCTAAGCCACTGTTAGTTTACCATTTCCTGGTCTGGGGAAATGTTTTGCTTAAATACTAACGAGCTTATAAAACTTCCCAACCCTAACCCAACTTGTCATTTCAAAAATTAAAAGCGAGAGAGAGGATATGTGAGAATTATTTTGAATGGACAGTTCCTACTGCAGAGTACCATAGAGGAGGGGGGAGGGAGGACAAGGGTAACAGCGTGTATATATATATACACATGTTCACAGAGGGAGAGGCCTCCACCATCTTAACACAGTAAATAGGTGTGGCTTACAGATTCCTGTCAGGGAATGATTTTTTTTTCCCCTCTCTGGAACCATCTGACTTATTGCACCCACCACATTCTTACATGTCAACAAGTAATGTAGGATTTGCAGGTTTTCACGAACTTGAAGATACTCATTTGGAAAGACTAAAAGGAATCTGACAGCAATGTTAATATGTAGGCTGACAGTTAGTATAATCCCTCCTAGAATAACTGTTGTGTTGAGAGACAAATCTCAGTGAAGTTGAAAAGATGTATATATTATTATGATAACAAATAAATCATTGTTTATTGTTTTATTGAGGAAATGACAAAACACCCCTTATTCCCATTGCATTTAAGGTGCCATCTGTAATTTAAACAACAACAAAACATGCTCCCAGACACTTTTTTTTTAACAGCTGAGAGATGGGGCTGGAGAAATGTAACCACTCAATCTCATAGACAGAGCTTTGGATGCAAGGATTGACTATAGATGAGATCAAATCATGATAGTTTTACCCATGATTTGAAGCTTTAGAGTGTGTGTTTACATTTGCATTGTTTACAAGCAATGAAATAAAATGGTAAATGGTAAACTAAAACAAGCTCCTATTTTGGTTTCTGATGGGACAGTTCTTCGAACATCAATGGCTATATATAATAAATTCATTAAAAGTAAACAAATACAGTATATCTACCAGTTACAGATTGCCCCTTTATGCATAATGCTACACTAGGTTAATAACAGTCTTCGTACACCAAAGCCAAAACGTGTTATGGTTCATTGGATTACCAGTGATAAGTGATATACATGAACACAGAGGTAACAGTATGTTATGTCTAACTGGCTCATTATGTCTCTCTTCCCTGGCAGAGTTTCAATGCTCCTTCACATTCTAAGATGAAGTTATGGAAAGGTGCCACTTTTGCCTTCATGCTCTGTGGTGCATCACTCTCCATCCTCCTCATTAGAAACACCCCTACGATTGGACCAATAAGACTTAAGCAAAGGATCAAAGCTCAACAGTCATCTCTGTCAACATCATCATCATCATCATCATCATCATCGCCATTGAAACCACCATCATTAGCAATGACAAGGGAAATATCATTATCTTCATCATCATCACAATCACCACAATCATCATCATCAACATCGTCGTCGTCCAAGACGATGGGTGGGCTCCCCAGAACAGTGCGGGCAGCAGACAGCATCAGCTCTCTCCTCTCCCAATGTAAGATAAACTGTTTTTGTCTTCCTTAGCAACCAGGCCGTTTCAGATGAGGCGGCATGTAAAAGGGTTGTCAGGTCCCTGACAGATGGCTTAGTACCTCTCTCTACGGTCGTTATGTTGTTTATAGAACGTGTCTTTATTCTTCCCAATAAACCACAGTCACTTCACACCTCATTGGCTTGCCGAGAGGGTAGTTTAGAAAGACAAGAATTGTGCTTTACTTAAAGTGCCCTGAAACATGGTGGAGGTTGAAAATAATATTCTGTATTAATGTGGTTTAATTCCTTTTAAGCACCAAATGCCAGAAGGTACACGTTGGATCTCACGATTCCTCCTCATATGTTGTTGATAGGGCCTTGAGTTTTCCAAAATAATCAAAATTCTTAATTCCCTGGACCCTTATTCATAGGCTTGTTCATGTGTAAGCAGCACAATCATCAGGAAGCACAGTTCACTGTACCTGATTGTTTTGATCTCTCCTTCCCCAGTCTCCCACCTTCTCCAGAGCTTCTCAGATGGGGAGCTGAAGCAGGTTATTGGGACTCTGGTGGACAGAAATACCCGAAAGGAGCTTCTGGAAGAAAGCCAGGAGAGTCACGAGAGCCAGACCAGGAGGACTAAGAGAGAGAAGAGGAGGCTAAAGCCCTGCGCTCTGCGTGAGGTGCAGGTCATGGTGAGCGAGCTGGGCCTGGGCTACGTCAGTGACGAGACACTGGTGTTCAGGTACTGCAGCGGCAGGTGCACCGCGCGCAGACGCAACTACGACATCACCCTAGAACACATGAGAAGGACGGGGGTCATCAGCAGCAAGGGGAGGAAAAACAAGGCGCGGTACACTCCGTGCTGCCGGCCAATCACGTATGAGAAAGATATCTCCTTCCTGGACAACAGTTCTAGATACCACACGTTACAGGAAGTGTCTGCCAGGCAGTGTGGTTGTGCTTGACCTGGTGGCGTCGGTTGGAGCCACAAGACTTTCTTTCAGCGAAGGACAACCACCGCCTCCACTCACATGTCTGCTAAGTCCTCATGGATACTGTTAGACGAGGGGGAGGATTAAATGGAACAGGTTCAGGCCTGCACACCTACAGTACGTATGTGCCGTATGTCGACCTGGTTAGAGGTAGACTTTGCACCACCCGTGTTATGGCCACATGGAAAAGGTTGGCACCCAATCACCTGGACACAAAACGACTGTGTTTCTGTGATGAGGCGTAACAAGAGAAACACATACTGTATGTGATTAAGATGATTTGGTGAGTCTTGGTTGCTTGTATGTATACCTGTGTAGTAACATTGTGGTTATTGTAGTAACAACTTTGTTTTCATATGAATGATAATAAAATTGACAATGTTTGTTATTACACAAGTGTATGGTGCTACTACACAGGTATACAAGCAAGCGAATGTCAAGTGTTAATTTGAATACAAAACGTGATGGCACTCTGGATTTGTTTTCAGGCTTGATATACACTTTTGTACGTTATGTATTATCTGAGTATTGAATAGATGATCAACTAGGAAAATCTCCCTTACATGGGAAACAACTTTATTCCCCATCATTTGCTAAGAAAACCAAATTAGAAAGATATCACAACATTTCACCGTATCCATTCTGACATGGTGAGATATTATATGGGTTATTCATCAAATAGTATTCCAACGAAAACACAAACGTATTGAATTTTCCATTTGAGCCTTTTTATCAACTCAGACCTTCATTTAAAAATAAAAAAAAAGACTTTAACACAGCAATTTTATCAGACCTCTGTAATTACTTTCCTCAAAGCATTGCCAAAACTATTGCAACTAGAGACCACAATCTATTTACAGAATCAACTCGATCATACTTTGGAGAGATTAAATTTATGCTAACAGGTGATTTAATAATTTTTATTTTTGTCTCTTCAGCATCCAAGTGCTGACATATAATGTGAACAAATACTGATGATATTTCAAATACTAATGATGATATTTCATGTGCTCCAAAAATGCATCATCACGTGTATTTTTCTTGTATGTTCATCATTCCTTTTCAATGCAAACTCATTGCAACAATTCTGCAGTGTGGCAGTTGGCTGATTCTGCAGTAAGCACTGTGGTTACACTCAACAGGAATGATGCAGTGCATCTCTGTTATGGATAATGTGTATTTATTGTAAATTATGGTTTGCATATTTATTTAGAGACAGCTTATCCATTGAGCAATTGTGCCAAAAAATATTTTGTCTTATCAACTGTTGAATAAACACTACCCATTTCAGAGGGTTTGTTGGTCATCATTCTGCTTCTCTCTGTACACAGTTTGGTCTCGGTCATTACTAAATTAGATTAGATTCAACTTTATTGTCATTGCACAATTACAATTACAAGTACAAGTACTAAGACAACGAAATGTAGTTTGGCACATAATCAGAGAGTGCAAATAGAGGCATGTGACTGATGCCTCACTCCCTCCGCAGAGGGAGGACCTCGATGGCAGGGAGTTGGGCACCGGTGATGAACTGGGAGGTTTTCACCACACGTTGCAGGGCCTTCCGGTTAGAGACAGAGCAGCTGCCATACCACACTGTGATGCACTTAGTCAGAATGCTCTTGATGGTGCACCCATGGGCGAAATTGTATGGGGAGACAGGGGGACACGTCTGGTGACCAGCTTGGAGGGGATGGTGGTGTTAAATGCTGAGCTCAAGTCAATGAACAGCATCCTTGCGTAGCTGTTGTTGTTACACAGGTGATTATATGACTTCAATTGATCATATAGAACAGTTTTTAAAAAAATAAAACAAACTTAGTAGCCTACCATACAGGTCACCTGGATACCAGATTCCTCTTTTTAACATCCATTATATTCCCACTGTTATGGCATATCCAGATGTGAATCCATCCATGCTTATAAACAATTATTCTAACAAGCACCAGGCCTACATTCATTATCAATGGGCCTCCATCCAATCACACATCAAAACTATCACTACAACGATGGATTTGAAATCGCACTAGTGGAACTGTCGACTGAGACCAACTGTTAGATACAGGCAGGGCTGGACTGGGACAAAAATTAGGCCCTGGCATTTTTGGCCCAGACAGGCCCACCCCAATCGGTCGGACCACACCCACCAGCACAAAAATACTTGCCTTATATACTCGTCTTATATACTGTGCTGTACAGTCATAACTGTAGTATTCCCCCAAACCACTACAAAGACGACTACATACAGTAAGCAATGGTACCAGTGCAAGTAGACCAGTGTACTCAGTGATCAGATTCCAGAGCGAATTTACGAACGCAGCCTTGTTGTTCTAGATTTTTTTTTTCCATTATCAACCTATCATTGCGCTTTAGAGTAAAACAAAGCACGCAACTGTCGCGTCTATCTTTTCATGGCAACTCTACATTGTGATTTAAAAGGGATATTAACTAATATTAAGTAATATTATTACTTGGTTACATTTTGCAATTGATCCGCGGTACACATGCGTGCCGAACCGTGGGGGGCGATCCGTTACACCCCTACACAGCTACCTATATTTTCCTTACCGGGTCAACGGTTACAGGCTGACTTGGCCTCGCTTCTTCTGTATCCTCTCTATCCTCTGTATCTGTACCCTGCTCCCGCTCCTCCCTGCCAGCCTCCTCTTCAACCTGTTGCTGTTGCTGCTGTGGTAAACTTGAGGGTGCAGCAAACATGTCCCTAATGTTTACACATTTGGCAGCATCTGCCTCGAGTTTCTTTTTGTTTTTCTCCCTAAGTTTTTCCCAGCCTCCCTTCCGTTTTAGTGTGCTTTTGCGCTCCATCTCTCTTAGTATCTATCTAGTAACTATCCAGGCTAACTAAATTTATTTTGCCGGCCGGCTCGGCCCAAAACTACCGCGAAACTGAGACGGAGGTCTGGTGCTGCGTGCGTGCGTGACCCCTGACCCCCTTCTCTCTGTTGATTGGGCCAGCCCAGTGTCTGTATAGAAAAGCAACCAATGGGCCGCTGTCCCTGATTTATGGGCCGTTCAATGGTAGCTTTCGATTTATGGGCCGTTCGATGGTAGCTTTCGGCCGGGCCGGCTGGTAAATTTATTTATTTTTTAAATAAAAAAAAAAGTTTTTTATTTTTTATTTTATTTTTTATTTTGCCGGTCGGCTCGGCCCAAAACTACCGCGGCCCACCGGGCAAATGCCCGGTATGCCAGATGGCCAGTCCAGCCCTGGATACAGGTGTGAGGTGCACGGTGAACAGATTTGCGCCAAAAAGAAAAATCTAGCGCACAGCAGTTTACACATTAAGTCATCATATAGAAATACAGACCACATTATATTCAACAAGTTAATTAGGCACTAGGTGATCAAAAGCAATTAAAGCAAGGACGACCTTTTAGGATTTATAGTCCATCAGTACAATGCCTTACCTACTCCTAGTTAACCACACGAGGCACTGGTCTCATTCTAGTAGTAGTATTGTAAAAGGAAGAGCGAGGGGCGTGATCCAGCAATCTGATCTACAGACACTTTGACGCGCAATCTGCAAACGCAACAGGTGAGAGACCACTAGATCATAGATGACAACTTGTTTTTACTCGTTTTTGTCCTGGCTTGCACTCTTATGATGGACACATTAAAAAGTATTGTTTTCTTATCAGAAAAGTTGTTGTACTTTTTCTCAAATTTTCCGGTGTCGACTTTGAGGAATGAGTCGTTGTTGTGTGTTGTCTGGGCAACTATATGACAACCCTAGGGTACATAAGGTTCAGAGATAGGAAATGTTAGAATAGGTATAGCATAGCATAGAGTACAGCACAGTGTTTTATTTGTATAGCATAGTATAGTGGATAGTGTACATAGCCTTTATTTATGTAAACCAGCTCTTTTCCCTTCTTGTTTTTAGTTTTTTTCCTAGCACCAGGGGAGCCCCCCCTCCCAAATGTCGTTGTATGGTACCTGTACTATATTAATGACAATAAAGACCTTTCATTCATTCATTCAACTAGGATTACATTATGCATAGAAATACATTTGACCTTATAAACGGCGTTAAACGAAAAAAAGAAAAGAGAAAAAAAAGGTAAAATACCTAAGATGTGCAGGCCTGATTTGTCTACGTTTCCTTGTGTATTTTGCTATCAAGTAGCTTCCATGGATAGATACTGTTTACTGCAGGTTACTAGGGACGCAGGTTTCTACTTTTTCTCCTGGCTAATTTTGTTTTTGTTGATTTCACTTCCAGTGTTATATTATAGCCCCATTACCTAACTCTAAGCATTGAGTAAGCCGATGCTGTATTTTGTTGTACTGTTTTTGCTTTTCCAGGAGACATGGCCAAAACACACGATCCACTGGAGGGGCTAAGACAGCAATGTCTGGCCAGAGGATCTGCTGGCATAAAAGGATTGGCAAGGCAAGTAGAACCAATCAAAGAACCAAACAAACAATTTAGAATCCTTTAGTTGTCTTCCAGTTACTTTCATTCTGACACATAAGGGAACATTCAGATCAAATACAGTAAGTGGAGAAATACAGAAGTCTTCATGGTAAATTGGTTTTGGTATATATGGCTTTTCTTCCCCGCCTTCCCTAAAGGACCTTCCGTATCATGGATGACGACGGCAGCAAGTCCCTGGACATGCAGGAGTTTCTGAAAGGACTGGACACTTATGGTGTGACCCTGAGCAGGGACGAGGCGCAGCAGATCTTCGTACTCTTGGACAGGGATGGTAGTGGCACTGTCGACTTCAATGAGTTTCTGGAGAATTTGAGGGTTGGTAGAGTGACTATTAAATTAACCACAATGTAACAATGACTAAATCTTGATAATCAGTATGTATGTGTTGAAGCATTATGTGGGCATCATGATCATGTTAATCATCATTACAACTGGACAGGTTATATTAGTTACCCAATAGTGGCTTTCAAATACATTATTACATATAACGGTGTGTGCTGATGTTCCCATTAGCCTCCTATGTCCAGCTGCAGGAAGCAGGTGATTTCAGAGGCCTTTAAGAAGTTGGACAAGACAGGGGATGGAGTGGTGACCGTGGAGGACTTGAGGGGCGTGTACAATGGCACAAAACACCCCAAATACAAGAGTGGCCAGTGGACTGAGGATCAGGTGTTCCTCTCCTTCCTGGACAGTTTTGATTCCCCCAATGACAAAGATGGCAAGGTATACTTGTAATTGACTAAAATTACCTTTTTAAGGCATCTGGTTTCAACAGGCAAAACGTTTAATTTACATAGAGTTGGCCAAAAGGGCTGCTTTTGCACACCTGTGTTCTCTATTCGACAAGTGCGTTGGAGTAGAAAAAAAGGCTTGTGCACACTATCTCTGCTTACATAGCATCCCTCTTCTGCAGGTGACGAAGGAGGAGTTCATAAACTACTACAGTGGAGTGAGTGCCTCCATTGACGAGGATGCGTACTTTGCAACCATGATGCGGAATGCCTGGAAGCTGTAGATATGAGCCTTTACCAATGGGCACAAAGGGATTCTCTTGTAGCCTACTTATCTCTTGTGCTAAACTGCTATACATACAGTATATAGCAAATTATAATTTAGAATCTGAAAATGTTTCACATTGATTATGTATTAAGTAAAATAGTGAAATGTTTTAATCTTGAAAATAACACTTTTCTAATCCAATCCTTGTTATACATTTGTCATGACTTTATTTAGCAGAGATATCTCTCTCATGGTGAATAGATTATACAGATCTTCTCTGGTTTGCCAAATAAACTCTGTCATGTGCCTCAATTGATCACTCCTGTACCTGTATGTGCCTCCATAATAGTCATCATCATCACACCAAAGTAATACATTGGGAATCACCGGACCTAAAACATCTGCTACCCCTTCTCTCCGGTATTCCTCATGATCTTTCCGAGGCCTGTAGTGCCCCCTGGTGTACACTGCACACATAACTCAACTGAGTTATGACATTTCTGAAATGACTGAAACAAGGGATTTAATAATGACATTTCAACCAATGACAGATTAGAAGGACAGTCTCCCTGGAGTTATTTATGACTAAGTGCCTCACTCAAAGGGCACACTAGTGGTGGTGTTCCATTATTTGAACTCATGACCTTCTGATCACCTGTCCAACTCAATATTCACTAAGCCACCACTAACGAATCTGTTGACTGTTTTCCTACCAGTACATTGTAATATTGTTGCTGTTAGGAAAGATTTCAGATTTCTCCAGAGTTACTATATATTTATCATTTAATTGAATATGCTTGACAGTTCTTAGATCCATGACAAAAGTCAACACAAGTCATTCCAAAATGTTTTATTTTGTAAAGAGGGGAGACATTGAAGGAGTTGAGAAACATGGTGCTCTACTAAATGATAATATATTCAAATTTACATCATGACATTCAAGGGTGGTACAGTTGTCTGAATGCACTCAAAATGTCCACACACAAAATAAATCTTCATTCCAACTTGTTTTCTAAATGAAATGAAAATGGATAAAACGTTCATATAATATTATCAAATAAAAAAAATACGGTATCAACACAATATAAACCCTCAAGATGTTGGGGAAATAAAATCCGTTACATGCAGAATGTTGACTGATTTTGCGTTAATTTCTTGAGAAACATAAAACGAACAAAAACATCCCATCAAGATTGATGACTATTAACACAAAGTCAGTTAAATTTAGAGAAACATTGAGGCAACTCCATGTTGCCCATTGATTATCCTTGGAGTATTAACCCACAGGAAGAGAGCCATGGTTGTTTTAGTCCTTTATTATGTACTAGGTCAATAGGAAATATAATAAACTGCTATCATTGAGGACAGTGATATTGGCTAGCCATTACAAACAGTGCATGTGTTAGATGCCTAATGAAAATGATGAACCAAAAATAAATTACATTTCCAGAAACTACCCAACAAATGGAGACTGAATGGGGGTAAGAGGTGGTGGTGATGGTGGTGGGGGTTTGGGGGGGGGGGGCACATGTTCAAATAGATGTACAAACAATTGACCGGATGACTAGTCAATATACGGTGACAAGAAGAGCCCCTCTGGAGGTGTGGGTCCCAGAGGTATGGTAGTAAGAGTGAGTAAAAAGGTCCCAAAGTAGAAACTGCAGTCTATGTGCCATACCATAAAATGTAGAGGAAAAACACCCTAACACTCATCAATATGATGAGCAGCCAAGTCCCAAACCAAAGCTATGAAGTCTTTTATTTTTGCAGTCGAAAAAACAAAATTAATCGAAAAAACAAAAATAAAACACAAACGGAGAGAAAAAAAAATGTTTTGCAACTCCAGATTTTGACGTTTGAATGCAGAGAAAAAAATGAACTGCACGAGTTGTTGGGTGAGACACTCCGGCACAGGGGGTATTTTTAATTCCTGGAGCTAGACTTCTAATATCCAAAAGTACTGGTCTGAAGGACCCATGTTGGTCAGGGGTGTCCATAGAGACGCCTGCAGCAAAACGCCAAGAGAGCAGCATCCCAGCAGGCAGTCCTAAAGGGCGCCGCTATGTGCTTCCGGCCGCCTGGGTCTCTCCTCCCTCTGAGTTCCCTGTTGGCGTGAGAGAGAGAGGGGCACACTTAAGAACAGGCACCTGGGACAGTGATCTGTGAAATAATATTATATAATATAACACATTATTTGTGTGGGTGTGTGTTCCACCACAACTCCATGACATTCTAAACCTAGACACAGTATTGTTGGGCATTAGCTCTCTCAGTGTATTAAGAGGCATGGTGGAACGGTACGGTACACACACACATACAGTACACACACACACACACACACACATACAGTACATACAGTGTACATACAGTACACACGCACACGCGCACGCGCACACGCACACGCACACGCACACACACACACACAGTTTCCCCACTAACTGACCTGCAGCAGGAGTGGAGGCTGTGTTGGCGACCTCGTCCTCATCACTGTCCTCCTCGTTGGACTGGGGCACGTCAGCGCCCGGCATGGCTGCAGCCGGGGTCTCAGGCTCCTGGTCCGCCCTGCTCTTCAGAGCTAGGATACGATGATGCAGCGCCGCGGCCAGCTGGCCTGTGTCCTTCGAACTGGCCTGGAGGACACAGGGACAAGCACACACTGGTCAGACACACAGCCACTACATCTACCAATGCTGTCAGCGAACCGTGGTGTTTATACTACTATAATGTACTTCACTATCCATAAAGACTCGATCTACTTTCAACTTAAGTCACACACTAGTCTGTTGTATCCGTTAACTACGGATGGGATCTTTCGTTGACGGTCGACAGAGATGACGTGTCCAGTTGTAGTTTTTTTAGGAGCAGTCCGTTTAGAGAATTTAAAAAGTGTTGTTTGAGTTGCTAGGCTGCTTCAAATACTAGTCATAGTACCGTCATACTACATCGGTTTTTTGTGTTCTTATATACTTATACTATTCTTCATACTTATACTTTTTTGTGTCGCCAGGGCTTTAGGCTTAGACCTTTCCATTGTGTGTGTGTGTGCGCCTTTCCAAATAGTTTGATTATAGAGTTGAAACCTAACGTGACGAGGGTTAGCTATTATAATAATTAAGTAATGATGATGCTGTACCGATATTAGAAAGACTTTGACCCCCTGGTCCTCTGTGTCCAAGGCAGTGATGCGGACGCTCTTCTCGCCGGCCTTGTCCACCTGCATCTGAGGCCACAGCTTGGTGTTGAGGATCAAGCGCAGGCTGCCCTGGGTCCTCATCACTGGACAAACACAACCAGATACGTCTCAGGATCATCAGCCTCAAGCAGAGCGGATTTAAAACATTCACATTATTTCATTTATGCCAGTAAAGAATACTCAGGTCAGCTCTTTTTCCCATTGGTCACTGTTAACCAATCACTCTTATATAGCACCTTTATCCAAAGCTCTTTACAATGGCCTCTCATTCACACACACACACACACATTCACACACCAATGGCTGCAAGCTACCACGCAAGGTACCGGCCCGCTCATTGGGAGCAATTTGGGGTTCAGTGTCTTGCCCAAAAACACCTCGACAGGTAGACAGGAGGAGCCAACCGCCGACGTTGCGGCCATTAGACGCCAGCTCTACCTCCTGAGCCACAGCCGACCCGACGGGTGACCCTGCGTACCTAGACGAGACTGTAGATTTCCGTCGTCCGTCGACGTCATGTCGTTGAGTCTCAGGAGACCTCGACCTCGCTCTATCCACGACTGTGCAGCCTTGTCAAACACAAACAACTTGCATTGTATCTGAGGAGGCAGAAGACGAGCAATGTCACTTCTTGCACATTTTCCCACATTCATTACAGATCTAGTACATTTATATATCTTATTAGCCACAGAGACTAAATTGCCCAACCTGTAAAACGTTGCTCTCTGATTCCTCTCCAGTTTTAACTTCTACTTTCTCTAAGATGCACTTCTTGGCTGTGGCTTTGGTGTATGCTGCTGCAGACTCCTCCAGAGACTCCGTCACGCTGTTCACTGCAATGAAACACAACAGTATGAGTAGAGGCCAGAGGGTTTAGCATTGGGTTATGGTGGGGATGGAGAAGCCATTCAGACAGACGAAAGATCCAGAATGATTGCAAAAAGATAGAAAGTAGGGGAAGGCAGTAAAAAATGCCATCATTGGTCGCAGATGTGGCCGGTAAGCCCCACACAACAATCAGCTTTGACGAGAGCTAAATCCATTCAGATATGATTAACACGCAAGCACACAAAATATATAGAGAATATAATAGGGCTCATCCTTCACACACACATACAGAATATAATAGGGCTCCTTCTTCCCCTGATTGTATACATGCTGGGTGTGGTGGAACGGGGGGGGGGGGGGGTAATGAGAGGTGGTTTTTCTTACCCTTCTCCGGGGTGTTCTCCTGGGAGGAGGGTTCAGACACGGGGGCAGCTGGCGCCTCTTTACTCTCCTCCACTGACGACTCCCCGCCCTTAGGGGGACTCTGCAAACCACAGCACAAGTCAACCATGCAGCACCCCTATCTGGGTTCACCTAAGGTCTCGGTTCATGTCATTTCAATGGCATGTGGCCTTAAGCGAAAGAGACTGCTAATAAAACAACACCTACTCACCAGTACTCGCTCAGACATATTCTGTCCAAAGACAAACTTCGCCCCTGTGTCAGTATTGTTTGTGTCAGTATTGTTTGTGGCGTTCTTTGTGGCGTTCTTTGAACTGCAAAAAGGCCAAAATAAGACAGATTAGTCAGAGGACATTCCCAGAGCGGGCAGATTGTTTACCAGAGGAAAGGTCTGGGAGCAGTCGTGTACGATCCTACTCGGCGGACATGTTACCTGGGGGTGCTGATGTACTGTAAGAAATAATTAGTGCCCTCTTTCTGAGAATCTTTCGACTTGCCATCTTTACTGTTCTCTTTCACCTAGGGGGAGAAAAACAAACATTTGAAAAGACAGCGTAGTAATTCACTTGGGCTAAGAGAAATGTAACTAAAACAACTCAAATATTAACAAACCTGTACTTATCATTGATCATCTATAACAGCCACTTGTATTTACTATATTAATAATTAAACATTCATTACTAAATTACACATTACTCTTGAAAAATACGAAGTGAACGGCAAATAAATCAAAGGGGAAAAACCTTTGCTCTGTCTTTGATATTCTGCCCAAATACAAACGAGGACTCTGCAGATGAATCGTTCTCTCCACTCTCCTCTTTCTGTCCACTTGCATCATCCTCCTCCATTTCATCTTTCTACAGGACACAAATATAAAAAGGCATTATAAAAACCAAACAGCTAAAGGAGTATAGCAGTCTTGGAATAATGACATTCCAAACGCATCTGCTAAAAAATAAAAATAAAAACATTTCCCCAACATAATTATAATGTACCGTAGTTAACATAGACATCAAATGTACTTTAAGCACTCTACAGATGTACTTAAAGCACTGTACAGAGACCAGTTACAATATACCCTTCTTAAAGCAATAGCTCACTAGCCCTACCAATATGAAACACATGATGAGCACCCAGTCCCTGCCTGATGTTGGGTAACCTTCCCTCCCCCTCACCGGTGACTTGGCTGGGCCATCTGAGTGCTCTGTGTTGTTCAGGAAGATGGATTGTCCCTCTGATGTCCCATCTGATGACTTTTTCACTCCGTTGGTCCCACAGCTGGAGTCTACATTCATACAGATGGAGGGAGAGAGAGAGAGAGAGAGAGAGAGAGAGAGGGACAAACAGAGGATGAGTGTGTGTGTGTGTGTGTGTGTGTGTGTGTGTGTGTGTGTGTGTGGGGGGGGGGGGGGGGTGTGTGGGTGTGTGGGTGTGTGTCGTGAGCAGGACAGCGGCGTAACTTCAGTATTTACTCACTGGACTGGATCTTGGCAGGAGGGGCCTGGAGCAATGCTGGCCTCAGAACACTTCGCTGCTGCTCCTTGGGCTTCTGACTTGGGACACCTGGAAGAGAATCTGCTAATGGATTGGATCTGACTTGGATATCTTTAACATCACTTAATAGCTCCAGAGGTCCACTGTACAGTAGTCCATCCATGTCACGAATCCATCTACATTCATCAATAAACATATATTGTCCTTGTCTTTCCTATTTCAATGCAAGACACAAACACAGCCCGCACGACAACACACACCCACACCCAGACCCAAACCCAGACACACACCCGCACCCACCTGAACTAGGTGCCTGCCCATGGATAAGAGTTGGTGGTTTTAGACGAAATCCCACAGGCTTCTCTTCTGGTGAGGTGAAAACAAGAAAGGCAGAGTACGGGTTGTTAAGAGGGATGCCTAACGACAGCTTCTCTGTTTGTTGTCCTAGGTCGGTCTCTCCTTGGGAAATGGACTTGGCCCCCCGTCACACCTCCGTAACCCAAGGGCACGTTACCACAGCAACCCTTATAAACCCAGAGTTGCATTGCTGTCTGTACCCTATAGCATACCACGGATGCTTCAAAGGCCATTCTGTAATCCAATTTCCTACCTGAGCACTTGGCTAGGCTGTTTCATGTGTGTAGTCAGAAAATAGAAGTAAAAAAAAATACAAAATAAACACCACTCATATAATTGCAGGCCTACTTGCACCTCCAGACATCTTCGTGATCTTCAGAGTCATTATTTGAGGGATGCTATACCAATCACTGAGGAGGTAACTGTAACAATCCTCTGAGGAAGGTGTACTGCATATAAGCCATAGTGACAGGCAAGACTCCACGAGTGAAACCAATAGCAGTTTACAAGTCTCACCTGGCTCCGAGTCAGAATTTCCAGTTGGAGACTGGCAGAAACTTGAAGGCATGAAGACATTGTTCTTAGGAGCTGCAGAGGAAAAAAGACAGGCATTAAACACATCATACACAAGAGGAGCAGCAATGCCATACAAAACCACACAAACAAAACAGGGAAAAGCTTCTATGGATGAATCCTAAATCAAAGATTTGCTTCCTTACCAGAATGTGAGGGTGGGAAAAGTGTTAACGATGAAGTCCTCTCCCTTTTAACTGGAGGACAATAACCACCCTCGTCTTTGTCTGAATCTGACGGGAAGAAAAAAACAAACAAGACTTTAGTTGAATTGGTCAACAGTTTATGAAAGCGGGGCAGTTTAAAATGGCTACATTGAGCCCCCAATCTCAATTGTTTCAGCCAAGTAAGCTAAGACGTATAAGAACATCAACTTATAGACAATGTAGCTAAGGAATAAAATGTACCGTCTCCATCTTCCGCACTCGATCCATCAGCCGATCGCTGTAATACAAAAGCACTGAGTGAACCTGGTATTCCTCTCCGTCTTAAAAGTTACAACGTGGGTCAAATTATTAAGTGTTGAAGCAGACAAAACAGAATACTGGCCAGCTTACCTTCTGTGCTTTATCTTTTTGGAAAACAAAGACTGGTGGCGCTATGGCAGGCTTATCTGTTTGGTGAGGGAAAAAGGGCAACACACATTACAAAGGTTGGAGAGTAATCCGACTGAAATCCATCAATGACATCTGTCGGTTACATCATCTTCACAGCTTCACTTCTGTGGATTTCAATGTGGTGTTTAACACAGGCACCTCCTCATCCTTCTGCATCCCACTGTCAGGGTGCCATGAGCCACTCTGTCTTAAGGCATAATGAATGAGTAACCTATGACGAATGTAGACAACCCATTAATCCTGGCAGAGGTATGCTGCATACCAATGAAGAAATGTGAACAATACATGATCTGAAATACCAAAAGAAACTGCGGGACAAACATAATCATCTCATTTAACTCGTTTCCGTTATATTTCACAAAAACCGGGCCCACCACAGTTCACCAACACACATCATCCGAGTTCAGATATCTCTCTGAATAGAAGCCAGCTGGCCATGTTACAAACTTAGTGAATAAACATCTGACCAACGGAAGAAGGCTAAACTCGTTTCCCCCGTAAAAACAGCCTATGAAGGTTCAGACAACAAACATGCTTGCTTAAAATAGAAGGAACATGTCAGAGCATTGAAATAAACCATCCAGAACAAATGATGATTTCCCATGCAGGGCTACAGGATCGGTCAACAACACTGACCGTTGGTTTTAACTCATCGTGTGGGCCACAATGCTTTTGACTTGTTATTAAACATTAGCACATGATCAGCCCCACCCCCCACAGTATTTTTAGCTGTATTACAACAACTGCTGTCATAACAAGCAGTAGCTAGTGGACTAGCAAAATGAGCTAGGAACCAATGTGTATTTCTATTTTCTAATATAAGACACTACAAGCGAGTTACTTTACCATAGGTAGATATATAACCTTTAAGGGCTAATAAACACTGCCTTCACTACGTAGCTAGCTCTCTCTAACGTGTGGAGTTGCCAGTGAACTAATGTACGACATAGTTTAATGTTAGCCATAGGCTAGACCTAGACTAGTGTGAGTGGTTACCTCGCCTGCTAGCTAAGCAAGTTAACACTGACTTCAACAATAGCCACTTTTTTAGCTTTGACAGGTGGCTAGCTAATCAATATGTGTATTATATGTAACAATAACGTGTTAGCCGTGTGCTTTTGCAATGACGTCGAATTGAAATAGGAATGTGTTATGTTTTGATCACAGTGATTGCTGCTAGCTAAACTGCTAACTAGGATGTCCATCAACGTTAGCGAGACGAGCTAAACTATTGGGGAGCATTGGGAGGGAAATGTTCCAAGTGCGTCTATCAAACCAAAGCTCACGTTATTAGCTCAAACAAATGCAATCTAGGATACCAAGCGACATTTGACTTGAGCAAATTGCAAACTATATATATATGCATAGCTTTACTGTAGCTACTGTAACTAGCTAGCACCCAAAATCTGTCCTCATCCCCGCCTAAACAGAGCAGGCTGAGCAGAGCTACATGGGCTAGCTGCTACATTGGCTAGCTGATGCTACATGGGCTAGCTCCTCCTCCGTACCGGGGATCAGAGAAAAGGCTTGCGAAAGCCCGTTGGTTTTCTTTCTTATGCCACCGGAGCGAAACTAAATTCAGCGCTACACTTCTCTGAAAAAGGCTGTGAAACACTATTTTGTTGGTTTGACAATTGTGAACAGATACTTCAGCGGTTTCGTTGATAACCCGATAATAGTCTTTGTTTTGTTTCCTCGCACGGTCAATACTCACCTTCGTTTGCCAAGTCCGCCATTTTACTTTGCTCACACACCCACAAGCCACCGCGCATGAAATAAAAGTCCAGCAGGCCGGAAAAAAGCAGCTTTTCCTTTCAGGAATACAGTTTACAGTAAAAATGTCAAATGTTTAATACCACTGTGGTATGTCCTATGAACTATTATTATTATTATTATTTTTTCGTTTATTGGTGATTCGAAAAAAAAAAAATCTTACCCCATAGAGGCACAACAACTACGTCATATTTTGGATATTGCACATGTGTTCATCATCTGCGGAGAGCTTTCATACAGTAGGCCTATGTATGCTTACTTGACAACTTGGCAAATACTTTGGACTTGTTGGCAAATACGATGCCACTGGGATGTGTCCAGAGAGATGGAGGGATTTATTTGGGACCAACAGGGGCACCCAGGTCTACGGCCTACTTATCTTACATCCACCACTAGATGGCGTAGTGTAGTGTAGGTCATTCTTCATCATCATAACATGTATTACAAGACATGAGAATGATGTTCTGACAATGGTCCAAATAAGCAGATTGGAGTACCTTGGAGTAAGCCTAGTGCTACATTTCTAGAACTCCCTTCACCTATGTATTTACAAAATGCAAATTTATCTCATACAATAACAATAACTTTGTTCCCTGAAAGTACTATTTGGGAGTGAGACTCTCCTCATCATCAGACTTCCAAAGACAGAAATCTTACAGAGGCCTCACTAATTCTAAAATCCACCTGCAAGATGACCTCGTTCCTATGATAAGCGATGTTACCACCCTCCTTGATTTACTTGAATATAGAACAAGCAGAGTTTCACAATTGAGGAGAGAATCACAGTTGAACATTTCCCTGAAGGCAAAGCCCAAGCCACAGCATGTTCATACACTACTCAACTGCTTAACAAGACCCATCAAAGCCCAAAACGGAAGATGAAACCTTCCTGGGTTGTGTGCCATAAACAACACTGGATCATACTGATCCTATTACAACCCACACAGCCAATGTCTTCACCTCAAACATATTTTTGCATGAATCTTTCACTCAGTACAAGAACTGAGTATTCTTATCATGCATGTAAGCTCTGTTCGATTTGTTTGTATGTCCATCATCTATTGTAATAGAAATTAGTTTTCCAGGCACCAAAGATCATAGTATTCATATTCGCAAAGATCCCTTTGATATTTTACCTCACCACACCACCAAAGCTATTTATGTAACTTTAAAAAAATCTGGATCTTTTTCTCTCAAAACAAGAAAGAATCACCTCAAGAATGACTGCTGAACACTGATCGGCAAGTTGAAAAACACAGCAGTTCATCAACAACAATCAAAATATATATTGAAGGTACATCCCATTTACAAAATTGGTTTGACACAACTCACAAATTGTTGATCTGTATCAGTGGCTATTCCATATTTCATGCTGTATTGTATTGTCTTGGAGTGTCAATCATGACGTGCATGACAGCACTTTTAGTAAATACATGATGTCAGTGTTTGAACTCACCAAGACTTTTCTGTGCCAAAGTAAAGAATTCAAATAAAGAGAATTCTCTTCCATACTGATTAATGGCTTTACTGTTATCGCTTTTATCAAATGCATTCAAAATGACGACAACTATGAAGAGCAAAAATAACACATCACATTGTCTGTTGGAATGTTGAAGACAAGATGCATCTGTTTCATGCAACCTGAATCCGAGTTCTATTGGCGGTGGACCATCACCTTTGGGAAGTCTTGACAAATATGTCTCTGCTATTGTAAAAGTTCAATGCCATTAATCTATCAGGATCAGTGAATGTGCAATCATTACCAGGAAACAGAGCAACTCAAGCCAGCTTTATGCCCTTTTTGTTATTTGTAGTTCCTAAAACACTGCCATAACTTTGTCATATTAAAAAAAGCAACTAACAATATTACGATACAATAGATAGAACAGTGTCCGGAAATGCTTAGAGGTCTGAATCGTGTGAATAAATTGAAAGAAATTAGATTCATGTGAATCATTATTGTTTGATAGATAGAACTTATTGGCATTACAGCTTACTCTCACGTTCTGTGTGGCAACAGAAAGAGGAAATTCTATGTTTTGTTAAACAGTGTGAGACCACAGCTATTGTAGTAACCAGATCCAAAACAGGAGACCTCTGATGAGAGCAATACCCTGTAGGCAACAAAGACTAAAAACAGGCGCCTGAGATGCCTCATTGGGCAGTGATGTGATGGATGTGAAAGTGACAGAGCAGTGAACAACGCTATCAAATGTCCACTCAGAGCTGCCATATTCCCATTAATAATAACTGTTTCTAAGCTGCGTAAACCAATGGAAACAGCTTTCAAGCAGAAACATGAGCCAAGAGGCTCAACACAGAGGAGGACAATGATTTAACGACCATACTGACAGACGGTCCTTAATGTCTAAGAGTGCTTACAACTGAGTCTGTCAGAACATGATATAGCCAAAGGGGAGGAATGGTTTCCCACTTTTTTTTTTTTTTTTTTAATTTGTTTTTCAGATTTTATCCCTTTTTCACCCAATTTGGTAGCCAATTTAACCCAACTTAGCATCCAAATATCCCCTGCCTATTGCATTGGATCCGCCGCCCGACCCCGTGGCCGGCAGTCCCAGAGGAGGGCGCCAGGCAGACTAGGCTGACTGACTCCTCGAGCCCAGTACCGTTATTCCGGCACCCCAGGGGGCGGTGTTGCGCGACGGATCCTAGTCCAGAAATACTCCTATACCCCCCCTCGGAAGCGGCCGGCCAATATGCCGCTTCCCGTGTGCCTCGGCCATATTCTGGATCTGGCGAGCCGGGATACGAACCCCAGCCCCGGTGGGCAGCATGCACTAGCGGCCAGTGCGTAGACCGCTACACCACCGCGGGGCGGTTTCCCACTTTTTAAATCAATATTTAATGTATGTACTAAATGGTGTTGCTCTATCATACAAACTCAGTCTAGAAGTTGGCCCCTTGGTTGAATACCTTAGGGTTTCATATGAGGGACAAGCGATCTGGTATGGTGAGAACCATGCATTCATAACTTTAGATGTTTACAGTCCTCTCAAACCCCATTCCTGTGTTCTTCCCAGGGTTAGAGCGTAGCCTCTTTTTTTATAATGGAGATTTTCTCAGGCCATATTGATAACACTGCGATAAGATGTGTAATGGGTTTTTATGACCCGATAAAGGGATCATTCTTGCTGTATAACACGTGCTGGAGGACAGCCATTACTCCTGAAATGGTCCAGTCAGTGTGAAATCTATTCCTTATTGATTATTTTGCATCTTCCTTTACTAAGTAAGTCTGTATATGTCGCTATGGGCCAACTAAGTGCTTGATTTGATTTCGTCCCACTGGGCCGTGAGAGGTCATGGTAAACGAGATCAGGCGAAGCTAACGTGAGCCGACACAGCCTCCCAGCTAACCGAAAGTGTAAGAGAAGACACTCTCATATTACCATAATTTTACTGTAACAATAATAATAATGTAATAATAATAATAATAATAATCTATTACATTGATAAAGTGCTTTGAATTATGCAACAATAATCTCAAAGTGCAGAAAATGAAAGATAAAATAAATAATAATAAAAACTAAAGCAAAACAAATATTAAAAAACATACAATTGAATGTTATTGTAAGACATGTATGTCTGTGTGCTTATTACAGTAGAATATGCACATGCAGTTCCAACTCATATACTGTATGCACTGTCAGTATACTGTACACTCCATTGAACTGTATTTGTCTTATGTAATGTAATAACCTGTTATATCCGAAAAATACAGTACAATGGTGTGTACACTTTTTGAGTTTGGATTAGAAAAACATACTATTCCCCTGTAACACCTGATCCACAG
Organism: Nansenia antarctica; assembly: GCF_963989245.1. Lineage (NCBI taxonomy): Eukaryota > Metazoa > Chordata > Actinopteri > Argentiniformes > Microstomatidae > Nansenia > Nansenia antarctica. Next base: position 19,834,849 of record NC_137686.1, on the reverse strand, counting down.
CCTCAGTCACCCTCCCTATTAGACAACTTGACAATTCAAAAAGCAAAACTAAAGCTCTCTTCATGTCAGGTTTGATGCGTTTGTGTTGATGTTTTATCCCCCAAAATGATGAAGCAACCAAGTTCTTATTTCATCCTTGTTTATAGTGTGTTACATAAGACCATGCATTTTGTGAATAGTGCATTTTGTGGGGCATTAATCTAGTACACGTTATGTAGTAGTATAGACAATAGATTACATATTTAGTCAGCCTTTTCATGTAAAAGCTATGCATGTTAAAAAACTTGAATTGAACTTGAATTAATCATTTAATGGGGCAATTTTACTTTCAATTCATTAGATGGCTTTTCTGCTTCAAAGAAAAGTAACATAATGTGTGGGGGATTTAAACCATAATTGTATTCACAATGACTAACCTGTGTCTAAATGATCAGACAGATCTATACAGTACTATGTTGTTGAGCACTTGACCTTACCCCTCAACACACTACTTAACCACTTAACACATCCTTGGCCCCAATGTGCATGCGCTCTGCTCAGCACTATTTGCTGAATCAAATTGGGACACAATCTATTTCTTAGTATCGTTTCACCATAGTTTCATATCATATTTGATTGTAGCATTAGGTGAGGGGGGGGGGGGACTCTGTGAACAAGAATCATAGTAATGATATGCCAAACCCAAAAGCTGAAAAAGAACTTGCTCAAGTACAAAGGTGTGTGGTGGGCGTATTCAGGTAACGTGATCACAGGCAGAGCCCTATAAGAGTGCCTCCCCTGCACACTGTAGCAGAAACAAGGACACAGCTGCACAATAAATACATCATATTCTCCTTCAGAATTATGTGAGTAGTCCTGATAGCTGTTTGAAACTGAACTTTATGATGATACCCTGAACACATTTAACACATTTGCACATGCAAATATTGTTGCATTCTTTTTAGGACATGTTGAATGTTATAGCATGTTTTACAGCTTAGTGTTATCAGGGAAACACATCAGTGGTTCAGTTTAAATGTATCTTTCAACGTGCACATATTTAGTGCCTAGTGGAATATTATGAATTTAGAAAAGGCTGTAACAATTACGATGGATTTCCTGTATAACTGAACTGAAAAAGCATTAAGTTTACTCTATTTGAAGGGCAATCAAAATAACACCTATTGGGAAATGTCTAGAAATATTAGAACACTAATGTTTTAGTATTAGTATTCTTGAGGTAGTATTTAATGAGGTAAATATCAATACTAGTATTGGGACACATAAAGCAAATTTTCCCCCAGTGAGAGGGTTTTTGATAGACATTGTACAAGGTTCAAGGTTTGTGACTACAGCGTAGGAGTATTGGTGTTAAACTGGCACAGATTGATAAGGTTTATGGTGTGTACACAATTTGATTCAGTCCTTTACTACTTTGCAGAACCACAACGACAGATCCAGCCATGCGGTTCAGTGCACTGTTCTTCCTCCTCATCCTAACCTGCCTCTATCTCACCCTGGCACAAGGTAAGCCAGTATAAATACATTTCAATCCACCGGTCATAGATTGATTGTCCCAAAAGTAGTATTATACAGAGAAAGCTATATACGATCGGTGATCGAAGTCTCCTACTGCACCTTTGTTTGGACATGATAGCATTGGTTGTACTTGATGGCATGAAAAAATGATTGATTTGCTTTTTATTGCTTTTTTTATGATTACTGCATGTACCCAGTATAGGTCAGAAACATGCTGTTTTTCAGTTTTGTTGAGAGATTCTGATAATCACTGTGTGACTAAGATAGGGATATTGAAATCTAACTGTCCCTAAGGGTCCTATGAGGACTGCTGTATGAGATATGCCAGAGGGGTCAGGAATAGCCACAAGAAGATGGTGAAGAGCTACAGGAGGCAGGAGACAGATGGAGGATGCAACATCCCTGCAATAGTGTAAGTCCAGTGAATACACACAAGAGGGATACACCTTGGTCCTTGCTGCAGTGGAGACTGGTGGAGATAGAAATGGGAGGACGGGCTCATTGTAAACCATGAAATGGAATAGGGAATGGTATCAAACGTGTGTTTAATACCATTCCTCATTCCATTCCATTGCCATCCAACTCCCCACACTGACTATACACAGTGGAGGTTCATAAGTTTACTCATTACATTAGTCATTGTGTTCTAGGTGTTGGTCTAACTTTCCTTTTCCATCACTTCCTCATTAGGTTCAGCATGAGGACAGGACGCTTGTTCTGTGCTAATCCGAAGGAAAAGTGGGTTACGGACCTGATGCAACAGGTTGATTTCAAGAAAATCAAAAAGGTGATTGACCATGAAAGAGAACTTCTCCCGTAATAGTTTTAATGGAAAACAAAATCAAGAACATCATACTTGAACAGATTTCTTTCTTTTACAGACCAACAGAAAATCAAGGAGAGGCTGATGGCAAGAGCTCTACCCTGGGGATCTTCTATGCTACAGTACATCCATTCATCCCCTGGAATGAGGGGTCTTATTCTGTATCAATATGGATTTTATCTTGTCACTGGGAATTTTGATGAAGGTGGAAATCTTTAATTTTTGGGGATACCAGGTGTTTATTTCTTGTTCTAACAAAATCTAGTCAACAGGACTTAGTGAGCCATCCACACATGTCCCTCTTAATCCTCACAGCTTCTTTACTGTAAATACATTAATTCATTCTTCTAGCATTGTGATGTCTATAGGTTTAGCATGGATTTCATGAGACTGATTTTGACTAGATTTTGTTAGAACAGGAAATAAACACACTGGAGTTTAGGTGTCCCACATTACCCAATGTCCCAGATTGCCTGAATTCATCCTACTGGGAAAGTTCCAGATGCCTTCAACTCTTTACTGTGCAGTAGTTAAAGCTTTTTTGTTATAAAAACATTATAAAACAAATATTGATGACAGTATACGACTCGTCACTCCAGGTTATGAATGGATCTACTGTAGCAAAGTTAATTCAGTGCCAGCAACTTGTCTTGTCTGTTTTGTCTTTGAATGGTTTTGTTACATAGGCCTAGTTGTTATTTTTGTAAAATCCACCCCACAACCCCCCCCCCCACGCAAAAAAAAATACACATTCAACATTTCACCAACAATGATGAATAAACTTGCTTACACCCTTTCTCTGCAGTGTTTGAGGTTAATGTCAACTATGAGACAAAAACAAGACAAAACAAAGTCCTTTCTGGGTTAGGGTTAACACATTGGCACACATATTATTATTTTATTTTATTAACTTGATTATATCATAATAATAATAATATTAATAATAATGATCACTTTTTATTTGTATAGCGCTTTTCCTACAAACGTTGCAGCTCAAAGTGCTCCAATCATTATATAATCATAATTTAATTATTTAGTCATATAAAGGTTAATCAGACGTTTTTATGACTAGTAGTATATTTCTTACAGGAGCCACGCAATTTATGACAGTGTCATAGTCTCTACACTTTCACTTTTGACGAACAATGGGTCTTTATATGTTTGGTTACCACAGGTCAGGGTAATACTGTACAAATAAAATTGATGTATAACTTTTCTTATTGCATAACCCTTTGAAGGGTTTGTAGATAATATAACTTTGCACAACAAAGAGACTTATCCATAGCAATACCAAGTCATGTGATAAGGGCCGGAATTTGGAACAGAAGGATACATGCAAATCTTTCAAGTAAGGCTTAATCAGTATTCAGCCTTAATCACGGTCAAAGATTTAAATGGGATTTATACAAAAACTGACACTGCATTAGTCTCTGAACATAACAAAACTGTATTGAGAGTGATTTGTGTGTCCCACAAAATATGTATGAAGCAAATGAACCACCGGCAGTACAGCCCTATCTAAAAGATACCACACTAGATTTTCTCACCATTGTACAGTACATGTTCATTCACATACTATGTTTTCGAGCCCATATTTTGTAACTAGAGTTGTTTAAAATCCAATACTTTTTTTCACCTTGGGTACCATGGGTACTTTCACATCCCCAACGGAGCATGATAGAAGCTGAGACATGCAGCGTGTGATACAATCTCACTGGGTGTCATATCTTTGAACCTGGCTGTCAGTAAGATTTATCACTTCTAGTCATTGGTGCCTCAAAGACTCCTGAACTTGCAAAGCCCAGAAATAGTAGAGTCACGACTCTACTAGTGTGGTGCAGCTTCGGTGTTGATGTGAGGTGCTAATATCCTTCCCATTTGTCTTGTTTATGCCCTTCACGGAAGTTAAATGTGGTCATTGTGTACAGAAGGTAGGTCGGTTTTGGGGTATTGACATTATGTGATAAGGGAAAATAAACATTGTAAATAATTAGCAACAATATAGGTTAAAGGCATCATAATGATTTGATTGGAAAGGAATATCAATTTAATGATTAATTTGTTGGAAAGGAAAAGCAAAAAAAAAAATGTTTTACCAACAGTGGAAAATACTGTTGCTGTTACCTGTTCGTGTAATGGTTGTCATTAAATTGAGTTTCAAAAGTAGGCCAGTCAGCTGTGAAAAGTGGGACAGATTTGTAACTGGTGCACTCAGGAAAGAACTTAATTGTGTCTGTGTATGGTGCCAAATTAGCCGCAAGGCTGCACTGACAGCTAAACTGGCACCTTACAATATGCAATTGTACCACAAAACAACACACCACAACATAACAGCATTAATATTAATGGCCATTGCTAATTGCTGATGGTGACTTTCACAGATAGGAATTCCCCATCTTCACAGGGGAAGGAATCAGGTTACAGCTGGAAAAGTTGTAATCAAAGACAGCCCTAAAGAATGCCTTCTATTATGTCTGCTCTAACACGCAGGGGCATTATCAGGTGGTTGGCCAGTCTACAGGGCAGCATTTTATTTGTTACATTTTAACCATTTAGCAGACGCTTTTATCCAAAGCAATTTTATAGGTACAGTCTCCCTGGAGTCACTTAGGGCTAAGGGCCTTACTCAAGGGCACGCTAGTGGTGGTGTTCCCTGGTCAAATCCAGGGATTTGAATTTATGACTTTCTGGTCACCAGCACAACTCACTATCCACTAGGCCATCACTACCCCTAGTGCAGCAATTCGACACTGTTAAGCAGCAAGCCGTGGAACGATAGGCTGAGTGAGCGAGTCGTGCATTTGACTAGAAGATAGATACGGCTGTAATCTACATTGAATCTATTGAATCTACTGAAACAACATCCACGCTTGAGATAGATAACAGCAAACAGAAGGGATGCCAAGGAAAATTCAGACAGTGTTTTAGTCAAGTCAATCAAAATCAATCAATCAATCAATCAATCAAACTTTATTTATATAGCACAAGCCATACATTGAATGCAGCTCCAAGTGCTGAACATAAAAACAATAGTAAATAAAACACAACACAATAAAACAAGAGCTAGGAGTTAGGAAATAGATAAAAATACAACACAATAAAACCAGGAATAAAACAAGAAATAGGAGGTAAGAAATAGGAGTAAAAGTGCAAGTTGAGATAAGGAGGACTTGAGGGTGGCAGAGAGTGTGGATATTTTTTTAAAAGAACGTTTAAAACACACGTTTTTAGCCTGGCCTTTACCTAGTGTCTTTGTCAACTTGCACTTTTACCTCTATTTCTTATCTCCTAATTTTTTGTTTTGTTTTTTGTTCTTTGTTTTATTCCTGGTTGTATTACTATGTCTATATTTCTTATCTCCTATACCTCTTGTTTTATTGTATTGTGGTTTATTTACTATTGTTCAGCACTTGGAGTTGTGTTTAATACATGACTTGTGCTGTATAAATAAAGTTTGATTGATTGATTGATTGATTGATTGATTGATTGAAAAGCGTGTTGAAAAGATTCTACAACTTACCAGTGCAGCAATTTTAAAACAGGTGTAATGATGTCCTTCATCAGGTGTAATGTGTTCTCTTCTTCAGTTCCGACATCAGTTGATACCCAATGACTAAAAGTCACCTTGTTTTATTACTCACTAACAAAGTCTTTGTTTAACATGTGTCAGACTAAATTAATATTTAGAAATATATATGTATGATATAGTATTTACATACTATTACAATAAACTCTGATTGAAGTTTGAGTAGGCCTACCTAAAAAAATCCCCCCAAAAATCTGTGATGAATCAGTGAAACATATTTTGGTAATTTATGTCACTTATTTCCCGTATTATTAACACTCCATTGGTTTCTTGAGCACAATTTAGATGCAGGGATTAAGACACATCCTGGGTCAGGAGAGATTTGACAGAGAATTTGGTGGTGAGTTTGGATCTCCCTGTATGAAAGGCCCCCTGCTGGATGCTAGTGGAATGTTCATGTTAATATACCCATTTCTGATGCACTCGTAATTTTTCAAGCAAACACTTTTTTTTTTTCAAACTACATTTTTCTTTAATGTGATAACAATATAATTTCAGTGAAAAACATGAGTGTTATAGAAATCTCAAAAACATAAATGACATATCAAATATCAGATCAAATCAAGAATGTAGATAAACCAGTAGACCAGTAAACCAGTAGATAAAATCACAACTCCAAATATAAAAACATCCTTCATTAAGGCAGTTCTTGCAAAAATTGTTTGTAATGTCCTTGTGTGTATCCTATTGAGTCTCCTCTTTCACAGAAATACCTTTTGTACTTGTAACACATTTTGAATAAAAGTGCCTGTTACTTCATGACATACAATACAACCTGCTTCTGAATACCCCTGCATAGCCTATCCAGTCAGACAGCCTTGATACTGTATGTAGGTGGGTCAATCTGAACATGCTTGATACTGTATGTAGGTGGGTCAATCTGAACAACTTGTCAATCTACATGATGACACACACGGCAGATGGGCCATGTTTCACCATGGCTAATGTATTCTCACACCAATTCCTCTTGTTCTGGAACTCTCTGTGACAGACGGTGCTGTATTTCCCTGCCTCCACCGTCTTGCTCTTGTGGATGCGGTGCATCAGGATCCGGTAGGCCCCCGTGACTGGGCTCCTCATGTCCGGGCAGCCGCCGTCCTTCAGATGGGCCTCGCTGATGCCCAGGTCCTCCAGCGCTGCCTTGACATCCAGCTCGTCAGGGCCGAGGATCCGGCTGGGCTCTGCCAGCTGGGCAGCGGTGAGGCGTGCAGTGGGGGGGTAGTCCTGGGGGTAGTCCATCCCCTTCAGCCACGCGCTGGCCATAATCCGAGTCACACTGAGGCGGTCGACGGGCTGTGCCTTCAGGATGCCCTTGATGACCTGCTGGCAGGGCTCGGGCACGTAGGCCGGGATGCTGTAGGACCCCTGTACGATGCAGCCCCTGAGCTTGCTATGGCTGGAACCGTTGAAGGGCAGGGTGGCGGTCACCAGGAAGTAGAGCAGGACGCCCAGGGCCCAGAAGTCGACATACCGGCCCACGTAACCCTGATCCTTGAAGAGCTCTGGGGCAGCGTAGGGCGGGGAGCCACAGAAGGTGGTAAGGACCTGGGTAGGAGTGCTGATGACGGTGCTGAAACCAAAGTCACCCACTTTGATGCAGTAAGCGGGCGTGTAAAAGATATTCTCTGCCTTCAGGTCCCTATGGACGATATTGTTATCGTGCTGAAAACGAAACAAGAGAGGAAGGAAATATATTGAAACATTATTCATCGCAGACATTAAATGGAAGGAGTGGGGATGTGGGTCAGTGTTAATAGTTAAGTTGAATGAGGAAACAGTTTGCACAGCACAAGTACAAAATAACAATATTTATCAATTGTACCAATAGTATGCTAAGACCCAATAATAGATAGTATTATCGCCAAAATGTTATTAGCGTTCTTAACTGACCATATGTTTGACTGCTGATAGGATTTGGGCGAAGACGAACTTGCTCTCCTGGTCGGACAGGCGCCCCGTGTTGCAGATACGTGAGAACAGCTCTCCTCCGCTGGCGTACTCCATCACCAGGTACAGGTGCTTAAGGGTCTCCACCACCTCATACAGGCACACTATGTTAGGGTGGGCCAGTCTCTCCATGCAGGAGATCTCTGAGGCAAACAGCACGTGCGACTTCTTGTCCAGACGGTCCTTATCCAGGATTTTGACCGCCACTCTCTCTGGGCGTCACAATATGACCGGGAGAGACGGGAAGGGACAGAGAGAGAGAGAGTGAGAAACACAGTATCAAGATGGTAAACGTGATTCCCTAAGATCGTTCTCTATGCTCTTTCTCTCGCTCTTTCTCTCTCCCTGTTCTCTATCTTTCTGTGTTTATTAGTATGCTTAAACATGCAGTACACAAGCTACACGTGCAAGTCTCAAATCTGCTAGGATTAACGAGTCTCTAGTCTAGATGGATTGTCTTCCGACATCTGGATTAACCTATTTTGAGCTCCTCCAGTCTTGCAAGAGGCAAGGTGGGATGCTGTCATTTAATTCACGGACTGCACTTATATAGAAGCTACCATGCAAGGCGCCGGCCCGCTCATTGGTAGCAATTTGGGGTTTCAGTGTCTTGCCCAAGGACACCTCGACATGTGGCCAGCCGGGATTGAACCGCCGAACTGCCAACCTTGCGATCATTAGACGCCGGCTCTACCTCCTGAGCCACAGCCGCCCCATACTTCTGGAGCCCCCACTTCATGAGAAGAGTCCGCGTGAGAATAGACTCCTAAGCATTGAATGTTAAGTTAGGTAAGGTACCTGCTAGTAGATAGATAGATAGATAGATAGATAGATAGATAGATAGATAGATAGATAGATAGTTACATCAGCTCAGACCAAAAAGAACAACAACTAAATAAAGTGACAACAATACAAAATAATGATAGACCTAATAGACTGATTCAGATTCAGATTCAGATAACGTTTATTGCCATTATGCTTGACACATATAGGTTTGGCATTACAGAAGGTGCATTTATGCTTTTTTCACATATATATGAACAAAACAAGTACAATACAAATGCAAAAACAGGCAAAAACAGGACAACACAGGCTAGAGGAAACCTTAGGATTTAACATCCTCCAGCCTGACTCTGATCATCCCACTCGAGCCAGCCGGAGGAGGAGTTGTACAGTAGTAAAGTAGTAAAGTAATAAAGCAATAACGCCATATTAAAATGTATTCTTCTACTCTAGGACACAGTCAGGGGTGCCATAAACTGGATGGTCATGAGAAACCGAGTCGGTCACAGTGTTTCTATTCAATAAACACATGACAGAAACAACTAGATAAAGTAGAGGGCTAACTATGTCATGTAAAATGAACCTTATCACAGTCAGAGTCACAATGGTTCAATTCAATGACACCATGTTACCTTGAGGGCACATAACGGATTATGATCCATGTCAACAATCTATCTAAGTATAGGGCTCCGTCTCACCTTTTGTCAGGTCATGAACACCCAGCCTGACCTGGGAGAAGTTTCCGGAGCCTATCTCCCCTCGGAGCTCATAGAAGGCCACCCGCCGCTCCAACATCAAGTCAGTTATCCTCTTCTCAGAGTGAGACAGGTCATAGACGGCTTTCTCAAACACTGTACGTTGCTTCTGCTCCTCCTCAGCCATGGACGACTTCAGCATGTTCTCCTTGTTCTTCTCCGTCTTCCCATTCTCCCCCTCTTTCAAGGACGTCAAATAGAACACCTCTCCATTGCAGGCCTTAGTCACTAAGATCACAGGGAGGGAGGAAGGGAGGAAAGGAAGGGAGGAAGGAAGGAAGGAAGGAAGCAAGGAGAGAACATTATAAAACATAAAATACACTAAAATACAGTCCAATACCACAAATTGGGAAATAGTGCCATGATGTAAAAGTACCGGTACTCACATAGTACATCCTTTCTCTGTCTTGTTATTCCTCAACGTTTTTACGCTGTTCTTGTTGTTCAGACATGATGATCTGGGTTTGCTTCCCTGGACACACAGAAATCCTTGTAGCCTATGGCAGTTTGATAATCAGTCGCTATGAGACAGGAGAGAAGTACTTCCCATAGAGGTTGACTGAAACAAGTGGCCCTACACCCGGATTCATCAAAAAACATAATGTCTGAAGCTGATCCATTCATGAAGTGTTATTTCTCTGTAAATAAACTGCTCCTGTTGGATGTGAATCGTCTTTGACCACTGTCTTCTGAGGAGAGTTGTGACGGCCACACAGCCTCTCCTGTAAAGCAGGAAACACTCTCCGTCTCTCTGTCCTCCTCTCCCTCCCTCTCCCTCTCTCCTCCTGGTCTGTCCTGTGAGAGTGTCGTGAGCCAGCAGCCAGCGCACTGTTTCATCCTCTGTAATCCCTGTGAGGGACTCCTCCCTCCCACCCAAACAGACCTGTTGATACTTATGTGAGGGAACAGAGATTAGAATTGTGTGTTGTCCATGTGTATCATTCAACAGTTCTCCAAAATGCAGTTTAGCTAATCTAATCTAACCAGAAATGCAAATAGTGATATAAAAGCTGAGCTGTATGAACCCGCCCACCTAGGCCTGGTTTAGGAGTTATCAAGCGCTCAGCATGAAGATGAGCTGGGATTCATACTGCTGCTGGCTCAGAGATAATCTGACTCAAGAGTACACACGTGCAGGGTTACATCGGCCCAGACACGCCTACTTTATAATTCAATACTACAACGCAGATTTAATCTAAACTGCAATGGCAATAGCATGGATGGAGTGAGGCTTGGCTTCTTTTTTATGGGGAAGCACCATAATCTGTTTCTTGCACGGATAAAGAGGATGAAGAGGTAGGATTTCAACTGTGAAGCGTAACAATAACACATTTTGCAGTGACACACAGTACAGTACAGACCAGATGTTTGGGCCATGAACGTGAACTAAAAAGGAGAATCTACATTTTGGGAGGGAGTACTTGATGACAGGAAAAGAGAGCGATGTCTTGCTTGTAAATTCAAGATCATTTCCACAGTAAAGGTGCAGAACTATGTTCTTTTAACATACACTTAGAGATATGTATTACACTTAGCGATATGTATTACTGTGTCTGCAGACGACTAAGCATTAGAACTGCTTGCTTTTTGAGGTAGAAGCTCAGTGTTGTTTTCATTCATTTCAGTTTGATCCTTTATATTCATTTGACTTTGAAATCCCCATTTCAATCCAAATTCTGCATTAAGAGAACAGCCTGGCAGTAGTAGAGGCTTCAGGCTATTATCATGGAAAACATGTTGATTTGAGACACACACCATGCATGGGGTCTGGAAAAATCCTTAGATCTTTGAATGTTCTTTCAGGAGAATTTGGAGACATGAGTCAGAGTCAAAACAGTGACGATGCTGTTTATTATATATTCAACTGTTACAATTTCATCAACTCATAATCAAAATTGAAGACACTGTCAATGAAGAGTAATTGGGTAGAAATTAAAACAGATTTTTTTTTTGATTAAGCACAAAACCTTTTTTGAAGCATTTGCTATCACTTGATGAAGGAGACCTCCAATTGAAACTGTGGCTGGGTATCGGCCTAATCAAGGAGTCTGAGAGCTGAGGTGTAACACCCTAATCAGCTATCTGACTGGTGGAGCCAATGGGGCCAGGTGAAAGTGGGAGGATGAAGACAAGACATCAAAGGATCATTTATCATACAGATTAATGGGATTAACACCAATCAGGGGATCAACACGATACACACCATGTTATACTGTATTAAACAAAGACTCGTTCTGTTCTTCTCCTTGAGCATTGTGAAAGAGAATGCATCTGTTGGCCCACATTGACTGAACATCTGTTAGCGTTTGGCATTTGGCACCTATAAGGGGTATTTTGATTTGGAATCCACCTCTTAATCTGTCTTGAATCAAATTGGAATCTTCAACTTCAACTTCAGATCTATAACCCTCCCTGATATACAAATACTCTAATAGGGTTTATTAAACATTCGACTCTTTCCCTCTGTGTCAAGAAAATAGAAGCTACGGGATTCGGAGGGCTGTCCTGAGAGGCCTCAGCCTGACCATTTGGTGGCGTGTTGAATAGACACAGAGGTGCTGGTCCCCTCAGGGAGGGGGTTCCGCCCCCATGCTGATCCTGTTTATGTGGGGACAGGTTTTGTTTTAAGTTGAGGTGCTAAACACCTCACCCCCCCCTGAGATAAAAGATGATTAATGCCTTTGAATGAGAGCAGCTTAATGGCTCAAGCCTACTTAAGCACTTCATTAAGACGAGGATGGGCTCTGGTCAAACACACTAACCACTGGGATCCCCTAGCAGAAACAAGCTGAGGTGAAAACTTGATACTTTGGAGATTGCCTTTGATGTGACCCCCGCCTAAAACTCCAGCCCCACAGGGGCATTCAGCATGGAAATTTGATTAGTTCTCCCTTTTTAACTTCTGAACCACTTGGGAGCCTTGTTCCCCAGTGACTTGTGTGACCAAAGTGATCCCATATAAATATCAGAGGGGGCTGAGAGCAGAGGGACACTCGGGTTCTGGCAGCTGTTCTGTGACTAGGAGTATTTGCCATGGATATACTGCAGCCTTCCCTACTACTCATTCTGTGGACCCTCCATCAAGCCTGTAAGTAGTGGTTGTCTTTCTCTATTTCCCCTAGCTCACTAACGTACAGTCATGGTTATTGACTGACTGGTGGGATATAATCCCCTTTGATAATGCAGGATAACAGGAAGTAAAAAAGGGTGCTAAACTGGGGACAACAGTTACGATGTGATGTGTAGCTAGCTAATATTGATATTGCTTTTTGTAATTTACTTTATTCGAAATCACATGTTTGTGATGTGTTTTTAAGAGGGAGATCAAAGTTGTTTACCAATTCAAACAACCATCTTAATGCATATGTGTTATTTGTAAACATAGGTCTCTTCAAAATGCTGTATTTTGGGATGCAATGTGACCAAGAATGATGTTATGTTTTAGTAAGGGGACTTTGATAAGGGATCAGTGCTTTGGCAGATTATCCACTGCTTCTGTCACCTTGTGGATTAGGGTATTGATGTGTGTGTGTTTGTGTTTCTGTCTTCCAGTGGCCGCAGTGTTGAACAAACATGTGGAGCACAGAAACCTGTTCACACAGAGGGCCTGCTGCAAACGACAGAGCCATTTTGTTTACATTGGTCAAGGTAAAGGATCTGTCAACGTTGAAGTATTATCATGACTTTGATATGCTTTTCTGATTCAATCCAATTCACTTTTATTCCCTATTCAACGTCATTGTGTTATCATAATTGCCATAGGCTTATCTAAATTTGGCACTAGAATAATAGTACGGCACAAAGGTCTAATCTATTTATACTACCTATTTTAATGTATCATTTTCCAAGATAAGTGTCACGGTGGAGACACTTATGGTCTCCACGGTGGTCTTATGAATGACATTAAATGTATGATACTATTATTTCATATGAAATCATTATTTACATTTTATCCTCAGACATTTCAGGCAGCCCTATAAGTGTGGACGTGGGACGGTGCAGGTCACACTGTGGGGGTGCACCCAAGACTTCACTTGACTCTGCAGGGCTGCAGGAATACTCCAAACACTCATCAATGCTGGAATACCTCAGGAGCAAAAAAGTAAGTGTGTGGGTCAATGTAGTTCCCCAAACCACCACAAGAGAGAGCTCTAACTTAACGCTCTAACTAAGGGCGTAGATAGGGAGGAAAGAAAACGTAGGCCAACTAAAAAATATATATTTCATAAACAAGAAAAATAACAGCATAATATGTCATCTATATCGAAGTCTATTCTACAATAGTGATCACTGACTTGTGGCTATCAAATATTATTATCATACTCATTATAATATAATTATTATGATATTATGACTAACTAACCCTACTGAAAACCAACAGTCTAGAAACTTGTCCTGACATGTTTTATCTGACAACACTATTCCCCCTACAAAAGGTGAGGCTGCGCGAACCTGCGTCTCCAGACAGTACAGCGAGTGCCATCCCGTCCTGCGGAGTGACCCAGGTCTGTGAGCCGACCGGAGTGCGCGTGGACCGGGTGTTGTTATTCGAGGGTCCGCGGGAGGTGGAGGTCATCGTGGACTGCCACTGCGAAACGACACTGACGCAATGTGTGCGTGTCCCCGCGCTGAAGACCTACTTCTTTGAAACCCCGTATGAGACCGTTATCGACGCTGGAGGATGTTCGGCCGCAAAGGGCTCTCCGGGTGTGTAGGCCTTACTCTACGAATATTATACAACGAGAATGAGCCTGGCCAGATACATTGAGATTATTATTGTATTTTTTTCAATGTTTTAGCACCAATCTAATAGGCCCAACAATTCTGCACCCATTCTCACAATCAAAAAGCCTATCAAGCCATCACAACAAAAAAATATAATTCAATTGTATCACTCTGCAACCACACTCATCCTTCATTGCACTTTTACATTGATGAAGGTCAATAACACTAGCATAGTCTTCACATTCTTCTGTTTTTATTTTATTATTAGGCCTATTATTATTATTATTATTATTATTTATTTATTTTTTTACAAATAACACATTTACAAAGCACACAGAGTAGTAGGGTAGTAGTCTATCAAGACTGAACACATGCAAGAGTTGATTATGACACAGTGTCATCAGTATGTTACTTTTGAAAAGACACATTATAATAACATTTCCTATTTTTCATTCCCAGACGGATTTTCCTGCGTCCCCACTAAGTTTGACTCAGCCCTGGTAGAGACTCCTAACAAAGTGGACTTGGTCCAGACGGTGGAGGCCTGTGAGCTGAAGGAGAGCTGCTACAGGGTTCCATTTTTTGAGTATTATTATGAAAGGGTCTACGATGCTGATGGAGTCAAAGAGGAGAAACTGAAGGTGAGTTACACTCATATGACTCAGATGTCTACTATAGAGCATAATTTTCATCGAGACAATAATTACTAAGTTGTCTAAACATTTTTAAAAAGGCATTCCTGGGTCTAATTGACTTTACCATTTTGATTGTATATTCACATCCCTTGACACCCATCTATTCTGGTAATCGAGTACAGAGGAAATTAGTGATTCTAGCTGGGTGTCAGACTCAGTAATGAGGCATCTCTATTTGTCAGACCTATGTGGAAGTCAAAGCTTGATCCATTTCCCCCCCGAACATCCAATCCACTCCCCGGTGTTTGGCACCGCACATGCAGATGTACTGGAGGTGTGAACGTCTTCAGGATGTCTGGGTTATCTGCTTTGTAGTGTTCTCTTTATACACATATTCCAACACACAGGAAGATGTTCAGTGTCTTTGTGGTACGATGAATTCGGATAATCTGTGACATTGGGTAATGTGGGACACATAACCTCCAATGTGTTCTAACAAATTGTCAACAGGACTTGTACTAATAGGTTTAGCATGGATGTCATGTGACAAAAATGTCATCGTAGATTTAGTTAGAACAGGAAATAAACACACTGGAGCTTAGGTGTCCCACATTACCAAATGTCCCAGATAACCCAAATTCATCCTACCAAAAAGACACTGAACATCTTCCTGTGTGTCGGAATATGTGTATCACCTTGGCTTTGAGATATCTATAGAGGTGTTTCTTCACATTTTCTGCATAGAAGAAACAAAAACTATAACTTCCTCATAGTTAGTTTTTGTATTTCCCATAAGGAGAAGCATTACTTAGAAGAACACATTAGATAACCTGATGAAGGGTTTCACCTAACTCTCTACATTAGTACTTATTTTATGAAGTTTTAAGCAGTACTGTGAATGTATGACGGAAATCAATTAGATTAAAGAAACAAAAGTATGTTTCTTTAATCTAAACTGTCTGCCATCCCTTTCAATGAAGGTGTGAGGAGAGCAAACACAAATGGTCACTGCAGGTGTCAAATCAAAGCACTTAACATGCTAAGTACTTAGATCCCCCTAGAGCCTCCGTCCCCCTGAGCGGCCAGGCCAATATTTGCAGCCTGATGCCTGGTGAGCTGATTGCCTTGTCTCTGTGTTGCTAATTTTCCACAGGAAATAGATGTGGGCAGATGTTTGGGAGGCTGCACCACAGGAAACCGATGCCTTCTTAGGTAAGCATGAACACATCAGCTGTTGCTGTTACCCCAGTAGCACCCTAGTCCTCTATCCATTACTTGGATAACAACTGCCTGTTAACTCTAACACCTGGGGACACAAGGCAACATAAAGTTTGGTTGTAGTTTAAAGGGGCCACGTGGGATTGGTACATCGATTTCTAGACTTTTAAATGAAATGATTATTGAATAATATAACTTGTAAATTGCTCACGAAATTAGTTCAACTGTCTTACCCAATCAGGGAGGTATTCCATCAATGTTGCTAAAGTAAGTAAGTAAGTAAGTAAGTAAGTAAAGCTTTATTTATATAGCGCCTTTCGTACATGAAATGCAACTCAAAGCGCTTTACAACAGTAAAGGAAAATCCAGGCTTATTATGATACATTTCACAAGAGTTATCATTTTGATAAGTCTTCATTTTGATAAGTCTCAAGATTTGCAAGATTTATCAAAGAAGAGTCTTGAGATTTATAAAAAAAGAAGCCTATGGAATACACCCCAGAACCCACAATATAAGCTTGTTTTACTCCATTGTTTGTAAACAATATAGTAAAACACACACTGTATAGCTTCACAACTATTATTCAACAACTATTATGATCTCATGTATGGTCAGTCCTTACATGCATAGCTCTGTCTATGCTTATTTCTCGAGCCCCAGCCTAATGTTTACCAAAACAGTGGTGAGGAGACTGCTTTGCTGTTGTTTGAATTCCAGATTGACTCTTTAAACATGACTTGTTTGACTAATTGAAAGTCCAACACTCCATTTTCCATTGTTTTCACTTTATTTGGATGTATACATGCATATTGTAGCAATATCTGGGCTATAATATCTAATTGTTAGATGAATAGGCCTACAGTATACAACTCTATACTGTTAGAGTTATACTGTAGTTATACTGAGTCTGTAATTAGTTCATGATAACATTGTATTAACATGTGTTTTAGATATAAATCAATGCTTTGTCCCCCAAGTGTTTTGCACATAGTTAAAACATATTTTTCTGTTTTTAAGGAGTCCCTCGGATGCAGAAATATGTCATTTGTGGGCTGAGAGACCAACCAACACATGTGTTCCTGAAGAGTATGAAAGCCACATGTTCCGCAACCAGCATGGACAGATTCGCACCATTCTTTCCATCACCTCCTGCCTGTGCCAGTCCTGAACATAGCGCCCTCCATTGGATTCTAAACAGACTAACATCCCCCAAAACTCTTTGAGACATGAACTCAATGGTTGCAGAGGACACCAGTTCCCCTACCAACATTGTAATGATGTATTTTCAATGTAACAATTTACTTAAGTAAGTATTGTAATATATGTAATATATGTATAAAATAATTTTGTAAATAAAATTTATCTTAAATAATAGAAGGCATAATGGCCCATGTCCATAATTACTGATATGAATAAAACGTGTAAAAATGTGTAGGCTATCTGTGCCAAAATAGCAATAAGGCTCCTTATATACAAATGATGGTGACTTCTAAATGAAATTAACTATAGGCCTCCAAAATAAATTGGCTTGAAATTAGATGCATTCAAATTGACCAATACAACCAGATGGGCATACTATCTTTACAATTATTTTGAAAGGGCACACATGTGTGTATTGGTTGATTGCTCCTCCTTTTTATATATACTTGTAAAACAAAAATTGGTGTTTTGATGTGGGCTACACGTGTGGCCCTGGTTCTTTGAAGAGAATTTATGATTTAGAGGTAAAGTGTCATGTTGTAAAGATGCGTCAGAAAATCTTTTGAAACTCCGTTTAAGATGTTGCATGGATTGAGATTCTTTAAAGTTAATGTACTGCTTGCTGCCACCCAAGTTGTGAATTTGTGACTACAAAGTACCAAATTCTTAATCCTCGAGAACATATGATTTATCTCAATTGGTTAAAAGTCGCGCGTAATAAAAGCCGCGCGTAATGATCAAAGACACCAATTGACCAAATGGCACACCGTCGTGCGTCGCCAGACCTTATGTTCTTTAGAACTTGAACGGCCTTACTCAGTGACAATGCTTACCCATAATACACATTATGCGCATTTACATAACTGGAATTGGTATTCTATATTCAAAATGTAATTCCGATAGTGTAGCTGAACCCCATGTGTAAATGCAGGGAAAGTAGGCAGTCTAAACGACAATATGCTGAACGCGAGAGACATAATTGTTCCAATTAGCATCTGAAATAGTGATGTTATTTAGTAACAAACTGTGTAGACGGGTTACAATATTTGATAAGACCAATCGTAACGGATATAAAATCCGTGCAATGCGTATTAGACGTATCAAACCTGCAAACTGCGACACTTTAAATGAATGTGCAATAACACTATGTGCAATATGACAACCCTCGGGTACATAAGGTTCAGAGATAGGAAATGTTAGGATATTTATAGCATAGCATAGAGTACAGCACAGTGTTTTTTTTGTATAGTATAGTATAGTGGATAGTGTACATAGCCTTTATTTATGTAAACCAGCTCTTTTCTCTTCTTGTTTTTAGTTTTTTTTCCTAGCACCAGGGGAGCCCCCCCTCCCAAATTTCGTTGTATGGTACCTGTACTGTATTAATGACAATAAAAAATAAAGACCATTAATCTTTTAAGAACTATCCTATTCCTTGATTAAAAACCAAGCCTAATTTGTATTAATGAATATGCATATTACGAGATGTGTTCTTTGGTTGAAACTGCAAATCAAAATGGGTTTGAGGACCAACATAGTTGAAGCTGTATTTGACCAGGTGTGACGTTACTGATTAAAATGGAAACGAAGTGTAGGCCTACACCTCCAAATAGGAGGTATTCCCTCTGTGTTTGTCGTTGTCATTGTCATTCCTGTAAGACATTATCCCCATTTGTCTAAATTAATGGATCCATTTGACCTCCTACGGTGAGTAAACTTCCTCAGCTGAGCAGTCGACAGTGAACTTTCCAAATGTACTTATCATTTTCCTTCAAATTAAATACTAAACAAGTTCCATAAGGCCACGGTGATGTCTTATATTGATGTCTTCTATAAATAACTATTTTCCAAAGAAGACACAAGTCGTTTATTTGCGCCCTTGTTGTCAGACGTTGAGGGGTACTATCGAGTTCACACCTTCCTAACACCACCATTAGCCTCCCTTTACATTCGCTGATTGTTGATTTGCATTTGCGACTAAATTGCATCTTTTATTGCTGTTGTCCGTTGGTTTAGAGACACCGTTAGCCAATGCTGGAGCATTTGATATAAAACGTCCTGCTTCCAGAGCTTTGCAGTCACTCTTAACTCAGAGCTCCGACTGCTTTAGGAACTGATGCAAAAAGGAACCAACAATGCGCCTCCTTCATTCTGAGATGTTACCTGTTGCGATGATCATTGCCACTGTAGTGGGCATTGCTGCTGCAAGGCCACCACCACCACTGAATAATTATTTTAAAAAGCACTTTTCCCTGGAGAACGAATCTGGAGAAGTGAGATCGGCTGCTATTAAAAGACTCTTGGAGGTTTTCGGAATGGAAGATCCTCCTCTCACTCGAGGCGACAAGCAACCACCGCAGTACATGCTTGATCTGTACAACACTGTCGCAGATGTGGACGGCGTCACCAAGGATCCTTATCTTCTCGAGGGGAATACAGTTCGCAGTTTCTTCGACAAATGTAAGATATATTGTTAATGCATTGCACATTCAATTAGATTTGCTTTTAAGACTGCAGTCTCATGGCACCTGCCACTCCGTCTTTTTGTCGGCTGTTTGTTCAATGTGCAAGTTCCAAATAAATAGGTTGCATATACGGACCCATACACACCCAAGTTGTTTAGTATAGGCCTATACTCCAATGTAAACGTTTGCTTCGTTCTCCACTAATATATTGCTTTTCCTCTCCAGTGCACAGTGAACAAGTCGAGTTCCTGTTCAATTTATCCACGGTTGCCAGAAGTGAGAAAGTTCTAACTGCTGAACTCCATCTCTTCAAGTTGCGACCTCAGGCTTCCACGTCATTCAACAGACATCATTTCTGTCAGGTAATTGATACTTCCATGTAATCCATGTAATACATGCAGATACCCAACTGAAATGTAAATCCACCAACTCTTCCAAAGCAAGCAATGTTTATAATAAATACAATTTCTACCAACAGGTCAGTGTCTATCAGCTTCTTGATAGCACCAAAATGAACATTACTGAGGGAAAGAAGCTACTGTCTTCTCGTCTGATCCCTGTTCACTCTACTGGCTGGGAGGTTTTCACTATTACTCAAGCTGTAAGTATCCAAAGGAACCAAATACTATATCGGTCCTTACGACTTACTTAATGTATCTGTATGCATTATAATTGAGTATATTCCTAACCAGCATGTACCATTTCTTATAAAGGTGCGCTCTTGGATGTCAGATGAAGGTAGCAACTTGGGACTGCTGGTTACAGTCACGTCCCTGGGAGGAAGCCAGATGGATACGAAAGTGGTGCGTTTTGCTTCAGGCCGCAACCACCACAAGAGCAAGCAGCCCATGCTGGTCCTCTTCACTGATGATGGCCGCCGTTCAGCCTCTCTGGAGAACACACTCAAAGGTAAGACACTTACTGTATTACTTATGTATTATTACTGTATAACTAATTACTAGGCTATAGATTTTCCTTTTTAATGACACCAGATCGACGTATCTTCATACGATTTGTCTTCATGTGGGTTATTCAATTGAACTAGTACCATGTTAGTACCATGTTTAGTACCATGTTAGTACCATGTTAGTACCATGTTTAGTACCGTGTTAGTACCATGTTTAGTACCATGTGCCATGTTTCCTAATCAATACCTCCTTCCACAACCAGACCCTAACGATACCCCAGCAACCCCCAGCCTGCCCCAGCTCCCCATAAAAGCGGCCACCCGCCGCAGCGCCCGTTCCCTAGACTACGGAGAGGACGAGGGCGAGAGGATGTCCTGCCAACGCCAGCCCCTCTACGTAGACTTTGAGGAGATCGGCTGGTCGGGGTGGATCGTGTCTCCGCGCGGTTACAACGCCTACCACTGCAAGGGCTCCTGTCCATTCCCCCTGGGCCAGAACATGAGGCCGACCAACCACGCCACCGTACAGTCCATCATCAACGCCCTGAAGCTCACCAAGGGGATAGACATGCCCTGTTGCGTCCCCGACAAGCTCTTCTCCATAAACCTGTTGTACTTTGACGACGACGAGAATGTGGTGTTGAAGCAGTATGATGATATGGTGGCAGGGAGCTGTGGGTGCCACTGAGAAGGTCTTTATATATGGGGGGGCGACGACGACAGTGTACACACCCAGTACAGTGTTTGACCGTACAGCTGTGAATAAGTTAGTCCAATGTAAAATAGCATTAGGTTGATGGGTTTTCAATTGGATGGGTGCAGACAGGCCTTCATGTAAGTGTTTCTGAGTGCTGTGTACATCACTGGCTTACAGCAAAGAACAAAAGGAGTGTCCATAAGTTTAGTCCATACCCTTTCACCCTCAGTGATAAGAACTATAAGAACTAGGAATGTGGTGTTGTAATATATGTATATAGGTACAAATTATAATATATGACAGGGCATGATTTTAAATGCTGTGAAAGATGTAAATGTGTATATTATATGTTTCTTGTTAGTGAACTATTTAAAGGTAATAAATGTTGAGAAAATTGACCTTCATGGCTTTTCTTTACACTCACTTTTTAAATTTGTCATACATTTACATACAGATGATAAATGTTTCATCCTGCTCTCAAGCAAGCATATTGTACTTTGAGTACACACAATCACGTTGCCTACGCAAATAAAAAGAACGACATTTAAAACAATTAAAGTAAACACAAAATAAACAAAGAAATAAACATGAACACCGTTTTACAAGAGACCACTGAACGAGTTAAACTCATTAGAAATGACAGTAGGCTACTGCATTTGCTGTACGAGTTTCAGAAAGAGCTCTCGGTATTGTGATGATGGTGAAAGGGTCTGTCGTTGTGTCTGTGCTGGGGAGGTTTCCCCCTCCCCTCTAGGTCTGAGTTGCCCTCTGCAGTCCCAGTGCTCTGGAGCTGGTGCCGGGATAGGTGCTCCACTATGCCCACACCTATGGAGTCCCCTAGCACGTTGGTGCAAGTCCTCAAACGGTCCCTGTGGAAATATGAAATATGAAAGACTTATGAGGGTACACACACACACATACACTCACACACACGATAAGGTCAAGATACTTACAGGAACCAGTCCACGGCAATGATCAGTGTGATGTCTTCCGTGGGCAGTCCAACAGAGGTCAGTACTATCACCATGGTTACCAGACCAGCCTGAGGGATAGCTGCAGCACTGATGCTGGCAGCAGTTGCAGTGATACTGGGAGGGGGGATAGTTTTTTCAATATGAAGAACATGGGCGTTTTTTTGTATAGGATCATGTTTTTGAGTGACAGAAGGTTCCGCATCTTACCTAATCGTGATGATCTGGCCGAGGTTGAGGTCCATGTTATTGGCCTGTGCTATGAAGACAACGGCCACAGCTTCATAGAGCGCCGTGCCATCCATGTTGATGGTGGCACCTACAAGCAACATGAAGCGTGTCACACGCTTGTCCATGCCATTGTTCTCCTCTAGGCAGCGGAAGGTGATAGGTAGGGAGGCAGAGCTTCAAGACATACATTCCTAATTAATAACACTGTAATAGCAACAACAACAACAACAACAATTAATCAATTATTACTGAGACGACCGACCCAGTGTAGTCTTCGATTACAGGCAATATCCAACAACTAACGGCTGAAACACGCAGCGTGTGTGCGTGGTGGAACCGCTGCAGCTCTCACGCTTGCAGCCTCCATACTGGCTGCGTGTCTGCTGCAGCTCTGACTTAAAGAATAACGAGGGTCCTAATCTCTAGATGGTGTGCCACGGCAGCCAGCGTGAGACACGCTTGAGGCGTGCTGTATGGCTGGCTCTAACCCATTAACATGGGCGTCGATAGGAAACACACACGAAACACACACGTGCTGCTGAGTTTGACACTTGCGGGGGTGTTCGAGCCGTAAAGCAGATATTCAATCCCTGCGGATAGTGGCCAACATGTACTGGATGCTGTTCAATGAATTTGCACATTTGCAATATTCCATCGAATCAAATCCAATGCATGCTGTAGCTGTCCGGTCTGGATTGACACAGTAGTGTTCTAACAGTCCAGCTCACCTGGATGAGGTCCCCAGGGCTGTGAGGAGGGCCTGGAGGAGCCCACCTATGAACAGATAGGGGTTCTTGCGTGTGGCTATGAAGTAGAGCAGCGGCAGGACCAGCAGACTGTGGATGAGCAGGCCCGTTATCACACACATAGTGTACATGCCCAGCTGGCGACCCATCTTCCCCACGTCCCTCATCTCCGCCATCTTCCCAGCGATCAGGAAGAGGATTCCCACCGGAGCATACCTGTGGGTGGGAGAAGACGGATGAGAGAGGAGACGGAGCGGTGAGTGGAGAGACTCGAAAGGTAAAGGGAAATAGGTAGCTGGATGGCTAGCTGATGTTAAAACAACGTGTCCATTTCGCCTTTCAAATGTCAACACTGAAGGAATGATGGTCACATCGAGCATGCATTAGTTTGCACTGGATACAATAAGAACGGTCTTGAATTAAGCAGGCTAGGAGATAGAATGGAGCGTATTAGCGTAACAGTATTACTCACCAGCTAATGATGCTGACCAGGCGCATGATGGCCTTGTTTAGGCAGTCAAAGAAGTCCCTCAGCGGTTGGCCTTGTTTCTTCATGCTGCCTAAGACCAGGCCAAAGCTGATGGAGAAGACCACGAGGCCCAAGGCATTGACCCCATCATGGGAGCCTGCTACGGGCACCATCTCATACATAGGGTCTTCAATACTGCTGGTTTGGCCAGGTGATGTTGTAAGGGTTCCATTGGTCTCAGTAAGATTTGCAATACTGGTGTTGCTCCTCTGGTAGACTCTCTTGGAGTAACGTGTTTTATACTTAACAGGTGGAGATAAAGGCCAATGTTGAAGTTATTTGCCATGGTAACACTCGAGTTGCTCTTATGCCTTTGTAAGATTGAAGTAGACAAACAGAAGGATGGATGACCTCACCTGTTTGAAAGAGGCCTCTACCAAATTCGAAGGAAGCATGTTTCTAGAAGACAAACAGACCATATTTTGTTCAGCGACACAGACAATAACCACCCTACAAGGTGGACTTGGGGCGTTTTCACTCAAAACACATGCTTTAAAAAGCCTAACAGTTCTTCACCTGATAAGGTCCATGAAGGCGTCCGGAGTGTGCACAGCCTGAATGCTGCCACTAGAGGGCACTGAGGCATCCCTGGGGCCATTCCCTGGCTGAAGGATGACTACTATGAGAATACCAGTGAAGACAGCTATGACGGTGGTCACCAGGTAGTAAACAATGGCCTGCATGCCCATCCTTCCCGAGGCCTTACTGTCCAGAGAGGAGATCCCTGAAGGACAACGAGAAGGAAAGTTGTTTTTCTTTTGTCTTACATAAGCTGTATATGTATATCTTCACTACTGTTGTATCTTCGTTTCTGTAAAAAATGGGTAACAATAGTGCTCGCAATAAAAGGAATGGTTTGGATCCCGTGAAATATAGCAAGAAGTGTTCATAGTGTCCATGGCAGCATCTCTTCCTTACCTGTGACTAGACTAGACACGATGAGAGGCAGCACCAGCGTCTGCAGCATCCTCATCAGCAGCTCTCCAGGGAACGACAGGTACCTGATATCCCTGGCTGTCATCTTACTGGACTGCAGAGCGAGGCCCAGCACGAACCCTTGAAAAGACGTGTAGGATTAACACACTTTAAAGTCATAGCCTACCCCCATCAAGTATTGACCTGCTTATCATCAAGACTTCTACAAGAGTTGCTGACTTCTACAAGAGAGAAGGGCTAGGGGTTTCAAAGAAAGACTAATAGAGAATTGTGAGCTCAGTTATAGGTCATACGTTTGAGCTCAGTTTTGGAGTATTACACTTGCCTGTTATCATTGCAGCCACAGTGAGGAGCACAAAGGCGTTCCTCCTGAGAATGGTGACAGCACAGGCACAGCTCTGGGTCCGGTGGCCAGGGGACCTTAGTGTTTGTGTGGCTCTCGGGGACTGCTGGACACCCCCATTCTCAGCCTCCTCAGCTGACATGCTGTTAGAGCTGGGAGGCATCTCAGTCTTAATCAGCTCCTGTGACTGAAAAACAGCTGACAATGTTTTACATTTCTTACTATCCAGCCGTAATACTGTTATTTACTACTGGGTTGTGTATATTATCTATATTTTCAATAGAACATGAAAATGTATGTTTCTTTGAGGAGCCAAATGTCTTGACAATGCTATATACACATTCATGTTAGTTATACATCTGTGCCTTAGAATGTTGTCATATTTGAAAGCATTCTCAACAATCAATTGAAGAGTGCAGTTAGACGTTCAATTCTGTAAATGAAGAATAACAAAAGTTCCAGTTTACAGACAAATAAACAAACAAACAAAACATACGGTAATGTTGGGCAAAACAAGTGACAATCTTCTGTACCAATGTTCTACTAGTAAAGTTTATGCATTTATGATGTGGTCTACACTTACATAGAAAAACAACGAACGAAAAGATCAACGAGTTAAGAATGGAAATTAAGAACTAATAATAATTTACCTCACATACAAATATTCCAGTTGTCTTTTCCGTTGTTCCTTCGACAGTGCATTAGATCGCCATGTTGACATAAAATAATCTATACGTTTTGCCGCTTCTCTATATGGGCGTAGGCCTTATCAAAAAGTTGTCTTCCTCAGATTAGGGACAACAGCAACAACTATGGCAACAGTCTGCACAAAAACACTACCTGAAACATATGAAAACCGTCATGGTAAATCTATTAAATTGACGGTTCTCTGAATTTCCAAGTGTCTAAGGCACACTTGGAGACTATCTATTCTTATAGTTCTCTATTCTTCTAGCATTGTGTTTGACACCCAGAGTGTGGTTTAACAGAGGGCATGGCAGTTAGTCATATATGATATAGTATTGTTAGCAGAATCATGGAGTCATGCACAACAAAAGCTTGACCGTCTGAATGAATATGGTCTACAAACAGGGCTAAGGATCAATGCAAACAAAACGGAATCGATGAGGATGAACGCCAAGAAAAGCACAGCCTTCACAGTGTATGAGAAAGATCTCAAGGACGTCAACACCTTCACATATCTCGGTGCAACAATGACAACGTCAGGTGGTGCTTCTGAAGACATGAAGATTCGTATAGGAAAAGCAAGGAACGCCTACCATCGTTTAAAGAAGTTGTGGAACAGCAGTCAGTATCGGAGGAAGACCAAGATGAAAATCTTTCAGTCAAATGTAATCTCAGTGTTGTTATATGGTTGTGAGACATGGAAGATGACAGCGGCTGACGAACAGTGCCTAGACACATTTGTCCACAAATGCCTAAGAAGGATGCTGAAAATATTCTGGCCTACACGGGTGTCAAACGAAGAAGTGAGAAAACGTGCTGGTATAGAGATGGTAAGCACGCAGATCAGAAAGAGAAGATGGAAGTACATCGGCCACGTGTTGAGGAAAAGCCCGGATGACCATCAACGCATAGCCCTCAGATGGACCCCTGATGGACGAAGAAAAAGGGGACGCCCCAAAGAAACCTGGAGAAGAACCGTCGAGAGGGAGCGTGACATGCTGGGTCTAAGATCCTGGGAGGCGGCGGCTGCTGTGGCGAGGGACAGAGACCGGTGGCGTAAACTCGTTGGAGGCCCTACTCTTCACACCCGAAGAAAAAGGACCTAAGTCAAGTAAGTCATGGCAGTTAGTCTTATCATGCGTTCCCTTACCTCTGTGCTCACTCACTGCTCAGACAGATATGGGCCCGGCTTTCAGTGTTTTGCCAATAGGCTAGGTGCACGATCTCCCTACTTCCTGAAAGGCACCTGGTATGAACATATCCTGTCTCACTCTATTGGTTTAATTGATTAATCAGCTGTGCGGTAAACCGTTGGAACACACAGTGCACAGCTGATTAATCAATTAAACCAATAGAGTGAGACAGGATATGTTCATACCAGTTGCCTTTCAGGAAGTAGGGAGATCGTGCACCTAGCCTATTAAATTAGATTCAAATGATCTCTACTATCATAATGTTGCATGTTTGTATTATGAAAAAGAAAATGGCCATCAACTCAGACAATAAACCTGCTTACAAATAATAGGAAATAACGTTCTTTAAAAACAGCTATAAAATAAGCACTTGGTTGGAGAGGCTATTAGCTCCCCCATATACTTGGCTATTCGCATCCAGTTTTCTGGTACACCAGTGTAAAATACTCCACAAGAGGGGACACGGACATGTCCAAGTGCTTTAGTATGCTAACCGGAGGAGTGTGCAGGCACAAACAGGTGTTGTCCCCAAAGGAGAGCCAAGAGCGGGCATGTGCTTTTGATTGATTGAAAACTTTATTAGAAGATTTGCAGAAGTAGGTACATGAAAGTACATATTACATACAAGGTCAACTAAAAGGATAAAAACCCAAGAAAGCCACTGGCTTATTTCAATTGGGGTCCTTGATTCTCAATTCATCGTTACATGTAAGACAGACAAAAAAAAACTAGTACTATCTACAAGATAATACAGACAAATAACTATTACTATCTACAAGATAAACATACATCCATCATGGGAAGAACAATACAACAAAACATAAGGTATGTACAGCGGGTAGGACAGGTGGGGACATACACCACAGGTGGGGGCGGGGGACAAAACACAAAGTATGTACAGTGGGTAGTTCGGGTCTTTTAATCTGATTTTTGATTTAGAGGGTCCAGTTACGGATTGCAGCCTCCTGTAAGTGTTTTTTGAGAGTGGTTTTGAAGGTGGGCAGTGTTTTGCACTCCTTTAAGATTATAGGAAGGGCGTTCCACATTTTTACTGCATAGTTTGCAAACGAGTTTAACCCCTTGTTTGTGGTGCAACGCGGTTGAACGTGGTTCGTGGAGCTTCCTCTGGTGTTGTATGTGTGGACGTTGTTCACTTTTTGGAAGTATGTTGACAGGTACTTGGGTGTCTTTGTGGTGTAGCGTATCTTGAAGACCAGGCCCAGTGCAAGCTGCTGCACTCTGTCAACTACTCGTAGCCAATCAAGGCTCAAAAAATGAGCAGCGGTTAGATGTGTCCTAGGGTTGAGGCCTAGCAGAAGCCTAACCAGTTTATTTTGGGCTGTCTGGAGTCTTGTTTTATGGGCCTTTGTGGTTCTATAGTACCATGATGTTACGGCATAGTCGAAGTGACATTGAATGAGAGCTCCTGATAGGGTCCTCAGTGTGTTTTTACTGACAAGTGAGGATATCCTGTACAAGAATCTAGTTCTATGGTTCACTTTTTTGATTACTTTTGCTGCCATTTTATCTCCGGAAAGATTTGCCTCTAAGATGGAGCCCAGGTATGTAATATCCTCTTTTCTTGTGATATTAATGTTACCCACTTTTATTTTAAAATTTTCAGCCTTTCTGAGTTTAGATGGGGATCCGTATAGGATGGTTTCAGTTTTACCTAGGTGTATTGATAGTTTATTGTCAGCTAGCCAGATGCAGATTCTACTCAGTTCAGTGCTTAGCGCTTTTTCCACCTGCAATATGTCCCTGTCAGAGACCAGCAGAGCCGAGTCATCCGCGAACAGGAACAAATTGCAATCACATGCTGATGACATGTCATTCACATATATTAGGAACAGTAAAGGTCCCAATATGCTTCCTTGTGGAACGCCGCAGGTCACTGGGAGGGGGGGGGACAGTGTTCCGTTCACACTAACCACCTGTTCCCTCCCCTCTAAGTAGGATTGCATCCAGCTCACCGATGTTCTATCGAACCCAATTGCTTTCAGTTTATCTAACAATATGTGGTGATCTACTGTGTCGAAGGCCTTCTGGAGGTCCAGCATGACCATGCCGCAGTACGTGCACCCATCTAAATGACACAGGTGCCGTTAGCAGTGGATGAGTGCCCACACCACCCCATGGTCGACTCACCTGTGTTGACTCACCTGTGTTGGAGACAGACAGCCCCTGTAAATGCTTACATGCAAGAGAGATGGCTTTGTGCAAGAGAGATGGCTTTGTGCAAGAGAGATTGAGTCAGTGATCATTATAGATGATATTTAATCACTGAGAAACTATATTGTACTTAAAAGAAGGCCTTTGTGGGTTGAGGAAAATAATGTGAAGTTACTATATAATATAATCAGCCAAAATCTAAATCAAGTATTTCATCAAAATGAAGCGAGCTTCATATCAGAAAGTCTGCCTGCCTGGTGGGAAACACAGTTCCAAAGCGTCCGTAACCTGAGCCGTGAGCGAGGTGTTGACCACAGAGTAGCACTAAGGGCCTGATACCACCGCAGGCATGATGCCAACAGCCCTTATTCATTGTCAAACGAGCTGCCTTTCAGATGGGGGAAATCGATGAAATGCTGCCATTATAATGGGGAACCAAAGGGCCTCAGTGGCAGCAGACACCTGATCCCCTTTGTTGCCCTGGCCTCCTTTTGTCACGGCATTTCATATCAGGCAATACCACAGGCCTTGATAAGGCATTTCATAGCGGACCTGCCATGGCACTGAGGCTTGGGGTGTTGTGTGTGTGTGTGTGTGTGTGTACTCAGAAATGGGAAACAAACAGACGATCTTTACAGCGCAGCAGCTTGACGCCTATCAGGTTGGTGTCGCTCCTCTTTCCCGCTCTGTTTGGTGACTCGTTCTCTTCAAAAGAGGAGAACAACCCTGACTTGCTGATGGAGATAAATTGCTTTCACTCATCTTGCTGGGTAGTCCTTTCATGTGGGTACGACTATTTGTGAATAGGGGGGGCAAGTGCCTACAACAGAGGTCTTGACACACTTGTCACACTTCTTTTGTTGGTTACTCATCTTTCTTGTAGCTCTATTTGCTGAGAAAATAGATACAATAAAAGAGCACGTAGAGAGCCAGGTGTTTGTGATGTCAGGGTTCACAGATCTATTGTTGTCTATACTGCTTTGCCTTTGAACTTCTGTCCCTTTGTAGATTTCCTAAATCTTTTCAAATCAATATTAATATTGATGCCATTACTATACTGTATGTATCACGAAACCTATTTGAATGTTCTGTCAAAATAAACGTGTTATGCTATGACGCATTTATAGATAACATTGAGAGCATCACTCAAAATCAATCTGCTGTGCTGAATAACCATTTTTAATTGTGTTTTGCTACTACATGTCAATTTATGATTGCATTTGTAGGACTGTACATTCTTCACAAGAAAAGAAATTCTAAGGTGAGAAACTCATCTGAAGATGAGACACAATAAATGACTCTACTGTTCAATCTAGTAAATAATTCCATATGAATGCATTTTATAGGAATTCACTTAAGCTTTTCCATTACACAGCATAATTACTAAATACTTAACTCTCTGAAAACATACTGTTATAATAACCACTATAATATAAGTGTAACTGTTAAGCACATTCTTAGTAGTTTATACGTCTATGGTGAATATGACACTCAGGCACTTCTTACTCAAAACTCACCTGCATGTATTTGTTTTGTTCACTGAATCTTTAACTACAGTGTGGAAGACATTCCATGCTTAAGCAGACACAAACGTAACAGGAGACCAAACAGACTCTGAGCTCATCTTAAAAACAAAGGCACAGATGAACAGTTTGTGACTAGTTCTGTCGCAGAAAATAGTTTTTTTCTTTATTTCGGCCAAAGTCTGTAAAACGACCAGTTTATTTTCCTTGTAAAATTCTCTAACTATTGAGTGCTTTGATTAAATACTCATGAGTTTATTGGATAAGCAGTAATACACCAAGTGCATAATCTGACATGACATGCAATTACTTTCAACTTTCCTTCCCCCTCTAGACTGTTCGACCGATATCGGGATTTGGCACCACAGCTCGTTCCTGATGACTACACCAATCAACCAGATGTGAGGCTACCATACGAGCTGATTGGTAGCATGCCAGAGCTGAAGGTAATGTGTTTATCCCCATCGCTTGCCCACACACAGACCCGCTCCCCCTGTGTTGCCACATCCATTATTAATGCCCAGCTAATTGACAGTAATCTTTGAGTGGTTTATGTGTTACCTGACTCTTTTAACGTTGGAATAAACCCGTGGGGCCTATTGGGCACTCTTTGGTGCAATTGGGTCTATTATGCGCCTCTTTAAACACAAACCCATGTGATCAATTAATCAATCAATCAATCAATCAATCAAACTTTATTTGTATAGCACAAGTCATGCATTGAATGCAACTCCAAGTGCTGAACATAAAAACAATAGTAAATAAACTACAATACAATACAAATATGATCTGGGGGTGTCCGGTTCTGTACTTACAGTAGGGTCACAGTGGGGTCTTTTAGGCCATTCACATCCTGTGTGCTACACTGTGGACTATACAGTACCGTACTGTGGACTATACAGTACACTGTTCTGTCTCTGATGGCGGTGGTTCCCCTCTCCTCAGGACAATCCGTTCCGTCAGAGGATCGCTGAGGTGTTCTCAGAGGACGGAGAAGGAAACATGACCCTGGATGACTTCCTTGACATGTTCTCGGTGATGAGTGAGATGGCACCGCGGGATCTGAAAGCCTACTATGCTTTTAAAATCTACGGTACTTGCATTTTGATATTGTCAAACATACTTGTATACCACACACAGCAATACAGATATATGAGTAGGGTGCAAAAGTCTATAGCAAATCAAACATTATCTACATATTTTCAAGCACCGGTTTGAGTCTCCACATAGATGAATGTCTGTGTCCCTGTTGCCATATTCACGTCACAGCACAGCAGTGGAGGCTGGTGGAGGTAAAAAGAAGGACTCATTGTAATCCTTGGAATTAAATGAGGAACGGTATGACATGTTTGATACCAGTCCTCATTCCATCCCATGCATTATAACGCCCGTCGTCTGGTTTCTAACTCCACCCCAGCCTCTCATGCATCACAGTGACACGAGGGGTCACGTCAGAAGCCATGTAGGTGAGTTGTAGTCGGCCATGGAGCCCTAACCGTGACATCAGGGGGATTATCAATGATTAATAAGCCCATTATAGGGTGGGACCCGTCTTTGAAAGGGACAATTTATGGTTGGTGCCAGTGTCCCCCCTAATTAAGAGAGGCTGACAGATGAAGATGTTTCACAGTAAGCGGACACGGTCACGGGTCAAGGGAGGAAATTATCCATTATTCACAACCGTTAGATAGAACATTCAGCAGACGCCTTTATCCAAAGTGACTTACAACAAACACATTAATCATCTATCCATCAGTCATTGCAAGAAAAAGTAATCCATGCTCGGACCAAGGGCAATTGGCAGTCATAATGATAGAAGAAGGAACATGTTGGGTTTTTTCAAGAAAAAGACAGAAAGGCTTAATTGAAAAAGGCTTGGTTATACAGCATGAAAGATTATATCATAAAGTATCATAAAAGCACCGTGGCACTGAACGGGCTTGTTTTTCAATTTGTGAGCTGGAATCAATAGGCTTAATAAAAGACAACAAATACTTCCATATACACATACAGTACATGAAAGGTATAGGCTTGTTGAATATAATCATGTTGGAGTTGAGAGATTAAACAAAAAATAGCCATGAGAATAACCATCAACTTCTTTCTTTCATCTAAGACTTCAACGACGATGACTTCCTCTGCCAGTCGGACTTGGAGAAGACCTTGAACAGACTGACACGCAACGAGCTGACGGAGGACGAGGTGAGGATGGTGTGTGAGAAGGTGCTCGACGAGTCTGACCTGGATAACGATGGCCGACTGTCCCTTGAGGACTTCCAGCACATGATCCTCCGTGCTCCGGACTTCCTCAGGTCAGTTTCATACAGTAGCTACTGTACCACTGGTTCACACTCAGTTACAGTTGAAGTTGAAAGTTAACATACACCTTAGCTCTGCCGTAGCCAAATAATGTCACAATTCCTGACATTTATTCCTAGTAAACATTCCCTGTCTTAGGTCAGTTAGGAATACTACTTTATTTTAAGAATGTGCAATGTCAGAAAAACAGAAGAGAGAATGATTTATTTCAGCTTTTATTTCTTTCATCACGTTCCCAGTGGGTCAGAAGTATGTGGTAGCATTGCCTTTACATTTTATTTTAATTGCTTGTGTCATGCAACCAACTTGGCAAAACTATAGTTTGTTAACATGAAATCTGCAGAGTGGTTAAAAAAAAGAGTTTTAATGACTTCAATCTAGTGTATGTGAACTTCCGACTTCAATTGTATATACGGTATACAGTATATGCCATTTAGCTGACGCTTTCATCCAAAGTGACATACATTTTTCAGTATATATGGTCCCAGTGGGAATCAAACCCACAACCTAAGCGTTGTTAGCGCCATGCTCTAACAACTGAGCCACAAAGGACTACCATTTTTCTCAGGAGCTACCTAACCAATGCATCATCAAATCAGTTAACCAGACAATAGCATAATGCTAAGGCAAGGCCTTGTTTGTTGATTACAGGTCATTCTCAGGGTAAAACATAGTTTTAAAACAGTGTGTTTACATGTATAGACGTACATCTGTATTTTGTGTCCGCAGCACCTTCCATATAAGGATATGAAGGGCCGATGTGAGCACCAGTGGTGTGGTCACGCACTTGGCGTAACATTCCAGTGAAAACAGGAATACACAGTGTGCTGTGCTGTAGATGGACACAAGAGGTTTTCTGAGGAATTTCTGGGGGTGTCCAAAAAACAACAACATCCTGTTTATTATCCTGGCTCCTACAGCACATGTTGTTTTCAAATTCTCTGACCTGAGAGAATGTCCTGGACTGGTTTGGATTCATCCAAGTGCAACTTAAATGCCTTAATTCTTCCTGCATCAGTGTGAAATACTTGTAAATAGTGTTTAGTGCTACTTTAGAGAATGTTTTTTTGTTTGTTTCCGCCAGTGTTTGAGAAATCCAGTCATAATGCTTAGTAGGACACTAATATAGAAAGGGCATGTCAACTGACTATTGACAGTTGAATGGGAGTTTTGGCTACTGTATCTCCAAGGACAGGGCTCATTAGTGTGTTTATGTCCTATCTATGGAGCTCAGTTACACCAGGCAACCGTATAAAAGAAACATCTTCCTGAATATTACAATGAGCTATAGAGGAGCAGTGGAGGGAGAGGCATTTGTGTCATGAATACAGTCAGTCACGCTCCATTGTGAAGCCACAGGGTCAACTGACAGTGGATGATCTCCTGTTATTCCTTACATGATCACAATCAATTAGGCTGATGACAGTTGAAAGAGAGAGAGAGAAAGGAAGTCTTAAAAAGGGGAGTCTTACTATTTTTAAAAGAATCGTATTTTATTAAATCAAAAGTACAGATATCTACAAAACTGTAGATCAATTTCCGTATGATTTTAGAAAGTACAGTACAGTTAAAGTAGATCTCTTTAAACGTGATATTTACAACGTTTTCTTTTCTTTTTCAAAATGTAATTTATTTTTTCTCCCGGTGTACCTCACAATCAACAATAGAATGTAAATGTGGTCATAAAAAAGGAATGTAAATGATATGCACTTACTGACGAGTAAAAAGTAGGAATGCATAACTAAATTGAGGGGAATGATGACAGAAAAACGTTTGACTAAACAAAATTGGTTTTCTATAACGTTTATAAGATTTAAAGCTAACAATAGAAAACAGTCTGGGTTAAAGGTTTGAAGAATAAATCATTGTTTGTGCCAACCTCTCCAATCTGTTAGTCTTCAGTAACACGACTTCGCAAATCTTTGTTTTGAAAGTACCAAATATAGACAACATTTCTCTACAAATGGGTTGTGTTCTGCTTCCTGGCTCAATGCCAAACAAACAAATCTACAGTATACTCAATTGGACATCAAAGACGGGTTTCAAAAGACAACACATGAGTCGTGTGTGGTGACCATGTCACAGAGGTCTCAAAACATAACCACAATAAAATTACACAAATACAACAAAAATAAAGAGGTCCAACTTTCATAATGCATAGCTCCAAAATGGAAGAGATTGAGTATTATTCATTAAGACACATGGCTATGGTTCATTACTCTTGAGGTCCCGATAGATATTGAAAGGTGCAGGCTAGCAAAGGGGATCCCCTCTCAATGTATCATCTTTTTTTCCCCACAGACATTTAAAATTAAATAAAGGGAGAAACGGGGAGATGTGAGTCGATAGCACTCAATTGATCATGTACTGTATCGATGTAGGACACCAGCAATGCAACTGTCACATGTATCCACTCCATCTTCTCTTTGCATTTATAAAATAAAGCCAAAATATAACACTGCTTTTTCTATTGATTTCTTAAGAGCATACAAATGACATTTACTTGCTGTTAAAACATGGAAGCAATCATTCCCATGTTTAAACGGTTACAGCAGTCTCCCCCACATTGGTGTAGGGTGCCACCTAGCTGTCAGACAACGTACTGACTAAATGAAAAGTCAAACATGACCACATCAACACAAAGACACACCACCACACCACAACCACACATTACCTTTTTGTTATTTTTTCTTACTTGACCTTATAAAGCCAAGAGATCACCATCATTAGTATACTCAAATTTGGCAGGGCAATAGCATAGAATGAACATTTAAAATACCAGAACAGATTCTTGTCAGAACAACCAGCATGATAAATTAAGACTTCTCTACCTACTCTGACAACTGACCCGCAGAACACAAGTCAGAACATAGCAAAAGAGAGAAAGCTGTTCAGGCTAGAAAGAGCTGTAATAAAATCCAAACATTATCTAGGTATGCCCAATGTGTCTACCGTTACCATAATCCAATAGATCATAACTGTTTACATCAAATTCAACCAAAGTAAAATTCTCGTCTTACATTGCGAAACTATCACTTGGCACATACTACACACAACAGACAGGTACTGGTAAAGTGCAAGGAATTGCATGGGTAGGTTTTGTTTTCCACACTGTAACAGTTGTTATTAGCTAGCAGACACCCTTCTACAGAGTGAACCCCTAAAGCTGCTACCAGAGACGTCATATAGCTGGGAATGAATCAGAGCTAATAAATGAATGCCACTGCTGTGCCTTTACTAATGACATCAGTACAACTTTACAATGAGTCACATTTGAACAGGTTCTTTTTTTCTTTCCCCCACACTTCTATTTCAGGAAAACAACATTGCAAATCTGGAATGTTGGCCAGGGGGATATTCCATCCACGTTGCTAAAGGAAATTCCAAGCTTATTTTTTGATCAAAATAAGCCCTGATTTTTTGATAAGTCTCATGAAATTGATCATAATAAGCCTGGATTTCCCTTTAGCGGCCTTGATGGAATACCCCCCGGGTGTTAAGAGAAGATGTAAGAGGGAAATGTTAGTACTGCGTGAGAAGGACCCTTAGGCCTGAAGGGACCAAACCAGGAAGTAAACAAAAGTACAGCAAGTTCGGGGAAAGAGACGTTGTACGGTTCTTATATTTAGTCTCACATTAAATGATTGTCGAGGAATGCGTGTTAGACGTAAACAAAACCAAAAAGTCAATGTAATTGAAGCAAATCTCGAAGCGGAGGGGAATACACTTTTTTCCCTTTTAGTCTGTTTAGAAATCACTCTTTCCTGAAGGACTGTGCATCTTCAAGGCATATTTCATACATTTAACAACTCTGTTTCATCGTAAAAGCCAATCAGCCTCTGGTTTAAATGTACAATGTGGATGGGGAGAAGACTAATAAAAATAGTTTTGGACATTATATTATGTTCCTAATCCCAAACCTTTGAGGTTAATCGAATGATAATTGGGGCTCCAACTGAGGCAGTTGCGCAATCACCAGGAGGGTGAGTGAAAGAAGGAAACGTTGTACGGAGAGACGAGAAACAAAGGGAAGAGCCCATCTTTTATGTGATATGTAATTAGATCATCTAACGAGTCAAGCCGTCTTCACCAGTTGATCAGTCCAACCCATGGAGATGGCTGAAGCTCCGCGAACTGGAAAAAACTGCGTCATTGAGTGTCATCGGAAGTGAATGGGAAGTGTGGAATATCCCACCCAGCCATGGAGCAGAATGGTGGGAAGAGGACAGGGAATTAGGGACGGGGAGGGGAGCGTGAGTGCTAAGAGCAAGCACAGTCCATTTGTTGTCCAGCCTCCTGGCCGGACAGAAGCTAAGGCCTTGGTCCTCACAGTAGGGCACAGCGGAAGAAGCTGCTCTTTTTCTGAGGCTCGGAGATCTTCACCCCGTGGCTGCTCCCCTGGGGGCTGTTGCCCTCCTGGAACACAGCCACAACAGAACATCTCACAGCCTGCCTTCTCATGTACACTCTTTATCACTAGGAAAACACACAGACACTGTTTGTCTTCTAAGCAGTTTGTCTGGTTGAACTACTTTCTTTGCATGATTTATTACTTTTTGGGGGACTGTGAGGTAAATTGCCTGGGCTTCAAAACTCAAAAGAGCAGAGAAGGACACAATGACATTCATAAGACCTAAACCACGATAACCATAGTGTCCATTTAGAACTTACATACAGTTAATAGTATACAATAAATAAATGATCTCACCAATTTTGTGTCCATTTTTGATTTGATGTCTCTGGCAAGTGTCAAGAACGCCTGTAACAAACAGAAGACAAATTCCATTGCTATAACTGCCTCGTCAACTCACTACCTTGAGTGTGATCTGAATGTCAAATCAAAATATCTCACATATCCGCACCGAAATGTATACTCACATTCTCCACGTTGATATTAGCCTTCGCACTGGTCTCCATGAACTTGATACCGAACTCTAATGCCAACTGAGGGAAGAGGAGAGCAATGACTTAATACACCTAAGCCATTTGTATAGTTAAGTTGTACAATACATGACACACAGAAATGTAGATACTGATCATAAGCTAGTAGCAGGACTCACATTTTCTCCCCTGTCTTTGGACACCTGCCGTTTGTCGTTGATGTCGCATTTGTTACCAAGGACCATCTTCTCCACATCAGACGACGCATGCTAGGTGGAAACGAGAGGAAATGAACACCGCTATTCTCAAAATGACATGCTTTTAGCTGACGTTATGAAAGTAAAATGAAGTCCACACACTCACCTCCTCTATATTCCTGATCCAGTTCTTGATGTTGTCAAAGGACTTCTCGTTGGTGATGTCGTAGACTAGCATGATACCCTGCGATGAGAGACAAAAATAAAGTCAGCAAACTATTCATCAAGAATAGTCAATTGTCTTGAAAGGCAGTCCCATAAAAGAGGATGTAGTGTATATGTATTATGTAAGTGTGGTTCAAAGACATGGCCTGCCCTGCACCCACCATCGCTCCTCTGTAGTAAGCGGTCGTGATTGTTCGAAACCGCTCCTGGCCAGCTGTGTCCCTACAAAAGACAGGATGAACACAACATGAAAACAATCACTTAAACAGCAGTCACAACTTAACTCATCGTGAATACTCATCCTATTCACTGTATGAAACACTTGACAATAGAACAACACTGCCTTTTAACCAGAGTGGAAAGTCAAGAGCAACCCCAATTTACCATATCTGTAACTTTATCTTCTTGCCGTCTAGCTCTATTGTTCTAATCTTGAAGTCGATGCCTGCAGAAGATAGAAAGGGAGAACAAAACAACATGACATTAGATAGTTGTCTGCAACACAGGACTCATCACCAGTGACAAGCAATAGAATAGATCAGATGATAGCAGATCGTGAGCTTAGAATGATAAGGTTCTATCTCCGTTTAGGGTAGTTCAGAGATATTGAGCGTCAAAGTTTTGACATTCCATGATGTTTTGTGAGATGGAACCTTGAATGAATTACTAACTCAAAAATGTCAACATTTTTAAAATAACACCACACAGGCATTAATAAACACCTAATGGATCAGACTATGTAAAAAAACTAAATTTAGACACAAATGGAGATAGAACCTTATAATTCTAACGTCACGAGTTGTCTGCAACACAGGACTCATCTACCAGTGACAAGCAATAGAATAGATCAGATGATAGCAGATGTCTGGGGGCCAGGAGTGAGATCTAAGAAGGAAGGGTCAGATGCTGCTTGCTTCGCTTGGCTGTGTGTGAATGCTAGCACACCTAGCTAGCTAGCTGGCTGAGTACTGTCCACTGACACCATTACATTAGCTAGCTGGTACGTTACGCAAAGAAACAGTTCGCCAGCTAGCTAATGTTAGTCATATTGTATTGCCAATACGATCACCCACTCGGTGATCGATCGTTGGGTCAGATGTCTGTGAGGACTTTGAAACGAGCTAACCTACAGAGGTTTGCTTAGCTAACTAGCCCAGCCCAACTCAGATGGAATACAGGAAGTTAGCCAACCGTTAGCACGCTAGCTAGCTTTGTAAGGGCCACGGCGACACAACTGTTTTAGCCTGAAACAGTGTCAGTGGTTTTGAGTTGTCACTTTGTTCATTATGTTTAAGCAGACGGACTGTTGTTTCGATGTACGTAGCCTAATTAGCAGCGTTATTGTTCATTCGTCAGCTAGCTAAGACGCTAAGCTAACGGTGGTGATTTGACAGGGCATCGGTCTGTAAACATGGACACACAAAAGCGGTGACAAGACAGTTACATCTACCTATGGTGGAGATGAAGGTCGAGTTGAAGGCGTCTTCTGAGAACCTGAACAACACGCAGGTCTTCCCGACACCGGAATCCCCGATTAGCAGCAGTTTAAACAGATAATCGTATGTCTTCGCCATACTTGATGTTGCGGAAATCCCGCCCGGCGAAATAAATGTTGTGTGGAGAAGAAGGTTTCTGCACGGCAACGCCCCCTAGTGTCACTGAGACGTCACAGCATCACGTAGACCCATCCTTCCTTGGAAGCATAATAACATGCAAATTGTGTTTGCACTTGATTACCACAATTGCAGTTTTTATTGTAAGTTATGTCCACTCAGTATGCTTTGCATTTTTTCCCATGCATGTTTTGTGCATCTTTCTTGTGATTTTGGAAATGCAGCCCTACTGCAATAAATTGTATATAGGCTACAGTACATTTTTACATTTTTGGCATTTAGCAGACGCCTTATTCCAAGGCGACTTACAATCAATAGTAACAGTAACAGTAACAGTAAATGTCAGTACAGTACATCTCTTATTTGTCAGTAGGCCTACAGTAGAATATCTCTCTGCTGCGCATGCACACACAAACACACCACATGATAGCCAACAACAATGACAGTTTCAAATGTTCTTTTAATAACTCTTGCACTAGAGCTCCTGAACAAATCAACATCACACAATTGAACTGCAGCACACTTAACTGCATTTATTACTGGGTAGGGTTTTGGTTTATGGGTTTAGCTCCAACCATAGCAAGTATAAAATCTAATTTCACAACAATTAAGGCATTAAACTGGACATTACAAACAAGCTGCTCATGGAATGTTGATTCTTTTTCTGTTTCTTGTTACCCTTGACTTTTCACAAACTATTCAGCTCTTGAAGTGTTTGGTCCAGGGCTTGCTGCAACCCCAAGTTTTCCTCTTTTGCAGTGGCTACGTGTTCTGTAATAAAAGTAGTAATTTTCAAAACAGAGAAAATATGACATGCATAGGCTACCTGTATGATTTAAAATATTGAATTAAAATGCAAAAGTTAGATACTAACAATGTTCACAAAGGAAGAAGGAAAAGCAGGAAAGGTTACAATAATGGAAAGAGACCATTTAATGAGAGGAGCCATATAGAACAGGAGGATTTTTTTATTGAAACCTTGATTTTACAGAAAGAGATTCAGAAGAAAGCAAAAGAATGTGGAAAAGAGAGGAAAGTAGAAGAGAAGAGAAGAGACAAAAGTGTTCCATTTCAGATGGACAGAGAAGGAGAAGAGTGAATCTACAATGTGTTCATATCATTGAGAGCATGGTCCAGCTCCTCGCTGATAGCCTTGTATTTCAGCTTCTGAGCATACAGTTCATCTAGAGGTCAAAGGTCAGCAGGACAGAGGCAGCACGTGAAGAGGAACAGAGAGGACAGCACAGAGATCATAAGGGGGAAGAGGGAGAAAGAAAGAGAGAGGAAGATTAACAACTGATAGACCTAAGAATGACAGCACTGGGCAGAGAAAAAGAGTGTAGATTAGTACAAAAAGTGCCATTTACAAATGAAACTGAAAACATAATACACCCTCTCAGACAAAGGCAGAAGACATTGACAGTCATAAAATGCTATGTGTGTACCTTCCAAGTCATCTATGGTTTTTTCCAGTTTAGCCACGGTCCTCTCTGCAAACTCAGCACGGGTCTCAGCCTAAGGAATGATTTAGAGTGATTTAGCCTGTGAATGGAATACAGAACTACCACAGACAAAGCTTCTGTAGGCTAATGTATTATGAATGAATGAATGAATGGTCTTTATTGTCATTAATATAGTACAGGTACCATACAACGAAATTTGGGAGGGGGGGGCTCCCCTGGTGCTAGGAAAAAAAATACTAAAAACAAGAAGGGAAAAGAGCTGGTTTACATAAATAAAGGCTATATACACTATCCACTATACTATACTATACAAATAAAACACTGTGCTGTACTCTATGCTATGCTATAAATATCCTAACATTTCCTATCTCTGAACCTTATGTGCACGAGGGTTGTCATATTGCACATAGTATTATTGCACGCTGAAGCGTGTACCCTTTAAATTCAGCCAATCTGTTCTACTCACCTCTTTCAGTTTGTCAGTGAGCATCTTGATTTCCTCCTCATATTTGTCTTCTGCCGAAGAGTACTGCAGAAATACAGTCAATAATATTATTATTCAATAGAGAACAATCCTGTACATTTCAGAGCATAAGGTGTTGATCTAGAGAACTGTTATGAGGACATTAACAAACAGAGAAACTAGCCTTGTCAGACTGGGCCTCCAGAGATTTCAGAGTGTTGGTAACGTTCTTCAGTTCCTCCTCCATATCACCACATTTCCTGTAGGACACATAAGAGGGACGAGATAGGCACTCATGTAACTTTCACCGGTCAGCTCCATCTTGTGGGTTAAATGGAGTAATCAACAATGCCTCAAGCTATTTCACACATAATACTAGAATTTGGTCCTGTCCTGTATGAAAATACATTTTCAGGATAGCCTATAGTGGTACTATTGTCACTAATACCGGTAGTACTATTGTCATTTTTGTCACTTTTTTATTATTGAATTGTTGTTGCTGCTGTTGCTGTTGAGCATGGAGAAAGATCCCAAAACATTTCACTTTGTCTATTGCAACTATATGCAGATATAAGTGACAAATAACATTTAATTTGATTTGATAGTGTAGCAAGTATGTACTTACAGCTCTGATATCTCTGCTCTCTCCTCCGCTCTTTCAAGCTCGCCCTCCAAGACCACCAGCTTACGGGCAACCTGTAACAGAACAAACCATGGGTGAGAGGTGATCTCTTAAACAATTAAACCAGTGGTGGAGCATTACTCTGTCATTTTGAAAGTTGATAATGGATTTCAGAGAGAGGTTCTGTGGGCCCACCTCTTCATATTTGCGGTCGGCCTCCTCTGCAATGTGTTTGGCTTCCTTCAGCTGCATCTCCTGGATCTCCATCTTCTCCTCGTCTTTCATCGCTCTGTTCTCGGTCACCTTCATGCCTCTCACGCTCTCGTCCGCCGCCTTCTCAGCCTCCTCCAGCTTCTGCAGGGCAGTGGCCAGTCTCTCCTGTGCCCGGTCCAACTCCTCCTCCACCAGCTGGATCCTGCGGTTCAGGGACGCCACATCTCCCTCCGCCTGGGCACAGGAAAAGGTCAAGGGTTAGGTCAAAGGTCATCGCTCAGACCGGGCATGAGTGCCTCCAGACAAGGGATCATCGTTGTACATCTGGGCAGTAGTGTGTTCAAAGTCATACTTCACTGTGTGCTATGGCCTATGCCATTTTATTCTCCAACAAATGAAAGAGGTCAAACATAGAACCCCCAACTGAGCTAATCCGGAAGTAAAGGGTGTAATGACTCAAGAATGGGAAAGTTGAACATTGATACATTGCTCATGTTAGTAAGCTACTACAACATCCTAAGCAATGTAGCCTACGTTAGTCACCCAGTCTGTGTGTGAGGGGTAACAAACCGCTGCTTATCAGTCTGCTTCCTGTGACACACAGCATTGGAGATAACCCTATGTCTGTACTCTCTTCCTGTATGAGGGGGGGGACACCACCTCTGCTGCCTCTCCCCGTTCACTCAGGAGGGAGAATATCAAATGGGGATATTTCAATAGTGGTTACATCACATCACATACAACGTGACTGTAGAAATATCATCATTTACTAATTAGCATTTTGCACCCATTAGTATGAACCTGTAGGCAGAAAATGGACAACAGCATTCAGGTAGAGGGCGTTTCCGGCACTCTTCGGATACAAAATTAATGGAAGTTGGAACTTCTCTCCCCAAAATCATTATGCGCATTTACGCGTCAAATTCGGCTCTGCCCTTTTTTTGTTATTTTACAGCTCTTTGCGAATATAGACGTCTATCTTTGCGACAAAGATCTAATGAACAAAGAACAACAGCCTAGGTAAGTATAACGACACATTGTGGCCAACATTCAACATTCTCACTTTTTCGCGCAGTTCCCGTTCGTTGTCCACCTCCCTTTGTAACAGTAGGGCATGCTCCTCTGCGTCGTCAGCTTGTCCTTGGAGCGCCTGGATCTTCCTTTTCACCGCGTCCATGTCGAACTTAGCAACTTTTCACTACCGTCCAAAGATCGTTGAAAAGTCTTTTTTTTTTTTACTAAATCAATAATACTATAACCATCAAATGTCTCCGATTTACAATCGACTTAACCGAAACACATGTATATAACGAGAAGCGAGTGGTTTCCAATGATCACAAATTATTCCATAAGTTAGGAGAAGCGTCTGAATGATCAAGGAAGTAGAAGTAAGTAGGAAGGGAAGGGCTGAAGTTTTCAGGAAAGTTATGACTAAATCCTCCAATCCTGTGCAGAAGCCGGTCTCAGATGACATCACAGTTACAGGGGAGGTGGTTTCCTGCCTCAAAGAAGTGTTTTATTTTTTTCTTCCATAAGAGGCATAAGAGAGGATAATCGTCTAACTTCAGGACTTATATGGAAAGTGCAAGGTGGAGGCTTGGTCTGCATTTTTTTTTACACTTTCACATAATGTATTGATTAGTGTGTGTGTGTGTGTGTGTGTGTGTGTGTGTGTGTGTGTGTGTGTGTGTGTGTGTCTGTGTGTGTGTGTGTGTGTGTGTGTGTGTATCTGTATGTGTGTGTGGGGGTGTGGGGGTGTGTGTGTGTGTGTGCGCGCGCGTGTGTGTGTGTGTGTGTGTGTGTGTGTGTGTGTGTGTGTGTGAGTCATACAAGTGAGAGGGTAGATCTAGAAGTGACTATTTCACAGGTAAATTATGTTTGCGTCTACTGCAATACTACATGTTGTAGGCTATGTATTACAAA
The DNA here is from genome assembly GCF_963989245.1 of Nansenia antarctica. Classification (NCBI taxonomy): domain Eukaryota; kingdom Metazoa; phylum Chordata; class Actinopteri; order Argentiniformes; family Microstomatidae; genus Nansenia; species Nansenia antarctica. Next base: position 19,790,339 of record NC_137686.1, on the reverse strand, counting down.
ATGATCTAGCATAAGTACTTGACTCTCATGTTTGGAATGTTCATTGATTTAGTTTTCTGAAATGACCTGCAGCCATTGGGCGGCAACACATTCCTTTGGTTCTCCCTTTTCCCCCACCCTTCTCTGCCAGAGAGTAGAGACAACAGCATTCTGTGAACTGGGTCAACCACAGTAAGTCTATATGAATAATGTCTCTCTATTAAAACATGGATAATGTGGATGATGCTACAAGGATGGAATGCAAGTTATTTGTATGGGCAGGGCAGAAGCAGTAGATGATTAACAACACTGGACAGCTTGGTTAATGAATTTAAATAAAATGTGAATGCTGATATATCATGTTTATTCATGTAGTGATGCAAATCGGAAATGCATCAGTGTATGACCTATGATGTGAAGACCTTATCTCGACTCCTCTCCCAGGATTTACACTACTAGTACAATGAGAAATACTGCAGTAGCCAATTACTTCTGTGACTAAAACATAGAAATACTTCAGAAAATGAATACAGGAAGAGCCTCATCTGCTTAATTCTATGTCTGCAGCTGGAGCTGCCACAACAGAGCTTTCATTCATGGAATTTGATTCTGCCAGTTGAATCAAGATCATATATTAAATGTACTCACAGCCCCGGGCAGTACTCTGTTGTCAAACCAAAGACTAAAACACACAGTCTTTATCAATTATTATGTGTCTTAAATGTTTATTATGGTGGATTCTGTCCCCCCCAAAAGACTGTGAGTCTGATCCGATGCCCATTCTGTTGCCTGGTACATGAATCAAGCTAAGATCAAATTGCCTGTAGGTAGGTATACTGTAGGCGCTTGGTCCCCTGGTCATTGTACAGTGTGAATACAGAGGCTGTTACAGTTACAGTTCTACAGAGAGAAGTGTCTGTGTGACATGCCTTGCGGTCAAGCCCAGACGCATTGATTTCATTAGACACAAGAGTGTGGGGTTCCCTGTTTGCTTTAGCTACATTCCTGAGATTCCTCAATGGCCGCACAGCTAGCAGAGCTCATTCTCCTTCTCCTTGCTCCTCCGCTCTGCCGCTCGGCTGCTTGAGAAACATCTCTGTTAGAAACCTGAGAGACACGGATGGCTCAACAATACAATACTAACCCTAACCCTAACCCTAACCCAGCAATGACCTGGAGAGGGATGGATTTGATGATAAGGGATGCAGTCATCATATCTATAGAAACTGTTTAAAGATATAAGTCTCTGGAGAGCTATACTCTTAACTGCAGTTTTACAACTTGCTCAATAACATGGAGCTTTAACTCTGACTTTCACATAAATCATGCATGGATGTCCATGGGAGATTAGACCTGAGTTAACTATAACAGAGTTATGTGCACAAATCTCCAGTTAGCACATTGCCAAAATTAACAACCCTTATAATACAGTTCAACGAGGCTACCTACCTGGAAAAAAAACAACTGGAAAAGGGATGTCTGTGGGCTTTACCCATATATGGGCATTTGGTTAGAAATGACTGTATATTAGCCTCATGACTGCATTGATTGGGTATTTTCTGTTGATTTAATAATGTCTGGGTGGAAATGTGTTGAAAACTATTGTTTGAAAACTATCTTTGTCCTTATTTGACCTAATCACTCATCGAGCTAGGAATGTTGGCCAGAATGTGATATTCTTCTGTGGTTTGGAGAACAGAACCAGGCCAAGTTGTAGCTTGTTCACCAAAGGTATCCTCAGCAGTATTATGAACTAACTTGCCAAAACACAAACAAGGTTCTCAATCTATTCATATCTGGAATGTTGTATACACAGGCACAATAGAATGAAAATAGAATAAGACGAAGGCTTTAATTGATTGAATTATACAGGAACTGTCTTTGAAATGTGGAGTTCTTTGAGGGTTACCCACAATGACCCGTAAGTGCTCTCGTCTGTAATTTTAATAATTTTAATTTTGCCATTTAGCAGACGCTTTTAATCCAAAGCGATTTACAATTACGAATTACAGGGACATTCCCCCTGGAGTAACTGAGTGCCTTACTCAAGGGCACACTGTGGTTTCAGGCGGGATTTGAACTCACAACCTTCCGATCACAAGTCCAACTCACTATCCACTAGACCACCACTACCCTACACTAGACCACCACTACCCCTGTACTTACGTCTGTGGCTTTCTTCTCCGACAGTTCCAGTTTCTCCTGAGCGTCCTTCAGCGACTCAATGTACTTGTCCAGCTCATCCTCCGTCCCCTTCAGCTTCTTCTGCATGCCGAGCAGCTCATCCTCCAACTAGGAAGAGGACAAACCAAGACACACACACACACACACACACAATTATTGGAAACACATGATTGAAATTCACAATGTTGATTTTGCAGTGAAGTACGTATTGTTAAGATTTGTAGGTCTCCTAGAGATGATAAGACTTGTTTATGTTGGATTCAACTCTACCTGGCCCTGTTTTAGTGTAGGATTTACAGTGAGCTTAAACGTAGACAGAAGGATTTACTGTATAATGCCGTCGACAGACCCGTCTGCCCTAATGTTGATTCTCTGTCTCTGGGCCCAGAATACCACGGCAAGTGTCACTTATTTGACCCAAGCCATCCAAACAAACTAAAGAGATCCACATAATCCTCTCCCAGGCAGACTAACGTGTGGTGACTAAGTGACAACTGCCACTTCTGTACTATCTCTGCGCAATGAGGTTCTTAGTCATATGAGAGGATTTCATCCGTTTGTTTTGATGTAGATCCCCGCTTGTCATCACCCCAACCTCCCTGCTAATTGGAATTCCAGTCATACCTCCCGACTTACAGTCCCAGTGAGTAATAACGCGGTTTGTTCGTATCCCTTAATGCTTATTTCAGAATCAGTTGATCTTTTAAAATATTGTTTAGTATGTATGTATCACAGTATGAGAAGTGATTTAGGCCAATGTAATATCCTAAAGTAGTCAATCATCTTTATGTGAACCCCATAAAGAGTGTTAGCTCTGAAGCATGTACTAAATATAGGCATTGAATCACGTCGTCACACAGTGAGTGATTAACAGGAGTTTCTGCCTCGGTATGTTCCAGAACCAGAATCCTCATCCTGTGAGTGGCGATGGTGCTGGTGGTGAGTACCGAGGAGGTACCCCAGAGTCCTGTAACTCACACCAAAGTGAGGAGCAGAGCAGCAGCTGGCATAGTTTAGTTTTTATTCCTGGTTCTCCCAGTCCTCCCTGGTCTAATCCTCCTGGTGCACTGTGGGAATAACTGCCAGGCAGTCGTCACTCTGCTATTCTCTCTCTCTCTCTTTCTCTCTCCCCCCCCTCTCTCTCTCTCTCCCCCTGGGTCTCCTCCTTCTCTCCATCAGTAGACGGGAGGACCACTCCCCAAACAGTCCATCAGCTGTTCTGTGTCTTAATGTTTGGTTACTGTAGTACATTGGTTGGTGCTCTGGTCTTTACTGTGGGATATTTCACATGCATATGTTGCTTAGCTCCCTACATTAGAGAGATACATTCCAGTTGTATTTAACCTTGCCTTCCTGGACCATTTTGATTATAGCAATCATGGTTGCTGGCTACAGTACAGTATGCAGTGTTGCGTCTAAGGAAGCTGAACTGTTGGACGGTCAAACCTTTCTCAAGTAACTCTTATTGATTCAATGGTCACAAGTTAAATCAAGTTGCTGTGTACCTGTGCTGTAACACTGTGGTACTACTCCATTAACGTTAAAGTTGTTACATTGCAGTTAAAAGCAATACATTATTTTACAGGTTACATTCGATTCTCAAGGGACATACAACACGAGCAACAGCATTATCTGTACATGAGGTGACTAACCACCACAAAATATTTGATTTAATACATATATTTACATTTGACATTTTTTACCATTTAGCAGACGCTTTTATCCAAAGCGATTTACAATTAGAGATTATAGTCTCCCTGGAGTAATTTAGGGCTAAGTGTCATACTCGAGGACGCACTAGTGGTGGTGTATCTTTCACTATACGTACATCACGATTACCAGTCATCTGTCTCTGCAGCTTATTAAATGACATCCATTAAATGACATCCTTCTTGAACCACATCCGGCCATGCTGCTCACCTGCTTACACTTATCTTCAGCTGCTTTCTTATCAGACTCTGCCTGCTCCGCCCGGTCGATGGCGTTCTCCTTGTCCAACTTCAGCATCTGCATCTTCTTCTTGATGGCCTCCATGGTGGCAGTTGGGGTTCAGTGGCTCAACCGGGTTTGAGAAAGAAAGAAAGTTGGGGATAGAGAGATCTAGTAGGCAGGCAGGCAGGCGACTACTGCGTCCTTCTAGTGAGTCCCAGGTCCGACAGAAGTGAGCAGAAGAAATGGAGAGAGAGTGAGAGCAAGAAGAGAGAGAGAGAGAGAGAGAGAGAGGGAGAGGGGGAGCTGAGGATGCCGACTGAAACTCTGGACCGCTATAAGTGATTTAAACCTGAGTGGAAGGTTTGGAGACAACCCCATATTCAGTCCCCAGTGACAGACCATTTCCACCACTACCCCTTCCTCCCTAACCCACCATACTCACCCCCATAGCTTACTGTGCCCCCCCCCCCTCTCTAAACCAAACCTCACTCAAAGGCTTTCTAAGGAATGGCTTGGCGTATATCCACCGTGTCTCCTTATTTGGTTGGCTGTCCTCTTTCCTTTTTTATAAGAAAAAAGTGGTAGTGAGAAAGAGAAAGGTCTTAATGGAGCATTTAAAACATGTCACTACTGTGACCAAGATACAATACGGCACACACCTGTAGACAACTACATAGCTGGAACATGCCTGTCTCAGTATTCCTCATGGGGCTGAGTATCTGTGTGCGTTTCATTCAAGCCTGTCCCCCCCTTACTGAGGAATGCTCAAATTGATGGTAATACCACAGTTCTGGTTAGTGAAGAGATTCGTTCTACAGTCAAAGAGGAGCGATAATGGAAGGATCCAGCTGAGGGAAATGGGTGGAAATTGCAGACTGCATTATCCTCAAGATTTACACCCAGGCTCTGAATAAACGCAACCCTGCTTTGGAATTATCTTAATTAAAGAGCTTTTTAATTACTATTGGTTTGGCACAATTACAAGTGAACATTTAGACTATATTTTCTTGTCTTGTTCTTCTTGGTGTTTTTTTAAGGGAGAGCAGTTATATTTTCATATCATTCATTTAACCCTTATTTATCCAGGTCAGTCCCATTAAGAAATGAATCTGGACCTGGTCCAAGATAAAGGTAAAATAGGGTAACCTGGGATTACAAGGTGAACCTAATGGGATTACAGCCAATGAACAGAGAGCATGTCAAGTGAGTACCACAGGTTCACAGTCGGTCTGTTTGTCTGTTTTCAGCTCAGCAGATACTGTTACAGCTGTTCAGGCTAAAAATAAAGACCGCTACGAAATCAAAGAACAATGATAATATTATAATAGCACAGGGATAAACTTAAAAGAATATGGTGCTTATGTATAATGCTGATAATGCAATACTAATGCCACACACACACACACGCACACACGCACACACACACACACACACACACACACACACACACACACACACACACACACACACACACTCTGTCTGTGCACAGCTGATGCAGATTTTTAGGTAAATTCCCTCCCAACCACATCTGAGGCTGTGTATGCCAGGAGGCTCTCAGAGGCTCTCACACGCCATACACAGACACCATACACACACGCACACACACACACACACACACACACACACACACACACACAGACACCATACACACACACACACACACACACACACACCTATAAAACACCATACAGACCTCCATATACACACACACACACACACACACACACACACCTATACAAACACCATACACACCTCCATACACATGCCAGACCACTGGCCAGAGACAGATCCACCTAGCATTCATCCTCTGGTTCACAGAGGATACGTTTGATTCATAAGGTTCATTACAATCATTGACGATGTTAGAATGTTATTAAACTTTAACATTGATTTGTACTGAGTCGATACACTGTGAACCTCTTCAGAACTGGGGTTGTGGTTGAATAGACGAATCAGAGATTGTCACTGTAGTGAATGGAGAAATAGATCAATAAATGTGTGTCCTTCCCTCCAAGTAGTAAACAGTCCAAAGGTTAGAGTACTACTAGAGTACTTACTCACCCGCTCTGTTTAAAACAGATGTCCTTAAATGGAAGGATCAGCAGACATTTAGAATAATAGTAAACAGTATTGCAGCTCACAAGGTTTACAGCTCTGGAGTAATAAAATTGGTGACATTTCTGTAGCTTTACCATATTTGGTCACTTTGTGTCCTCAGTAAACATAAAGTATTTGAGATAATACTGGTGATAGACAGTGATTCTAGTTTATCTAGATAGTGATTTACAGTTTATTTAGACAATTTGCCTACTGTATGAGTGGCAAGGTTAGTTATGGGGCATGATATTTACCACATTGCTTTACAGAATAGAACGTGATTGGAGAGATGGGTGGACCCTTCTGCTGGAGGGAGGGAGGGAGAGAGAGAGAGAGAGAGAGAGAGAGGGAGAGAGAGAGAATCCTCCCACAGGAAACAAAGCTCAACTCCTCTTCTCCTTTTATGGTAAAAACTCCCCTAAAAGCTGTTGAATCATCTTAGCAATGCAGTCATGTATTATTATACATGTGCTGCCAAGTTTGAATCATAATGGCTTAGGGAACGGTAGGACAGAATGTATCTGTGTATTTGATACTATGCAGAATATCTGTCATTACAATTTTCCATCATATACACTTCTTTTTGATATCACAAACACATCATTCTTGGTCATTGATATTAGTCAACTTTAAGCTCGATAATAATATTGTAGTCAGCACTCATTTCAAATGCAAAAACAACCCACATATCAATCAGTTTACTTCTCCTGCCTGCCTTGGGGTTATTGCCTTTCAGTTTTATCTCATGTCACTCATGTGATAGTTTACACCTTTTTTATACCTTATAATCAGATGGTGTAAAAGAGAAGAGAAGTATATGGGCCAGGAGAAACTGTAATCCATGGTTCAGAGTTGTTTACACAACCATTACCCATTTCAGTTAACTTTTGTCTTCTGCTCTCATTCACTCCTATTGATTTCTTGTGTAGTGGCTGTTTAAACAGCTCTGAACCATGGATTACAATGAATTAACATTAACATTACCTAGCCACGGACTACTTTCAGTGTAAGGAGCCATCTAAGCTGTAAAAAGAGAACTATTCCTTTAAGCGGACACCACCGCACTGAGAGTTTAGAGAACATAGTGGTTGGAGGCTGATCTGAACCCTGTATGGGTTGTAGTTGGCCGCCCTGCTATCCTATCAGCCTAGGGATCAGAGGACTCAAGATATCTAAGAAACCCTGCTCTGCTGGTTTGATGGAACACAGTCCTGCCTCCCTTAAGCTGGAGGGGTGGAGCTCTTGTTAAAGGCTGTGGGGCTACAAAGGGTTGGAGAAGATAAGTGATGACATGTTGGCTACTTGGTGTTACATCTTCTCCTTCTTTCCACTTGAGTCTTGTTAACACAGACTGCTTCCCGAGCCCTATATCTGTATGCACGTACAACAGCCGAGGCTGGTGGAGGTATAAATCAGAGGACGGGCTCTTTGTAATGTAAGGAATGGAATGAGTGTTATTATTATTGTTGATTTTGTACTCTACTGTAATGCCAATGTCGAAGAACATGAACCTAAAGTCCATTCATTCATTCATTCATTCATTCATTCATTCATTCATTCAACCTAAGAATTTTACTCTTCTGTACTCGTACATTGGATGTAATAAAAGCGATTCTTGTTGTTGTTGTAATTGTTTTTCTTTTATCAATATTTTTATTATTTGTTTACTTTTTTGTTTGTTTGGTTGTTTTGTTTTCTGTTGATATGTTTGTGATGTACCTGTGTGTTTGTGTTGTAAAACTGAAAAACCCATAAATAAATAAAAGCGATTCTGATTCTGATCTGATTCTGATTCTGAGTAATTCACGTGTTTGATACCATTCTTCATTCTGTTATTCCATCTACCCCCACCAGCCTCCCTATACATACAGTATGTATGTGTATGGCTCTTGGATGTAATGTGAATAGATACTTAAAGTATTTATTGTGTAATTCCCTAGACGATAGACACAGTAAACTGGGCTTCAACCTTTTTTGCACTTTGGATTAATTCTAAATGTCTTCAGTGGACTCTTATAGAATAAGAGTATACAACCATGCATTACTGTCCATAATGGTAACACAGTATTTCTCTGTTGTGGCCAACCCTTCAGCAGTATAATAAGTTCTATTTGGAGACCAGGTTGTAGCTTGGGAGTGAGTGAAGCAGGCGTACTCACTCACTGGTGACATCATACTGTCCATCTCCACATCTCCCCAGAGGTAAATCAGGTTTCCTTTCAGTCATGGCTGCCTGTCAGTCATGGACATAAACAGCTCAGCAGTTAGAGGCTGAGGGATCGAGACTGAGGGACTCAATGTTGATGTTGCCGTTTTGGTCATTGGTGTGGACAGGAAGAGTTCTCTCTAAAGGGCAATCTAGGGGTTGACTCATTTCTTAGACATCTCACTGGTGATAAATGTAAAGCACGCCCTCTAGTGGTGAGATGTGGCACACCTGATCTAGCTAAAACCTCAGCCTGATCGGCCAGATTGTTGGCTCTCTGTAGACCTTGATGTCTACACTTAGTCTGAGATGATCTCTCTGTCAGCTGATACTGTTGCAGAGGTACAATAACAATTAGCAACATTTGTAAAGAAGTCTCACATTATTATTATTAGGATTATTTATTTATTCATTATTAAAGCAGTGCTGGCAAGTGTGTGTGTGTGTGTGTGTGTGTGTGTGTGTGTGTGTGTGTGTGTGTGTGTGTGTGTGTGTGCAGATGGGGGTATTGGGGGTGAGGGGGTGTGATGTGTGTTTGGGAAAGACTGTGGTGTGTGTGTGTGTGTACAGAACGTCCAGATGTTAATGTGTGTGTGTATGTGTGTGTGTGTATCTGTGTGTATCTGTGTGTGTATGTGTGTGTGTGTGTGTGTGTGTGTGTGTGTGTGTGTGTGTATCTCAGTGTCTGTCAGTCAAACACTTTTTTTCAAAGTGTAATGATTAAAGTACACTTTAGACAGCTTCTCTTTTATGTCAGACTGCTTCCTCAGTACCTCTATCTGCCATTTCAGCCCGACCACCCACTCCTTCCGCTGGAACTCCAGCTGCTGCAGCTTGGTTGGAGAGCTACTGCTGATGGTGATGGGTGACCAGGTCTCTCCTCCGCCCTGCTCCTCTCCTTAGCCTCAGCGCTCCGCTGCTCCACCTGCAGCAGGCTGGCCTTACTCTGGGCTTGGCCTGCAAGGGCCTGCAGATGGGAGTTTATAAGGAAGGCTCTCTCCTTCTACCACTGAGCCACCTCCTGCTTGGCCAGCCCCCTGTCTGTGAGAGCTTGCCTAAAGAGACAGCCAATGAGACCATTTCTCTTAGCTGTCTCTGTTTTTTTAGTCGTGGTGACCTCAAGCAGGCTCGCCATGGCCAGGGTGAGCTCCCTCCCCATCTGGGCTTGGCCTGCTAGGGCCTGCAGGTAGGCGGTCGTGAGGGAGGCTCTGTCCTTCCCCCACTGGTCTCGGTCCTCCTGGAACTTGACGCAGGCCTCGACCCTGCTCTTCTCCAGGTCCAGCAGGGCAGCTCTGGTGAGGACCAGAGCCTCCTGAGCTGCCACCTTGTCCACCAGGGCCTCACTCTGCAGGGCCGTGATCTTGTCGTCTGCCTCCCTGTTGGCATTGACGCTCCCCTGGAGAGTCACCCTGACCTGAGTTAGGCTCCCCTCCGTCTCTTTCTGGGCAGCTTGACGCCTCTCCTTCTCCAGGTCAGAGTTGTTGCGGAGGAGGCTCCTCCTCTCCTGCTCCATTTTGTAGAGATTTCGGTGGAGGCCGCTCTCTCTCCGTCAGCCCACCTCCACCTCCTCCCTCACTCTCTCCAACTCCACCTTCGCCCGAGTGCTCCTGGCCTTCTCGGCCTCCAGCTCTGTCCTTGGTCCTCCATTCCTCCTTCTCAGCTGCCCACTGCTCCTCCAGATGCTTCTGCATCCGGGCCATACGAGACTTGGGAGCAGCTTTGTCCTCCAGCGGGGCTGCCTTCTCTCCCTGGGGGGCTGCCTTAACCTCCAGGGGGGCTGCCTTCACTCCCTGGGGGGCTGCCTTCTCTCCCTGGGGGGCTGCCTTCTCTCCCTGGGGGGCTGCCTTAACCTCCAGGGGGGCTGCCTTCACTCCCTGGGGGGCTGCCTTAACCTCCAGGGGGGCTGCCTTCACTCCCTGGGGGGCTGCCTTAACCTCCAGGGGGGCTGCCTTCACTCCCTGGGGGGCTGCCTTCTCTCCCTGGGGGGCTGCCTTAACCTCCAGGGGGGCTGCCTTCACTCCCTGGGGGGCTGCCTTAACCTCCAGGGGGGCTGCCTTCTCTCCCTGGGGGGCTGCCTTCACTCCCTGGGGGGCTGCCTTCTCTCCCTGGGGGGCTGCCTTAACCTCCAGGGGGGCTGCCTTCTCTCCCTGGGGGGCTGCCTTAACCTCCAGGGGGGCTGCCTTCTCTCCCTGGGGGGCTGCCTTAACCTCCAGGGGGGCTGCCTTCTCTCCCTGGGGGGCTGCCTTCTCTCCATGGGGGGCTGCCTTCTCTCCCGGGGGGGCTGCCTTAACCTCCAGGGGGGCTGCCTTAACCTCCAGGGGGGCTGCCTTCTCTCCCTGGGGGGCTGCCTTCTCAGCCACGGGGGCTGTCGTCTGAGAGGAGAAATTTCTCATTTCAGTTTTGGCTGCTGCCCTGAACACTCGATTTTATCCGTTCAGGACAGAGTATCCTACAGTTTCATATTTCCTAGATAACCTTATGTCTCTTATTATTTCAATACACTAGTTCACCTCTCTTGTCATTTCATTGCTAATACACTTAGTCCAGAAGCATTTTATGATTGATGAAGTTGATTTCAAGTACCTATACCACCCAATATTTCCTTTATTATTAGCCCTACTCTATGGTTAAAGCTTTGGAAAGTCGCAACTTCATATTTGCCTGAAATATTTATGTTACTGTAACTGATGGTTAAAAATATGTATGTTAAAAACATTCACTTGTTGGTGTACCACAAAATAACAGGTTGGTGCAGAATTATTAGATTATAAGAGGTTTGTGGGTTGCCATTTACCATAACAGAGTCATCTGACTGGTCATTACTACTACTACAGTACATCATGAAATGCCATAAAACTGACATGGAAGTACAACAAACATTCTGGCGATGAGTGGATGGGAAGGACTGGAAAGGAGGAGGGTATTCCATCAATGTTGCTAAAGGAAAATTTTGTGAGACTTGTAAAAGAAAATCTGGGTTTATTTTGATAAGTGAGACTTATCCTTTAGCAATGTTGATGGAATACCCCCCAGGAGCCTGGCCATGCCCATACACAACACAAACAGACAGACAGACACAGACAGGAAAGCGAGAGAGGTACTGGCACTGCCTAGGTGGAGGTGGAGGGCGCCCGTCACTCTAACAAATACAATATAATGCAATATAAGTTAACTTTAGCATGTGTTACTTGAGTGTAATGATAAATGGTAACAAATATTGCATGAAGAAATTCATGAAACCATAACGAATCAATAGGATTAAATCGATATGAATGTTGCAGGGAGTGCACCTGTCCACTAGAGGGCTCACCACCCAAGCCCACAGCCTCTCCCCACGGTCAAGCCCTCTGTTATGATTCTCAGCAGCAGCAGCAGGGGGTGCTGTAGTATAAAGCCAGTGCCTGCTCCCCGGGTTCCTCTCCAGTTTGGATACACTGTGGGCCCCATATCCCCATACAAACCTGGGCTGGGTTCTTAAACACAACATGATATTTGCTTTTTCTACTTGTTTCAACTATCCATATCATACCAACTGCTGTTCCCGTGTTTGAGGAAAAAACAGCAGATATCAAGAGGAAGACGTTGAATGAATAATATTATCATAAATTGCGGATCAGTCTGACACCAGATCTGGAGCATCTGCCTGTTGCTTGCTGGTGTATCACACACACACAACACCGTGGGAGGATCCTGTAAGGCTGCAGGGGATTGTCTGCTCTGTTTGGCTTTGTAATCAGACCAAGAACGATTCTTAGAAGTCCCATGCTAACTTAATGGTACTGTTGAATCTCACGTGCAGGAATGACGTGCCACATTAGTTAAGATCAATAAATAGGGTTACTATACAGTCAAGTTCAAACTTGGGAATGAAATCCAGCATCAGAACAGACAGAGTAATTGTCCAACCTCTAAAAGGAAGCACACAGTATAGGCCTACCATACAATCAGTGAAGTAATACAATGACTATGTCTTTGTTTGTGCATGTGTTTTTCTGCCGATGATATGCTGTGTATGTTATCAACCAATTAAGACATAATATACAGATATAACAGAGACATCCTGTACATAACATAACACTTAATCAGGCTCTGTTGTCCTAGGCCATTCTTGCCCTAAACATCAGCTGGTCAGCTAAAGATTCATCAGTAAAACATGCAAGTATTCATAAACCTAAAAATAATTCCATCATACTGTATGATGAGCCATACAATCATGTAATGCAGTACATGATACAATACAATACAATACGCTAACACTACATATACTGTATGACCGTGTCTAAACATAAACTCCAGTAGTCTCAAAACACTTACTGTATATAGATTATAGAAAAAGCATGACTAGGGCATAATGGACGCCAGACTTGCTGAGACTTGCTGGCTGGACAGCACCCTGCTGGCTGGAAAGTGACCTTTCTTCATCTGATTTATTTCATATGCCATGAAGAAAGCGCTGTTAAATGAGAACCCTTCACCTATATGGTCTTAACTCTTCATACAGTATGATGGTAACCCAATCACCTCATTTGGATCAAAGGATCAAAGGGATCCCCGGCATGTAATAGCCGTCGGGGACTCATTTCGAAGCAGGATCACTTCCACTTCCTGATCATGAAAAGTATGATCAGGGGCAAGCTCATACTTTTGGACAAAAAATAAATAATAATAATATTAATAATTCTTCCTTCTTCTAGCATTTTGACCGCCAATGGCCTCTGGCCTGAGCATAGATTACTTTTTCTTGTGATGACTGACAGATAGATGATTCACTTACTTAGACAAAATGTATTTGTTGTAATTCGCTTTGGATAAAGGCGTCTGCTAAATACCAAAAATGTAAATGTAAAATGAAACTTCTTAGAAATACAGGCTGCAGGTGGAATCCTACTGTGATGACATAAGTAAGTCATACAGATATAATGGACATAAAAAAGCACCATCTTTGCCAAAGCTAAGCTTCCCATAACAGCTGACACAGAGCAATATCTTGCCAGCTGCTTGGCTATCTTCACTCACACACAGCCACACACACACATACAGTATACCCTGTCCCAGCTGTTTCCTTACCCTGTGCTGGAAAAGAGAGAACGTGGAGAAGAGAATGGAGCTGTGAAATTACCATGACTAAATGATCATGCACTTCCTGCCTGTAAATTAGCTAGAACATCTGCTTTCATCCATTGAAGTATAGAAAGCAAAATATCATGATTTCAAATGTGTATGTCGTTAAACGTTGGTATACTCTGATCTACTGATAGAGGTGACTCATCGATACGGGCATGTATTTTCAATGGCATGGTTGTTCAATTTGGACACAAAAGCTAAAGGTCATAAAATTAGAAAACCAAGGTTTGGAATTGGACAGAAGGCGCATAGGGTACATATAGGTACCGTACATAAGTACCAAGACCAATAAGACATTCAGTCAAAGTCTGCTCAAAACAGGACAAACCTGCTTGGATGTTTAACAGATTGTACTGTACTATTTTTTCCAGACCTGTCTGTTTTTCCTGTGGTTAACTAGGGGAGTGGGGTTTTGCTTCATTGGTTGACTCTGAAGGGTGAAGAATGTTTTCCAGGTCACCTTGAGTAGGAAAACAGAAAGAAAAAGATGAAGTAATGTTCAATGGGCCCAAAAAAAGAAGAAGAAATCCTACATTATTGAAACTGAATATCCCAATCGCAATCTGCCAGATCTCATGAGATTTTTCCTGATGCAGTCAATCAAATTGCATTTATGGAATGCTGTCAGAAATATGTGTCCAGTGGGTCTGCACAATTCTGCCTGGCATTGATTAAGCTTTAGACAATGCAATGTTTCTATGGGGAAATATTCAGTGATACAAACTTGCCAGTTTCAAAAGGGTTATTTTAGTCAGAAATTGCAACGGATGATGAAAGGACATTCTAGGGCTTTGACCAATCAGGACTTATTTCTTGAAGCCAAGCTTATTTGATAGTGGGGCTTAGTTGTGTCTATCCCTGTACATTATGGCACTGTTATTCAGAACGTAACGGGGCACGACCGCAATGACAACCCTCTCAACCTGTGACACATGGAAAAATAAAGGATCCGGATGCCAGCAAAAATACGCACGGGTTGAATTGTGAGTCCGTGCCAAGAACAAGCATTGGCAGGACATCAGATGGTCCTAATCTGTAAATAGATTAACAAAACAAACAACAACAAAAACCCGGCATAATAATAAATATCGTTATAGAGTTACCCAAATGGATAGTGGATCGGGTAATTTTTTAGAACTTTTGAAATATTGTAGGCCTGAAGTAACTTTACAGCATCAGCTAATTACTCATTAGGCCTATTAAAGGTTACCAGAATTAGGGGGTTGCAATGTGGTTATAACAGTCTAAACTGTTTTTTTTTCTTCATTGAGCCCAATGAAACAATGAACAACGCCGGAATAAAGAACCCCTCGTGATTGGTTGACATTGTCCTGGTTTGGGAAGGTTGTTCCCGCCTTGCCCATGCCTTTAGACCAATAGAAAACGGCTACAATTCACACGTAAGGGAGCCCGCTTCTCTATAAAAGAAAAAAATTATTTCTTGGCATGTCAAAGTGAATTTATCAAACAGCAACTCGACTATATTTTATGTACTTTGGAAAATAGTTTTTTTTTTCTAACGGTATTATTCCGTCGGATAATCGTGACAAACCATTTCCTTTATAATTTGGAAACATCTTTAAATCAATTTAATCAATTGTACTATGCAGGGAAAAGAAATAACTTGGGTGTTCATAATTGGGATTGCTATCATCAAGTCATGTGAACCTCTGACTTCCACTACTGAAGGAACTTCTCTTAGTAAGTTTGGAAATGAATATGCTGTTATACCAGGTGCATTATAATTTCTGAATGCACATGTTATTGATGGATATGTCTTAAAAAAAATAGGACCACTGTTTATGACAATGTTAGATTTTGGTATTTATTGACCGTTGGTTAACCCCGGGAATTGTGTGAATTATTTGCATTGGCTGCTGAGGTTCTAAACGTGTTTTAACGGCTCATTGTACAGATATGACTAAACAACATTTGTTCTAGTATTATACAGAGGGTTAAGAACACATTTGAATAAGCCTAGTCAAATGCAACATTTTGAACAACAGTAACCTACTGCAAGATATTACGGGGGAAAAATGTGGTCTGAGAAAGGATTACATTTTATCATCTATCTGAGAGGCAGTATTTTCGAGTGTTTTGGAACATTTCGTCCTCGATACCATAATGCGTCTTCTCACTCATAGATAACACCTCTGACTGGATTGTGGACTACAGTGACATTGAAACCAAGTTCTCCGTACGCAGTGCGGAGGAGCCAGAGGAGGACCTGTGCTATCTTGTGGCTGGGGATCAGAGCACAATCTCAAAATGTGGATTTAACACATCAACACGAACCTTCGTCATCATCCATGGCTGGTCTGTAAGTACGCCTACATAAAGTTCATTCAAACCAGCAATAAGACATTATGTGTATTGCGCACACACACACACACGCACACACACACACACACACACACACACACACACACACACACACACACACACACACTCACACACACACACACACACACACACACACACACACACACACACACACACACACACACATTTCAGTCTTTTCTTTGTGTCCTAGGTGGCAGGGCTCTTTGAGAGCTGGATCCATAAGCTTGTGGCTGCCCTATTTGAGCGAGTGCCCAATGCCAATGTAATAGTGGTGGACTGGCTGGTTCGGGCACAGCATTACTACCCTAACTCGGCCGAGAACACCAAGCTGGCGGGCCGAGATCTGGCAAAGCTGGTCAACTGGTTGGAGGTGAGATTTTAGATGTATAGTATCAGATCAGAAATATCTACGTATATTGATACAGTATTTGAAAGTGGGTGTTTGTCTTTTAATTAGTAGTGGCACGAATAGCCCAAAGAGCCCTTCCTTGTGTAGATAAGGATACATTAAGAACAGTAATGCATGTTTAACAATGTTTTTTTTATTATCATTTAAAAGGTGGGACAGAATTATGACCTGACAAAACTTCATGTGCTGGGGTACAGTCTGGGTGCCCATGTGGCTGGCATCGCTGGGAACCTTACCAACAACAAAATCAACAGGATAACAGGTGCAACTCGTCTTACAGTATCAATGCACTGTATTATGTACAGAACATAGCAACCTTCTGAGTGTTTCTGCACATTAATAGAATAACAAAGTAATAATCAGTATTGTGTTTTCACCCCCAGTGTACTGTAAGTAAAGTGTTAAACAATTCTCTCTAACTCCTAGTTCCTCTGCCTGTCCTCTCTCCCCCAGGCCTGGACCCAGCTGGCCCACGCTTTGAGAACGCTGCCACCCTCAGCCGCCTGTCCCCAGATGATGCCAACTTCGTGGACGTCCTGCACACCAACACCAGGGGAAGCCCTGACCTCAGCATCGGGATCCAGAGACCCGTGGGCCATGTAGACATCTACCCCAATGGAGGCGTTGAACAGCCAGGCTGCACCTTTCACAACACTATGAAAATGATGGCCACCTACGGAATCTACAGTATGTAGCTCATGGCTATTTCTCCTACTCATAAACTTAAACACAGTAGATGACCAGAGTATTGTACATAGAGAAAAAAATCCATGTTTTACATTGGTCTGTAATTTCTCATTGTGATTTGGACACCAGCTGCTGTCACATAATGGTTCTGCGTCAGCACTCACACGTATTCCTCCCCTGTGTTCCGCAGACATGGATCAGATCGTGAAGTGTGCCCATGAGCGCTCGGTCCACCTGTTCATTGATTCGCTGGTCAACCACCAGAGCATGGCCTACCGCTGCAGTTCCAAGGACGCCTTCAACAAAGGCCTCTGCCTGAGCTGCCGCAAGAACCGCTGTAACAACATGGGCTACGGTGTCAACAAGATCCGTACAGCCAGAAGTACCAAGATGTACCTGAAGACCGGAGAGAAGATGCCCTTCAAAGGTACGGTATATATGACATGTTTCTACACAGCTGACCTAACTATAACCACTGTATTCTACCTAAACAAGATGGATGTAAATGAGAATGCTTGTCGGAATTCTGTACGATAGTATTATATTTGGGGTTTTCGTAAAATGTTTTGCAGCATGGAGTATCGTCATTGCTGTAAAGATGGTTTGAAATAAACTGAATTTATGATCGTGTACAGTATAATGTAAGACGTTTAAAGTGGAGGTCTAAAGGCAATACTTTCCATCTCCAGTGTTCCACTACCAGATCAAGTTCCACCTCCGCAACCAGCAGAACCTCAGCCTGGTTCAGCAGCCTGTCGTAGTGTCCCTCTATGGGACCCATGGGGAGAAGGAGGACATCACTATGACACTGTAAGCACCTTCACTGAAGACCCACATCACAGGTCAAGGTTCTTTAATGTCACTTTATGTAGCCTCTTAACAGGGTGCGCTAGCACTTGTGAGTGTCACAACATCACTTCAGGGATACAAAGCAGTCTCCCTCCCTAGCTTGGTTAACAGCTGAGGGCTGGAGAAATGTAACCACTGTCAAATTCATAGATGGAGCTTTGGCTGCAAGGACTGACCATCCATGAGATAAAAATGATACAATATTTACTCATGTTTTTAAACAAGGGCGTAAAACAGGCTTATATTTGGGGTTGTGAAGAAAGTTGAACTAAGCTCATGAGGCATTTACTATATGTTATATTCTTCAAGAACCAATGGCTATATATCATTCCATTCAAGTCCAAATGTATGTAACAATCCCAGATTGTCCCTGTAATAATGCCTGTGTATGTGAACCCACAGGCCCAACATGATGACCAACAGCACCATGTCCTTCCTGTTGACCTCTGACGTGGACATAGGTGAGCTGCTCATGATCAAGATGCAGTGGGAGAGCGACTCCTACTTCTCTTTCCTCTCCGACAACAAGTTCACCATCCGCCGGATCCGTGTCAAAGCTGGCGAGACTCAGTCCAAGTGAGTACGACAATCTAGTAGTGTTTTCCTCTGAGCCGAGCTGATACTCGTTGGGTTCAGTTGAGTGTGTTTCTGTGTGTGACATGACCTTCATGTCTTTCTTTGTGCTCCTCCAACAGGATCATCTTCAGACCAACAGACGCAGAGTTTGCCCCTCTTATCCAGGGAGGAGATGCTGTAACTTTTGCCAAGTCAAAAGAAGATCAAAACAGCAGGAAGCTGGAAAGGTGAGGGACTGGACCGTTTGTTTTGTTTCAGTTAGAATACTGTCTGCATGAAGGGAAATGACATCAACAAAATGACATGGCTGATTACTCCTCACCTGATGCTTTACTTACCAATGTTGTGTTTGTGCTTTTATCTCTTCGCAGATTGCACAGGCTCAAAATGCACGGAAGCTTTTTTAAACAACCCATGAATGAAGCTGCCATCGACACGACAATGCCAACAACATCATTATCATCATCATCATCATCATCATCATCATAATCTTCATCTCCAGAACGTGACTGAGAACATATTGATCCCACCTTAGAAATTAATTAGTTGATGGCAGCATGCCCGGGTGTCCTTTGTCTGTTACACTTTGATATAGAAATGCCTCATCGGTTTGAGTAAAGATCTGCATGAAAGTTTGAGTTTTGTACTGTATGTTCACAAATCTCAGGTAAAGATTTCAGCCAAAGTCTATGCAACCTGTATTAGTATCTGTGATTTCACACAGAGCAAAAGTTACTTTTACAAAAACTGAGCTCTGCTGTGAATATGTACTGTAAGAGATCAATAGAATTGAACATTCCAGTTAGAGAAATCAAACTCTCATTGGTATATTTTTCATTTACCACAGATATCTCAGTCTGATCGGAATATTTTATGCTAAAGTATTTAAAGTGCCTTTTCCTTGTTCGTTTTTCCGCATATTTCGGTCTTTGACTTTTTTTTTAAACATTAATACCATTTCTTTTAACTATAAACTGTATACATATTTCAATTAGCATAAATATTTGAAATACAAACCTTTAAAGCACCTGTTACAGTATTTGCATGAAAGGGATTTATGTTAATGGTCCAGCATGTAGTTTTGCATGTAGCTGCGACCGCTGGCCACACTGAACATTTTAAAATGTACATGCTACATTTTCTAAAAGTGCCAAACATGTGAATATCCTTGTAAACAAACCAAATGTGAAATACCGTAGGCACATAAAGGTCAGTGTCATACCTGACACCTTATTTATCATGGCCATTGAGCACTATTTTGAAACACAAATCTACATTCTGAACCTTTAACTGTTAATATAAAAATATATGTTGTGTTAAAACTATAGCTCTATTTTTGTGTTAAAACTATAGCTCTATTCCTGGGAAATCCAAGTCAGTTAACGGTTGTATGTTGTATTGCTGAATAGCACAGGTCACTTTATAGGCTGTTTGTTTCTACACTACAGTAGGTCACCATGTTAGGAGTTCATCTAGCTCTAGTTGGACAGCTAAGCAGGTCTTCTTTTAGAAAAGGTTGATGAAATTTGCCTCTTAAGTAAAGATGAAATGACTGGAACTTTCCAGGTGATTGATGGGCCTGACTTGGAAGGAACAGATTTGTAGAGAATGTTGTCCTTTATATTGTATTTATTGATTGTATATAATTTCTGAATTAGATTGTATATAATGTTTGGTTTCCAATGGTACTCAACTTTAAAATGTTGCCTATATTTTCATGTTTTGCTTGAAATAAATAGTATGGCTTTAATATGTGAGTTCAATGTTGATTTTTTTAGTTGTGGACAATATGTTTTTTAAACAAAACCTGCAGCTCTTATCTCAACAGCAATCACTTACTGGACAGTTCACTTTTCACTCTTCACAGCTTATTTCATTAGAAATAAAGTTGGTCTAATTCCACAGATTGTCCCGAGAGACATGACTGTGGAAAGCCTGCTAGTTGCCTATGTCCTCATACTAACATACATTACTTACAAA
The DNA here is from genome assembly GCF_963989245.1 of Nansenia antarctica. Classification (NCBI taxonomy): domain Eukaryota; kingdom Metazoa; phylum Chordata; class Actinopteri; order Argentiniformes; family Microstomatidae; genus Nansenia; species Nansenia antarctica. The sequence continues at coordinate 19,769,973 of NC_137686.1, read as the reverse complement.
TTAGACAGTTCGTGTCAGCCTTGATGTTTGAAAACACAACAAAATATTACAAAGCAGCTCATAAGGGCCCCAGATGTCTGGAAGAGACAATAATATTTACACAGACCCTACCTACCTGTTTCCAGGCATCGTTGTCTCCTAAAGCAAACATCATGTCATGGACGTACAAACCTCAAAGTGTCTAGGCAGCGAGGTCTTGTGGTCAACACAGTCATGTTTATCAATAATACTTGAATACTTGTTGAAGTACTACCTTCAGGTAATGTAACCTATTTGTGCTTGTAGCCATGGATCAAAATGTCCAACCAGATGTAGCTTTGGGCCACCCAATAGCAGTGAATCTCTTCCCCCTATCTACTGCACAAAGAACATGAAACAATTGACACACACAATACACTACATGCACCAAACTCAAAGAATGATGCCAGTGTTGACAGCGATGTGATTCACTTTGAGCGAAGTGTCACTTTGTCACGATAAAGTTACATTTATTCCTTGTCAGCAAATTAAGCTTATTAATCTCTCTCGTTGAATGGGGGAATGTGTTCTATTCGCTAGATGTTGGAAGCATGCGTGGCAACCAGCAGCCATGCATGTGGCCATAGAGAAAGAACACTGTTCTAGTCTCTATGCCTGTTTATTGTTTGTGTGTTTGCATGTGTACCGCATGTGTCTGGTAGGAGAGGCGGGTGATGGTAGAAATCGGAAGACCTGCTCATTGTAATGCATGGAATGGAATGTGGAATGGTATGAAATTATGTTTCTTCAATGGAGGCCTTAACCATGAAACACACCCTTGATGTTTGAACAGCAGTGTTTTATTAGACCCATCCGACATTGCATGGCAGTTATTGGCGGGAGTTCTTACCGGCATGTGTTTCACGGTTTAGGCCTCCATTAAAGAAACATTTGTTTTTAGTCTAGGTCTACATACTGAAGTGTCCGATTTTTTTTTTCTTCATATCCAGATGGGTATAATCATGAGATTGAAAGGGTATGATCATTTCAATGAAATTATGTATTAATACTAAAGGGATGAGAGCTCTAACAGCAACATTAATATGCTAGCTTAGACAGAACCATTCAATAAATTCTTTGATATATATTGAGTCAAGATTTTGAGGGCAAAAAGCTCAAGATGGATTTCATCTAAATCAAACCTGACTTTCATTCATGTTGATCAGGATGTCTGATAGAAATATACACCAACTTGAACTCACCTTGAACAGATGTCAACTCTGATCTCCTTGTTCATGGAAATCACCACAAATATATTGCCAGATGACAAGACCCTCACACGGCTGGACTGCCTTCTAGGAAATGTGAAACCAGACACACTCGCTGGACAAACAAAATTACATAACAAATACAGCCAACATCCTTGGGCATTCAGTGGTCGATGACCCTTCCCATTAAACTGAACTACAGTATGTAAATAGACACACGTGTACACAAACACACATGCGTGCGCACATAAATGCACACGCACACACACACACACACACACACACACACACCCACACGGCACTATAGGCACTTAACCCCCTAACTGCTCCAGGGGCGCCGAAGATGGCTGACCCTGTGCCCAGAGCCCAGGAATATTTTCCTGCTATGACTGATGGATAGATGATTCACATACTTAGTCAATTTAATTAGTTAGTAACTTAGTTAACATTTAATGTATTTGTTGCAAGTCGCTTTGGATAAAGGAGTCTGCTAAATGCCAAAAATTTCAATAACTAGAAAAAGCTGGATCCTTATAGGGATCATAAACCTTTAGGCAGAACGAATGCAGAGGGGAACCCTGGCAAAGACAAAGAGAAGGTGTGTGGCAACAGAATCAGTGGAGGAAAGTTCACGATGAGGGGTTGAGAAAGCCAAACTGCAGATGGGGCTGGAATGACGCATTGCCTCGACAACCTTCCACAATTAGTGCTGCATTCACACCACCCTCACCGAGGAGGGGGGGGGGTGTGTGTTAGGTCTTACATAACAAGGACAAGTTCAGGATTCCAGACACAGACAGTGAAGTGTAGTCTCCTGTAATTGTTGTATATACAGTACCTGTGATTTGTTTACAGTCACCACTATACACTATATATTCATATGTATGTGATCTTAGTACAGTACACTGCGTAGGCTGCAGTCATTCAAATACTGTAGTACAGTACACTACTTCTATGTACAGCACCATGGTGTCATACTATGTTCTGCCAAAACGTGAGATTCATGCTTGGGAGAGGTTTGAATGTCAAAGTCACACACACACACACACACACACACACACACACACACACACACACACACATAAGCACTTAACCCCTAACTGCTACACTGCATAGGCTACAGTCATTTCTGGGTATTCACTGGGATCAGGTTCTCCTTTGGCGCACATTGTCACAAGAGCGTGACACCTGTTGGTACTGCTCCTGTTATGGTGACCGATGCAGGTCACACTTGATGTGTCTGACCTCAGAGACAAGTTTAGTTTCACGTTTTGTAAACAGCTTCTAGCATGTCTTACGAAAGACCGGGGAAATTCAATGTTTCTATGTTATGTTATAATGGCACACAATGGTGGTCACTGGTATTTGTCCTCAGCTGTCACAGCTGTGTCACACAGCTGTGCACATGGAAGCAGAATGAGCTAAGACACTCCCCCCCAGACAGCCAATCACTGTCTAACTCGGGGCGTCTGTGGCTCAGGAGGTAGGGCCGGCACCGGTCGGTGGTTCGATCCCTGGCTCCACGTGTCGAGGTGTCCTTGGGCAAGACACTGAACCCCAAAGTTGCACCCAATGAGCGGGCCAGCTCCTTGCATGGTAGCTTGCCGCCATTGGTGTGTGAGTGTGTGTGTGGGTGTATGGGTGAATGAGAGGCCATTATAAAGCTCTTTGGAATAAGTCTATATAAGTGCAGTCCATTCTAACTGTGACTGAGACAGAGCAAAATATGGATGTAACCTATGAAATAGATGTATCTATGTTTCTCGACTAGATCTAAGTGTATAAAGGGGCAATCCAGGATTGGTACATCCATTTATTGAATAAAGAATATAACTACAGTATATGCCTCACGAGCTTAGTTCAACTGTCATACCCCGTCACAACCCCAAATAAGATTGTTTGACTTGTTTTTCCATTGTTTCTAAACAATGCAATTGTAAACAAACACTGTGTAGCTTCAAAACATGGTTAAAACTATCATTCCGCCCCGCGGTGGTGTAGCGGTCTAAGCACTGGCCACTAGTGCATGCTGCCCACCGGGGACTGGGTTCGAATCCCAGCTCGCCATATCCGGATATGGCTGGGGCACACACGGGGAGCGGCATATTGGGCGAGTATTTCCGGACAAGGATCCGTCGCGCAACAGCGCCCCCGGGGTGCCGGAATAACGGTGCTGGGCTCGAGGAGCCAGTCAGCTAGTCTGCCTGGCGGCCTCTTCTGGGACTGCCGGCCACGGGGTCGTGCGACGGATCCTTCGCAATAGGCAGGGGATAATTGGATGCTAGGTTGGGTTCAATTGGCTACCAAATTGGGTGAAAAAGGGATAAAATCAGAAAAAAATAAAAATAAAAATAAATATCATTCCATCTCATGGACAGTCCTTGCATCCCTAGCTCAGTCTATGAAGCCCCATCCCTCAGCTGTTTACCTGTTTGAATCGCAGATTGCCCCTTTAAGGTAGTATCCATGGGTACTAATGACATGACATACATACATGACATAAATTAAATGTATCATGGAAAAGCCTGATAAAGTTGTGAAAGTACATTAAGTAACCAATACAAGTAATGGCACAGTTTCATGAGATGACCCTTGCCAAGAGAAGGCGATTTGGAAAGAGATCGGTTTTACCCACAAGTCGGAATGATGTTAGCAGGTGTCGGCATTCGTGTCGGCAGTTGGCATAGCAACCATTTGCATTTCGACACCCGGACAAAATCTGGCACGACACAACCATTGCATGACAATAGGGACAGAGGGAATGACCAACCTGGGTTTGGACAAAGAGCTACTGTGGCCTAGAGGTGATGGCAGATTGTCATATTGGGAAACAGAGTGCCTCTGTGGTCACTAGGAGAAATAGGGAGACTGGTCAGACAGAGGAGATTGCTGAACACCACAGACTGTTGGACAATATCTGGAATGTCCTCCTCAGTGTAGCGCAATGGCGTCACCAATCATCAAAATGAGCACGAAGTGACTTTTGAAATATGCCTTAAGCACAATATTTGAGTGGAATATTAAGTTTGAGAGGGAGTGGATTGTTGTGCATGTTTGAAACACTAGAGTTGAGGATGGCTGAGTCTGTTCTCTTGCATGTGTGTCAAACAAGTTTCAAAACCAAGCGAAGCGATCCAATCCCTCCTGATTTATCAAACGAGAGATAAGCCTTGTGTCCGGAAGAGTTTTTCTGAAACTCAGCGAAATATCCCAATATTTAGCTTTACTGATACCAGCCCTATGTCTACATGCTGCGGTCGATCCTGGCAGCGAGTAGCGTACCGTACATTTCATCTAGCACTGGCTGGTACTGTAAGTGCTGACCCATTTCCCATGGGCACTGGGAGTCCACTTGGCACTGCTCTCCACTATCTGTTCTGTAGAGTCACATTCATGACTCCGGAGCTGGGCTTGCCTCATATCTCCCCCATATCTAATGACCTCTTGTTGCACGGGCAAATCCTCCTCCTCCTCCTCCTCCTCCTCCTGTCGACAACAACTGTCGACACATGCTCACGCTCAGCCTGTTTTACAGGATTGTGTATGTACGTATGTCATATGACATATTCTGTCCCAAGGCCCCTATACATATATACCTGTAGTGAGTAAGACGGTGTTCTATCTCTATAGTGCACGAACACCTGTGGAGGACGGTGGAGGTAGAAACCTGGAGGACGGGTGCCTCCACCAGCCTCCCCCGACTTACATAATTATGGAGAACATACTGTACATACTGTACCTTTTCCTCACAGGCGTCCCTTCCTAAACACCATTTCTTTAAGGATGTGTCATGCAAGTAATCATAGAATCGGTCATCTATGATTTCTTTCAACATTGAATTACACCAGAAAGTACATTTCATATTTTAACCATTTAGCTTAAAATTACAGGGACAGTCTCCCTGGAGTAATTTAGGGCTAGGTGCTTTACTCAAAAGCACACTAGTGGTGGTGTTTTAACACATTTGAGTAGGAACCCTGTCTTCAGCATACATCTCAATTTAGCTGAAACATTCCCCCTAAACCCTTGCTAGAGTCTATTGCACTATGGGTAGAGAGGGATACTGAGCCATGTCCGTTCCAGGTCAAAGCCATTTGTCATTTGGCTATCGCTGTATGATTGGACTGTTTACCTATAAGCTTGCTCCCTCTGGTGTCTAAGATGAACACAACATCACCAATATTTTTACTCAACAAAACACGCTCACCTAACCCCAGCCCCCCCTGCACCGCCATGCTCCCCTAACCCCAGCCCCCCCTGCATTACCTGATGTCCCCTATTAGTGGTAGTCGGTTACGGTTAGGGTTTATCTGACCGAACAGTCCAAATTGTATCAGTGTCATCTGATACAGATGGTGTCATTGTGACATTCTGTATAGAACCACCTTTACTGAACTCACAGGTAAGAGAAATGTACTATGCTTTTCAATAATTTTAATGTAAGACATATCTATAGACTATATCTAATTCAAGCATATCTACGTTGTTAAAATGCAGATACCTCATCAGCTTAGTTCAAAATATAATCTTGTTTTACTCCACTGTTTGTGAGCAATGTCGTTGTAAACAAATATTGTATATGTACGGTATGTACATGTATATTTTTCATTGTATACTAATATCTACATGCATATTTTTAAAAACATGGTTAAAACTATCCCTTTGATCTCATGGATAGTCAGTTATTGCATCCGTAGCAGTCAGTGCCTTGCATCAAAGTCTATGCATTTGAGAGTGGTTACATTTCTCCAGCCACCATCTCTCAGCTGTTTACCTAATTAAAGTAGCAGGAAAAACACGTTGTTACTGTTTGAATCCCAGATGTTCCCTTTCAAGTTGCTATATTCATGAAGACATAATTGAACAATTGAACAAACCTACAACTCTAAGGACCATGCCTTATTCATCCGCTATGTGGAAAAACTAAAACACAATTTGCAGGTATACTACTATGTAGCCTAATGTGATATATGGCATAAACAGTGTATTCCCTTGATGTTGGATGATCACCATATATCCCATGTTCTCTCCCACAGAGGTGCTTTGGGACTTCTCAGAAGTCTACTCTCAGAGCACAGATGAAAAAGGAAATGATATACCCTGGAATGTGTGACTGGAGGACCTCTGTATGATCACACTGTGTGATGTATGAATGTGCGTAGCAGGGGCCTCGTCCATCTACTTGCACACCATGTAGGCCTACTTCCCATCAGGCCAGAACAACCCAGAGAGACAGTCAGACAAAACAAGTTCTGATGTTTCTGTAACACATTGGTCCCACTATCAGGTATTGTGGCTAAATAAATTATAATAATAAAACACACACACACACACACACACACACACACACACACACACAGAAAAAAGTTTGACTTTCATATTATTATGCCTACTGACTTACTAGTATTCTGTTTTCAAAGGGCGGGAAGCGCGAGACTTTCTACGTGCATGTTATACATGTATTCATAAATGAATAGCCTACATTAAGGCAAAGTACTCATTATTCAAAATGCTTATGGTAGCTTGAAGACAGGTGTTTTTACAGTAGCCTGTTACATTAACCCAGCGGTTCCCAAACTTTTTCAATCAGGCCCCCCTTGGGTAATTGGAAATATTTTCGAGCCCCCCCTAACCCGGTCCCCACCTAGATTGATATAATTAATTGTATAAAGTTGTACAAACATTACATTTTCTCTTCTAATAATAACAAGACACATATATCCAACTATAGTTTTATATTTTATTATGGGTTGAAAAGGAACATAAGTGCTTGGCAAATGATCCTGTGCCACTGAAATATTCAACATATCAACATTAACTAATTTCTACTGCATCACTATTCTTACTCTACACATTCCTATCACAATTACGATCAATGACTTGTGTGTGCTTGCTTTGCCTTGCAAATCTTCTCAAAGCGGGGTTGTTGTTTTGAGACTGCCACTCTCAGTTCATTCTCAATGTTCAACTTCGACCTGTATTTGCTTTTGATAGCAGCAACAGCAGAAAAGCCTATCTCACACAGGTACGATGTTGCAAAAGGCAGCGGTATTCCCACAGTTTTTTATTTTTATTTTTATTTTATTTCTTATTTCTGCGCCCCCCCTGCAGTACCCCCGCGCCCCACTAGGGGGGGCGCGCCCCACAGTTTGGGAAACGCTGCATTAACCCATCTCCTTCTGCCTACACTAAAGCATATGAGAATGTCATTATAAAACTGCCTATAGACTACATACTGTATACATTCAATCACAGTGTATTCTTCATTCAAATAAATGTATGAATGTTTTACCTTGAAGCAGGGCTGGACTGGGACAAAAATTAGGCCCTGGCATTTTTGGCCCAGACAGGCCCACCCCAATCGGTCGGACCACACCCACCAGCACAAAAATACTTGCCTTATATACTCGTCTTATATACTGTGCTGTACAGTCATATGACAAACTGTAGTATTCCCCCAAACCACTACAAAGACGACTACATACAGTAAGCAATGGTACCAGTGCAAGTAGACCAGTGTACTCAGTGATCAGATTCCAGAGCGAATTTACGAACGCAGCCTTGTTGTTCTAGATTTTTTTCTTCCATTATCAACCTATCATTGCGCTTTACAGTAAAACAAAGCACGCAACTGTCGCGTCTATCTTTTCATGGCAACTCTACATTGTGATTTACAAGGGATATTAACTAATATTAAGTAATATTATTACTTGGTTACATTTTGCAATTGATCCGCGGTACACATGCGTGCCGAACCGTGGGGGGCGATCCGTTACACCCCTACACAGTTACCTATATTTTCCTTACCGGGTCAACGGTTACAGGCTGACTCTGCCCCGCTTCTTCTGTATCCTCTCTATCCTCTGTATCTGTACCCTGCTCCCGCTCCTCCCTGCTAGCCTCCTCTTCAACCTGTTGCTGTTGCTGCTGTGGTAAACTTGAGGGTGCAGCAAACATGTCCCTAATGTTTACACATTTGGCAGCATCTGCCTCGAGTTTCTTCTTGTTTTTCTCCCTATGTTTTTCCCAGCCTCCCTTCCGTTTTAGTGTGCTTTTGCGCTCCATCTCTCTCAGTATCTATCTAGTAACTATCCAGGCTAACTAAATGTATTTTGCCGGCCGGCTCGGTCCAAAACTACCGCGAAACTGAGACGGAGGTCTGGTGCTGCGTGCGTGCGTGACCCCTGAACCAGTGGAGCCCCTAGACTTTTGGGGGCCCTAAGCAAACAACATTATGGAGGCCCCTAGTAAGGGTCTTAGGCGGGTGACGATGTGGACATTTTAAAATGTATTTATTTCCCTGACACTAAAATATAATACGGTTTTACGAAGTTCGCGCATATGCGCGCGCTCGTGTGTGTAAGTAAAAAAACAGTCTGAAACAAAGGAATTCATTATAAATGTCATAATGTATTAATTAACAGTCACACACACGTCCGAGTATTTGATCAACAAAGGAGCCATGTGTAGTAACATCAAATTGGAGCAATATAAATAATGAAATATCAACTCACCTATTAGATACATACAAATCACTGTGCTTATTACAACTCTTAACACACTTACATTCTGAAACTGCTGGTGTTTTCACATTCTGAAACAGCAACATTAATATGTAATATCAAACAGAGCAAGAACAACAAATAAATAAACAAATAAATCAAAAAATCAATAAACAAGTATATTCTGAAACCGCTGGTGTTCTTATTTACATTTTACATGACTCCACTGGGTCTGTCTGTCTGCCTGCCTGCTTGCCTGCCTGCTTGTCTGTCTGTCTGTCTGTCTGTCTGTCTGTCTGCCTGCCTAAGACATCTTACTTATTTTGCACTCTGCATCTTATTTACATTTTTGCACTCTGCAGCTTCTTACTTATTTTGCACTCTGCATCTCCTTGCTTATTTTGCACTCTACTTATGTTTGCTGTTTGCTATTTGCTGAACCCTACTCTGAACCTGCTCTATACTCTGAACCCTGACATACAGTAACCTTTTAGAATCGCTGCTTTCGTGCCTTGGCTGCAGCGGGTGGCGTTTTGGAAATCTGACCGGCACTCGTGGAACGCCTCTCGTCCAATCGAATGACTCGGTCCCCTTTAGACGTTGAACCCAGTGTGCGCGCCGGCGCTCTCAGAGCGAGTTTACGAACGCACCAAACAAGCTGTGCGAGCGCAGCGCAGCGCGAGCAGACTCAGAGCGACTGAACGCTGAATGCCATGATTTCCATTGAAAATACATTAATCCAAGGACAGTTTTAGTTTGACAAAAAGGGCCTTTTTGTTTGGTGGCCCCAAGCAATTGCCTTGGTTGCCTCTATGGACGGGGCGCCTCTGCCCCTGACCCCTCCCCCCCTTCTCTCTGTTGATTGGGCCAGCCCAGTCTGAATATTGCCCAATGGGCCGCTGTCCCTGATGTATGGGCCGTTCAATGGTAGCTTTCGATTTATGGGCCGTTCGATGGTAGCTTTCGGCCGGGCCGGCTGGTAAAAAAAAAAAAAAAAATATATAATAAATTTTTTTTTTGCCGGTCGGCTCGGCCCAAAACTACCGCGGCCCACCGGGCAAATGCCCGGTATGCCAGATGGCCAGTCCAGCCCTGCCTTGAAGCAGGCCCGGGGTGGCTAATCGGGAGGATCTGGAGATTTCCCGGTGGGCCGGTCTGGTTTTGGGCCGGTCTGGGCCGGTGTTCAGTCGTGGTAGTACTTGCAAGCCGATACCGTTCTGGGTGGCTGGGCCGGTACCATTCGGGGCCGATACCATATAAATAGGGTGACCTATTAGACATACACATACACTAAACAGACATGATAAATAGGATAATACATTCTTAACTAAATGAATTAATTCTAACTTACTTAGTAGATTTTTAAAAAAAAGCTGTCAACAATAATTTAATTAATACATATTAAAACAGGGATTCGAATTGTGACTTGTAGTTGTGTTTCATGTAATAAATGTGAGCAATGATAGCCAGGATTGCTTAGAGTAGAGCAGCCAATCAGGAGGAGGCGGGAAGCGCGAGCATGTTGTGTGAAAATGTACCAGACACAATGTAGGAACTGGATACATCCAGAAGATGGCAGTAGTGCAACGCGAAGGATGCAAGCTGCCGTTAAACCCAACAGAAGAAGAAGAAGAAGAACCGGAAGTGCGTTTGTTTTGTTGTGAACGGAAGCGGAAGCGCAGTCGTGGCGGTGTTGACGGAGGGAACTTCAAACCGGAGAGACGTCGTTACGGTTTGTTCTGTTATCACCTTATCTGGGTGTTGTGATGTGAGCTGTTGTAACGCTTTAATCTTCTCTCGGGGATCAATAAAGTATATATCTGTCTGTCTAACCCTGCCCCTGTCTGTCTGTCTGCCTGTCTGTCTGCCTGCCTGCCTGTCTGTCTGCCTGTCTGTCTGTCTGTCTGTCTGTTAGGGGTGCAACGGTTCTCGGTTTTTTTACGGACGGTACGGTTTGCGTTCCACGGCTCAATTCACTAGTGAACCGTGACGGTTTTCGGTTTTCGTTTTTTTTTTTTTTTTTTTTTTTTTTTTTTTTTTTAGCTTTATTTTACCAGGAAGTCACATTGAGATTAAAACCTCTTTTACAAGAGAGACCTGGCCAAGACAGGGTCAAAATAGTAGCTTAAATAAACAGTTCAGATAACAAGACAGGACATAAGACAGTGGCAACAATACAATAGACAAACAATGGTAGGGGTATTTACAAGGTGATTAAAACATTGAGAAGTCTAACCAAAGCAGGTACAGCGAGCGGTGACCACATCCTTTAATCTACACTTGAAGATACTTATGGAAATAAGGGCCTCTAATTTAAAAGTAGTCTGTAGGTCATTCCAAGACCAAG
>NC_137686.1:19696398-19751398 GCF_963989245.1 Nansenia antarctica | reverse complement strand
ACTTACAGAAGCAGTCTCCAGCCTTGGGCTCCTCTTCTTCCGTTACAAAACAAAGTAACACACGTTTACATGACAGGCCTATCTTTAATCAATGGAATTGGTAAGACACCTGACAGTGTTTCCTCCAGGAATTTTTACAATGGTGGCGGGTGGCCGTGACCGCGTGACCGATTTTTTTCGCGTGCGCGCGCATGAAACGCGCACGCGCGCTCAAAACAAAGTTTTTTTTTTTTTTTTCCCCTAATCACAGCCAAAACTAGAGGATGGCCCAAAAAAATAAAAATGAATATACAGAATATAAACTTGTGACTGAGAGTCACATACACACACAAAGATCATCAGCTATAATATAATACGAAGTAGGCCTACATGAGCACAAAAGCGGCTAACGTTACTGATTAACTGTTTACTGTAGTGCAGAGAGATGGTAGTCGTAGGCGGCGTATCAAATGACAAAGCTAAACGTTTAATGAAGGACATGAACGATTGTCAACAACACACTCAAGCAGTAAATAGAACAGTCTAAACAACTTGGGTACTACGGACGGAACAATAGTCTCAACCTATAGTTCCGTGCGTGAATTATGTCAACCCACCACATTACAGAAGTAAAATCACAGTCAGATGGAGCATTCGGTAAACAGCTGAGTATCAGCTGAGTTAAAGAAAACAAACTCTTACCTTTGATGAGACCCACATGAGCCCTGTTTTCCCGTACTTCTCCCGTGTGTCTCTTATTGTCCAAATGTTCCCTGAATTTTAGCTGCATGTTTTTCCAGCATGTAATTCCGTTGTCAATAAAAAAATCGTCTCCCCTTCTTTTCCCCTTGACAATACTGTGTCGTTGCTAAAGTGACGGCACATAAGAATCGTTTTTTGACTTGCTAATGTCTGCTAACGTAGCACTTGAAACTGGCGCCGTTCTCTGGACTGCAGCTGCTCCCGCGTTAGCATTAGCATCCATCTTTTCTTCTCCCTTCTCACCGTCACGAGCTCAAATGACACTTGTCGGCCGATCTAACTCTTAACACTCACTTACAGGACTTCTGACACCATGTCGTGTTATTCTATTATTCTAAACATACACGTGAGTCCTTCTGTATTTCAATGTAAGTGTCTTTATTTTAACTCGCTCTGTAAGCTCTACAATACCGGTCTCTTGTTGTCTCGTCGTAACCTGCCCACCTGACCTGGGGGGTATTCCATCAACGTCGCTAAAGGAAAATCCTGGCTTATTTTTGATAACTCTCGCGAGACCTATCAGAATATGCCTGGATATTTGTAAGAACTCTCGCGAGATTTATCAGACTAAACCTGGATTTTCCCTTTAGCGATGTTGATGGAATACCCCCCGGATGTCACTACGGTGGCCTGTACACAATAACAATAATACCACAGTTCACATTTAGACCAATCAGGAGCCCTTGTGTCACGTCGTCAACTGAATGTCATTAATCTGATTTTGGATCAGCGGTTAGAGAGAGATGGGCGTGGATTTAGGTGCACTTTTAGTCAACATCCATTATAGCGCTGATCTAGGATCAGATATATTTTAATCAGCTAAAAAGTATTTTTTTTCTTTTTTTTGTACTGAATCAATTCGTGGCGGAGGAAATTCCATCGTGGCGGTCCGCCACCAATAAATGCATGTAGAGGAAACACTGCACCATAACTCCTAAAACACTGTGTATGAGAGGAGATTGTGTATATAGATGACAGATGACATTGAACGGTCGTAATGTTTCCTGCTCCATATCATGGAGCTTTTGGTGAAGGTCGCTCTCCTTCACCTGTACCTCCTTCACCTCCTCCCTGCAAAGCTCCAGAGCCTCCTCAGCTGCTGCCTTGGCCACCAGGGCCTCACTCTCCAGGACCCTGATCTTGTCCTCTGCCTCCCTGGTGGCGTTGGCGAGGGTCGCCCTGACCTCGGCCAGGCTCCCCTCCCTTTCTCCCTGTGTAGCGAGGGCCTGGCGCCTCTCCTTCTCCAGGTCAGAATTGTTGTGGAGGAGGCTCTTCTTCTCCTGCTCCATACCGTGGAGCTTTTGGTGGAGGTCGCTCTCCTTCACCTTCACCTCCTTCACCTCCTCCCTGCAACGCACCAGAGCCTCCTCCGCTGCTGCCTTGTCACTCTCCAGGACCCTGATCTTGTCCTTTGCCTTCCTGATGGCGTTGGCGTGGGTCGCCCTGACCTCAGCCAGGCTCCCCTCCGTTTCTCCCTGTGCAGCGAGGGCCTGGCGCCTCTCCTTCTCCAGGTCGGAGTTGTTGAGGAGGAGGCTCTTCTTCTCCTGCTCCATATTGTGGAGCTTTTGTTGGAGGGCGCTCTCTCTAAGTCGGCTCTCCTTCACCTCCTCCCTGCAAAGCCCCAGAGCCTCCTCAGCTGCTACCTTGTCCACCAGGGCCTCACTCTCCAGGACCCTGATCTTGTCCTCTGCCTCCCTGGTGGTGTTGGCGAGGGTCGCCCTGACCTCAGCCAGGCTCCCCTCAGTCTCTTGGAGCCCGCTCTCCTCCTTCACCTCCTCCCTGCAACGCACCAGAGCCTCCTCAGCTGCTGCCTTGTCACTCTCCAGGACCCTGATCTTGTCCTCTGCCTCCCTGTCGCGGAGGAGGCTCTTCTTCTCCTGCTCCATATCATGGATACCTTGATGTCTAGACTTTGTCTGAGATGATCTCTCAGTGTGTGTGTGTGTGTGTGTGTGTGTAAATACATAAGTGAAATTCATATCATATACTGTAGTTACTACATTTTGTTTTGTTGAAATTGGCTACAAATTGAAACCAAACACCACTGGGCTTGAGTCACACCACACCCATGTTAGGGGGAAATGTTTGGGGAATTTGGTAATAATGTTGGATGGTAGAGTAGCTGATATGAGGGAATATACCTAATACCCCTCCATCTCCATCACCATGATCCAACAGGATAAGCATGAAAAACAAGTACCTCAACAACTACCAAAACAAAACAACTACCTCACTGTACATACAGTATATAGCCCATGACTGCATATTGCCCATAACTGTATATATCTCTGAACTATACTGATGTTTACAATACTACCTCTGCACATTCTGTATATGACATAGTTACCTATCACTACCTCTGTTCTATTTATATCATGCCCTTATTTGCACTTCTGGTTAGATGCTTAACTGCATTTTGTTGTATTGTACTTTGTACTTTGTACTAATCTAATCTAATCTAAAATGGTATACCCACAATGCACTATTATTATATAATAATTATATACAACTCATGCAGAAACTGAAATGCCACTGAAAGAAACGGAAAGAAACTGAAATGCCATTCATATTAAATGGGTAATCCATAACGTCGTTGTTCCCTGTTCCCTGTCAATTTTGATCAAGTGTCTCAGTTTTCCTGCTCATAGCCGTGTGTGGTTTTGAGACTGTGAGACACACACTCTGAAGATCTATTTGAATATTGCCTCTCCTAAGATTCCAAGGAATGGATAGTGCCTTTTCAAAAAAAAAAAAACGGAGGACAAATATGACCAGATTCAGCAGAAAGGGTCAGACAGCGGAGAGAGAGGAGGACAAGAGACCTTTTGTGATAATGGAGATTATACATGATCCGACAGATGGTGAGATCCTGTTCTGTCATACCACACATGAGCAACTGACTAGGAAACCAGATTTTCGATAATTAGATGTATATTCAAGCCCAAATAGTCTTACTTGCATCACCACAATTGTATACTCTTTCTGTTTGTCATTCATTGCTTGTTGGTCCACAAACATGTGTCTGAATTCCTGACTGAATACATGCTCCGATGGTCTTTATCAATTGTTATAATTTAGGGATTTAATATATTGTCTCAATTTGTAGGACAGGACCAGACAGGGAATCTGGGGTTTGGGAATCCCTGTAAAGAGAACATCAACACCCTGCAGGATAAGTGCCAGATAGTGCTCAGTGCCCTTGCCGAAGCTTTGGGAGTAGGTCCTGATGCCACTCTAGAGAGACCTGAAACTCCCCTAGAGGACCAATGGGGTAAGATGTATTGTGAGGCTCAGAAGGCGCATTCAGCTCCAGAAAACCTGCACCAACAGTGCGTTCATCTCTTTGAGGAGTCTGTGGACAAGCACTTCCCTGAGCTGCCAGCAGAGGCCGCTATGGATCTGGAGGCCCACCTGAGGAATGTGCAGGACACCATCCTTGAGAAGCTGCTGAGGTTGGCTCCCGTTCTCAAAGAGGCTGAGTTGCTGGGGAGTCTGATCGACTGCTATCACCGTCGTACGTTTGCCCACCTACACATGGTCCTCCAGCACCGAAACAGCAACAAAACAGAACAGGCTTTCACCGTGCTTGACTGGGTGGTACACACATACCTAAGGTAAATTCTCCCTCCTCTCCTCTCTCTGATCATGCAGTAATTATTGTGATCGCCGTAAGCCGTTTTTGAACAGAAAGCATCAAACTCAAACAAAAGCACGTGTTTTGTGATGTTTTCCCAGTCAGCAGCTCCTAGGACACCCTGTCCTAGAGGAAAAAGCATTACAAGAAATTGACCTTCTTCTGCTGACAGAGTGGATTCCACATGCAGTGAACAAACTATTGGCCAATGTGCAGGTGAATAACATATTTGTGATTTGTGAAATGAAGCAACATATGGACACACAAGTCAATTCACTGCCTCTCCTGAATCTCCTTTCTACCCTTGTAGGAAGAAGTCTCGACATCACTGAGTAGGATCCTTCAGAATGAGGAGTCAGATGGAGAGGAAGGGGTGTCTGCACCAGAGGCCCTCATCAGACTGCATGTGGACGTCATTCAGGTACAATGAAAAAGCAATAATAATAATAATAATAATAATAATAACTTTTATTTGTATAGCGCTTTTCCTGCAAACGTTGCAGCTCAAAGTGCTCCAAATCATTATATAATCATAATTTCATTATTTAGTCATTTAAATATTAAAAAGATTCGTTTTTAGTCTTGACTTGAACATATTGCTGAGGTTGCATCCCTAATGTAAATTGGCAGTGCATTCCACAATTTGGGTGCATAACATGAGAATGCAGCCTTACCAAATCTCTTCTTTTGTACATGTGGTACACAGAGAAAACCAGCGTCAGAAGACCTGCGAGCTCTATTGGGTTGATATGCTAGCAAAAGGTCTTTCAGTGAGCTACAGAGAGTTGATAGAGTGTATCACTAATCTATACCAACACCCCCCCCCCCCACCCCACACACTCTCTCTCTAGTGCATCAATTATAAGATCACACGGGCAAAGACGATTAGTCAAACTCTGATGGGAAGAGTCCAAGAAATCTGTTGCCGGGAGCTACAGAGCTTTGTTCAGAGGTAGGTGTCAAATGACAAAATTACTATTTAAAATGACAGATGACAAACAGCAACCCCAATGCTTCTACTTTGTCAGCAAAAAGTGTTATAGCATCTTTCTTATAACATACTGTTTATTTTGTATTGTTAGCACTCACTAACTACAGCCTATGTTTCACTGTTTCACTGTTTCACTGTCTCCGAATACCTATAATAGTTGATGAACATTCCTGCTTGTAGGTATGTCAATGTTGAAAGGAAGCAACTTAAAAAACAAGCAACAGTGGGCACATCAGGTGGGATGCACTGCTTCAAGACTTTCAACAACTGCAGGGAACTCAGGTCAAATATTTCATTTTTAAAAATAAATGCATCATGATATTATTCTATGCATTTGGATAATAATGCTATACCATAGTAAGATTGCATAATTATGATAGTTTGATGCAATACGATTACGATGATGACGATGACGATAATGATGATGATATGTTTCTATTGCAGACTGTATATCTCAGGAATTGCCAAAGAAGAACATTTCGACTGTGTTAAGAAACTTGAGCATATCGAGGCTCTTGCTTTGAAGCTTCTCCTGGAAAGACCACTTCACCTTGCAGAGGTGCATAGTACATGATTTGTAACTGTTAGCAAGTATAATTCAAATGTAGCTAGCCAGGTATTTTGGTCCAAAATCCAGCAGGTGCCCACTTTCAATGAGAGATATTGCATTTCCCCCTGAAAGTACGGTACATGAACTCTATCAGAAACTAGGCAACAAGATACTGTATTTGCAAATGATTAATAGAAGCTGGCCTATACTAAGTTAAGCTTTGTGGTCCCTCAGAGGTCACTGAAAAGATATTTCAAGCATGGACAAATGAAGGATAAACTGGTTGAACTGAAGAGAGAAATAAAAGACCAGTTTTCTAAACTTCCCAAAGACATGGAGGTGCAAAAGGTATGTTCACACCTGAGTAAAGGTATTCCTATCACACTTAAATGATAAACCGTTCATTTAAAATATTTGGCCATTGTAGCCTGTTCTCTGTATGTTTATTAGTTGTCACCTAGTTGTCATTTTCACTGCAGACCGTTATAGACGAAGCCTATCAGCGCATCACTTACCTGTACCTCCATCACCTGGTGCTGTGTAAACGTAGGAAACTGGAAAAGAGATGGAAGGACATTGGTCAACGAGTGACAGATGATGCCGAGGACCTTCACAGCACCTTCTCAGACCTGGTGAGATACAGTACAGTAACTAGTTCTGCATAGGAGCTGTGAGAGAACCTCTCTCTCACCTGACGAGGTACATCTGAAGTAATAACAACACCATTCTTCTACGGCACTGACCTTGTTGTTGTTGTTGTTGTTGTTGTTGTTGTGTCAGAACCCCAGTGTTAAACAGTGGCACCGCATACTGCTCAAAGTGAGAGAGGTGCTGAAGTACAGAACACAACTTGACACACAACTTGATACACTCAAGTTGACCATCACTGAGATACTGGGGGACTGCCCTGGGGTCAGGTGAGACCAATTACCTTGAACATGTTCAGTTTCCTAGACATGGACTGTATGTTTCATTGTGCTGACTTTCAATCGGAAGATCTTATGTGTTCGAGTAGAAGCAATGGACATATCACTAAGCCACGCCCCCTTTGAAAACTCGGACAAACAAACAACGCTTCACTGACAGTGACTGACTGACTGACCGACCGTGACTGAATGACATTCAATGACTTACAATGGCGGGAGTTGGCAAATTTCTGATTTCTGATTTACCACAGCAAGTAATAGACATGTTTTTTGAGAAGATGACAAGAATATTTAGTCTAGAAGCTTTTCACCATCAGATATTAGCGAGTTGTTTGTCTGAGTTTTCTGCCTGTAGTGACTTTTGCTGTGATATGATTGGACAATTTCTATTTTGGGGCGTGGCTTGGCAATAGGTCCAAAAGATTGATGTACCTAATAGCTGTCTCCAATATCGAGGCTGATCGTTGCTTATCTCTGATGTAGTAAAGAGCACCTGTCAGCCGTGCTGCGCTGGGGAGGGTTGACACGTGGACAGACCAGAGAGGTGCTGGAGGCAAGCCTGGGGGCAAGATCGGAGGTTAACCCCATGATGACATACCCAGAGTTTCCAACCAGGCGGAGAGCCTGGTACCGCAGCCTTCTCTGTGGACAACAATGAGCAAACCCCACTCTAACCCCACTCTAAACCCTCACCCCACATTAAACCCTCACCCCACACTAAACCCTCACCCTAATCACAACAGTGCCATCTTACCTCGTCGCTTCACCTCCACCTTGCCTGGTTGTTGCTAAGGAATCTGCTAGGAATCAAACAAGATAAAATACTTTTTGACCTATAATTTGTTTACTTATAAGCACTTTAGGCTATTTGCTTTATTAACCTGGTCTGCATTTAGAAAGAGACTCTGTAGCTTCAGACCCTCAGCCAGACTGTTGGCTCTCTATAGACCTTGATGTCGAGGCTTTGTCTGAGATGATCTCTCTGTCAGCTGATTCTGTTGCAGAGGTACAATAACTATAATACTAATAAATTACTACTAATAAACATTGGTAATGAAATCACAAAGTCTCACCTTATTTTGTAACATTATAATGTTTTTTTGGCATTCTTTTATTAAAGCAATGCTGGCAAGTGTGTGTGTGTGTGTGTGTGTGTGTGTGTGTGTGTGTGTGTGTGTGTGTATACAGTAGATGGGGGTGTTGGGGATGAGGCGGTGTGAAGTGTGTTTGGGAAGGGTTGTAGTGTGTGTGTGTGTGTGTGTGTGTGTGTGTGTGTGTGTGTGTGTGTGTATTTCAGTGTCAGTAAGAAGTCAAACACTTTTTTTCAAAGTGTAGTGTTTAAAGTAGCACACTTTGGACGACTTCATCTCTTCTTTCCTCCTTTCCTCCTCCTTCCTCTGGACTTCTATCTGCCACTTCAGACCGACCACCTGCTCCTTCCACTGGAACTCCAGCTGCTGCAGCTTGATCTCGGAGAGCCACTGCTGAGTGGCGAGTCACCAGGTCTCTCTTCAGCGAGTCCACCTCCGCCCTGCTCCTCTCCTCAGCTTCAGCTCTCCGCTGCTTGGCCTGGGCTTGGCCTTTAACCAGGGAGGTTATGAGGAAGGCTCTTTCCTCCTCCCACCTATCCTGGGCCACCCCCTGCTTAATTGCCTCCACCTTTTTCTTCTTGGCGACCTCAAGCAGCCTCACCATGGGCAGGGTTAGCTCCCTCTCTGCCTGGGCTTGACCTGCAAGGGCCTGCAGGTGGGCGAGAGATGGACAAAGTAGCATTTTTCAGATATACTGTACAAAAGCCTGTATGATCGACTTTGGGCTAATAGTACTTGATTGCATAAATCTCATAGTAATTCTTATATTATTTAGTTACTTTGTTTATCCTTGTTCTATGTTCTTGTTTTATTATGTAGTTTATATTATTGCTATTGTGTGTTTCATTGATTCTATTTTTAAAAAAAATGCTTTTATGGACATGTTCATTATACACCCAGGGTTTATGCCTCCTACCCAGTAGAGGGCGCTGTACACCTATTGTGTAGTGTCAAGCCATTCATGTTTACATTGCTATGACAAGAAGAAAAGGAGGAAGCCTATCCTAATTTTCAGACTTTTGATTGAAACAGTAATCCCACATTCTTCACCAACAGACAGTCTGAAACACACATTTGCTCACCGCGGAAGCGGTCTAGTTGATCGAGATGTCGGCCAGTGCTGTTTATGTCCTGGATCTAAAAGGCAAGGTGAGGATAACCAGACGCTTTGATGCTGCTAGCCAGCTAGCCTAGCCGCCGTCATCACAGCGCCGTTAGATCGGCTAGCCGACGTTAGCTTGTCCTGTCATCATCACTTTGTCCATCATCTCTTCTTTGCCTTCCTTTCTACCATAAGAACTTCTCCTATAGTTTGCTAGCACGTTAGTTTAGACCTTAATAACGGGTCTATAAATGACACAAGCTGTCAAATAACCTGTTATAGGCCCAGTCTATTTGTTTAGTAATGCAACTAACAGCTGTTTTTAGTCTCAAATCAATCAGACTCCCGAGATTCTGGATTCCGAGATTAGTCAACGTCTCATCATTTACCCATGTTAATGTATCATAGTTTACAACGTTGCACGTATCTATACACGCACAGTATTGTTTAGTTGTCTGTCTGTCTACTATGTGTTGTTTTGTGTAGGTCCTCATCTGTCGGAACTACCGAGGAGATGTGGACATGTCAGAGATCGAACACTTCATGACCCTTCTGATGGACAAGGAGGAGGAAGGCACCCTCTCTCCCATCCTGGCCCACGGAGGAGTCCGCTTCATGTGGATCAAGCACAACAACCTGTACCGTATCCTTGTCACGACCACCCACTACATGTCAGCTTACATTTTAACATTTACACTTTGGGCATTCAGCAGACGCCTTTATCTTAAAGCGACTGACAACAAACACATTTGTCTAAGAAAGTGAACCGTCTATCCATCAGTCATCGTAAGAAATAGTAGGCTAATCTATGCCAAAACCAGGGGCCAGTGGGAGTCACAGTGATAAAAGAAGTCAAGAGTACACAGGTACTAGGGGAGTTCTGTAAGACGATACTGAGCTTTCATCACAGACCCCACGCCCCAATTGCATATCATATCTTTGTTATATTTTCTGACTGTTCATCATGAGTTCCTTTTCTTAACACACATCCTACCAGTTGTTGCTACATCCAAGAAGAATGCTAGTGTCTCCCTGGTTTTCTCTTTTCTCTACAAAATTATTCAGGTATGGAAGGTTTGCTTGGTTTTTGCCGGATGGCCAGTTGGCCACCCTAAAGTTATACGGGTCCACTCGGTTTAAGGCTTGAAGAATTGGATTGAACACAAGCTTGTTCTGTGCTCCTCAGGTGTTCTCAGAGTACTTCAAGGAGTTGGAGGAGGAGAGCATTAGGGATAACTTTGTCATCATCTACGAACTGATGGATGAGCTGATGGACTTTGGTTACCCCCAGACAACAGACAGCAAGATCCTGCAAGAGTGTGTATTCACATCTGTTGCCTCTCTCTCTCTCTCTCTCTCTCTCTCTCTCTCTCTCTCTCTCTCTCGCTCTCTCGCTCTCTCGCTCTCTCGCTCTCTCGCTCTCTCGCTCTCGCTCTCTCGCTCTCTCGCTCTCTCTCTCTCTCTCTCTCTCTCTCTCTTATACCACAGCATATCCTAATGATTTGCAGCCTGTATGTCATGCTTTTCCAACAGTGAACATGAGGACGTTTTACACTCAACCCCACTGTTTGGTTGTTGCTGAATGGCATGGCTACAGACAGTTCCTCTGCTCATTGTCTCGTTTCCTCACCCAGGGTTTGTTTATGTTTGTCTTCAGGTACATAACTCAGGAGGGTCACAAGCTAGACACCGGCGCCCCGCGCCCCCCTGCCACTGTCACCAACGCAGTGTCCTGGAGGTCAGAGGGCATCAAGTACAGGAAGAACGAAGTCTTCCTGGACGTCATCGAGTCAGTCAACCTGCTGGTAGGAACTTCTCCTTTTAGAAGAAGCCTGCTTTGTCTGAGACGTTTGCCTGGGTCATCTGTGTGTAAACTTCCTCTCTCTGTGTGCGTCACAACATGGGGAGTGTGTTCAGCGCTCAGCTCTGATTCTGCAAGCTGTGTGGACAGGTCTTTGTTTTCATTGCTTTGATATCTATGGTCTCTCTCTCTCAATTCAATATTAGCTTATTGGCACGATAAGACCTTATCTCACATTGCCAAAGCAAACATATAAGAAGTTATATAAGTGAGAGAACAGAACAGAAGTTGTGAAAAATACAAAATAATAATACATTTACAATACAATTGCAATTTACAAATAACAAGAATAACATAACATTTGTTGTGTTGTTTCAGTGGCTATCCTTAAGGTTGTGGCAAAATACCGCATATCTGGCTGCCAGTCTGGAACACCCTAGTTTTTCCCAGATTAGAATAGAATGTATACATTGTCTATTTGTATTTAAAATTCTCTCTCTCTCTCTCTCTCTCCAGGTCAGTGCTAATGGTAACGTGTTGTGCAGTGAGATAGTGGGCTCCATAAAGATGCGTGTGTTCTTGTCAGGGATGCCTGAGCTCCGTCTGGGGCTCAATGACAAGGTTCTGTTTGAGAACACAGGAAGTAAGTTTCCCTGCCCTCTGTGACTGCACTCTGACTAACCCCTACTAGGTGCACTGTCTGCACTATTTGTGGGATGGGGGACACTTCAGGGATATGATGGGGGGGGGGGGGGGGGATTATTAGTTTAATAATCTCCCGTAATAGCCGTTACAAGATGCATTTTGAGCTACTACATTACAAACACACTTGACCGAGATGCCAAACAAATGTTTACATTTTCTGTGACCCACTTCTGTAGTTTACTTTACGAATTCGAGGACAGGATGGTCAGCAGCACTTTTGGCTTGAAATGAAAGTTACAGATTGCCCCTTTAACAGGGGGAAGTTGTGACTACTGTACATTTGAGTAGCTCTGGTGTCGTGCTTGAACGGCCTCCTCTGCTGATCTCCATAGGGGGGAAGAGTAAGTCCGTGGAGCTGGAGGACACCAAGTTCCACCAGTGCGTGCGTCTGTCCCGCTTTGAGAACGACCGCACCATCTCCTTCATCCCCCCAGACGGAGAGTTTGAGCTCATGTCTTACCGCCTCAACACACACGTGAGTACCATGTCTTACCGCCTCAAGACACACCAACCAAGGGGGTACCCACCAAGATGACCTCTAAACTACCGTACTTGCCATACTGTACCTATCACTATCATTGTCATGTTTTTATATCACTATTTGCACTTCTGGCTAGATGCTAAACTGCATTTCGTTGTCTGGTACTTGCACTCATTGTACTGCAATGACAATAAAGTTTAATCTAATAGAAGAACCGTAAAAGCACTGCTGTGCATGCTACCTATTCACGTGTATTTTTCTCCTGTCAACACTGGAGTTCCCCTTTAGCACGATGGTTTGGCCTGTTCTTACATGTATGTTGCCTCTTGTTCCTGTCCGTAATAGCAGCTGTCTACCACCAGGAGGTGATGAAGTTCTACACAAAGTTGACATGTGTCGTCCTGAGGTTGTGTTCTATGGAATGAACAGGGGAAAGAAAAGTGTGTTGTCTGTTTGCATTGCAGGTGAAGCCTTTGATCTGGATCGAGTCTGTGATTGAGAAGCACTCCCACAGCAGGATCGAGTACATGATCAAGGTTAGCTCCGTGACGGGCTGTTTGACAGAGGCAGTTACAGTAGTAGTAGTAGCAGGTCGCCGAATTAAAGGTGTCTGTGTTTAATTGCGGGCCCACAGACAGCCCCCATACATCAGCTGATCATTTAAAGGGGCGGCCGTCTGAGTAATGTGCATGTCA
Source organism: Nansenia antarctica (assembly GCF_963989245.1). Lineage (NCBI taxonomy): Eukaryota > Metazoa > Chordata > Actinopteri > Argentiniformes > Microstomatidae > Nansenia > Nansenia antarctica. Next base: position 19,738,681 of record NC_137686.1, on the reverse strand, counting down.
CACGCTGCTTTGTTTTATAAGAGCAGCAGCTATTACCCAGAGTGCTTTATAAAGACACTGTTAAACAGAGAGAGACAATACAGCCATTATTTTGGGTGAAATTAAGTGATACATTAATCGAACAGCCAAAAAATAATCGCTAGATTAATCGTTAGAAAAATAGTCGTTTGGGACAGCCCTAGCTCCGTCTCTCGTCTGGTTTACCATGTCATCCACAGCAGCGTTGGGAGAGACTCTGACACACTTGGTCAACGGCCACTGAGTGGTTGACCTCACCTGCCTGCCTCTCTTCCCCTCAGGCCAAGAGTCAGTTCAAGAGGCGTTCCACGGCCAACAACGTAGAGATCCACATTCCTGTTCCCACGGACGCCGACACGCCCAAGTTCAAGACCACGGTGGGCAGTGTGAAGTGGATACCGGAGAACAGCGAGGTCGTCTGGTCCATCAAGTCTTTCCCGGTAAGCGCAAACTCAGCAGTAAAGCATTGTGTTGTTGTGTTGTGACCGACTTATGACAGCTGAACATGGCAAAAAAGAGATTCACTGATGGATGCTGGGCAAATATGTTTGATGTCGTTTTTTTGTGTGTGTGTGTGTGTGTTCTCTCAGGGGGGAAAGGAGTATCTGATGCGTGCCCACTTTGGCCTGCCCAGTGTGGAGGCGGAGGACAAGGAGGGGAAACCCCCCATCAGTGTGAAGTTTGAGATCCCCTACTTCACCACCTCAGGCATCCAGGTGGGGCTCCCTCCGAGAAGCTGCAGTAACACACGCTAGTCTATTCACAAACACAGACATGCATAGTCTTTTTACTGTCGTTTTACTCCGGTGTTCTCCTGTCACGCTGGTGTTGTAACATAAGGTGGCGCCGTTGGCCACCTAATAACGAACCTTCGTCACACTGTGTGTCTGATGGGAGAGAAATGATATTGTCTGGATGTTCTCCTTCACGGTCCTAGAACTGCATGTTATTAGGTATCCAATCACCTTTCAATAAGCCTGTGTGTATCTCGGATAGCCCTGGCACTTCAAGCACCTTGGAAAGGGGGGCAAATCAGTGAAGGGACCGGTGATGGCCAGAGGGGGCAGTAGAGCAACAATATTGACTATGAGCGGACACCTGTAGGCCATGTTGCTGTGCCAGTGAGAGAGCTGAGCAGTGTGTTTGTGATGGTGAGAGGAATCTTAAGTGTTGTTAGAGGAAGCAGACCTAAGGAATACTGAAGGCCTATGGCAAGTTCAGTATCATGGTCCTGACTCTCTGTGTCATCGCTGTCTGAACTGTCTAATATGGTCATGAACTCTTGACTAAAGAGGTATTTAAATGGGGGGGGAAGCATGTTGAAATGAAACATGTTGCTTTGGGTCTGGCATCGGATCCATTTATTAATCACTCTCTCTTAGAGACCCTTGTTTGACCGTACCACACCCGTCCAATTAAGGGAGAGGCTGATGATGCAAGTTCCAATATGACAACTGTTGCATCAGTTTGATTGGATTGTCCATAGAGGTCAGGTTTGGGAGTAACTCTGAATTACCTACAATTTGCATGCAACTTTATTACGTTCTATAGAAATTAGGCAGCCCACACGGAAATAAAGACCATGATTTCTAATCGAATCTCCTCGTAAAGGCGGAATATTTGTCAATAGGATGAGACTTTCTGCCCTTTTCCAAGGTAATTGAGCAGCTGAAAGGGGCGATTTCCTTCTCCATTCTCTCGCCGGACAGTAGAGTTCCTCAAATCTACCCACGCTCTTGACCTCGGCTCGCAAGAGCAGATGCTTGAGAACGACTACCATGGGGCTCAGAGGAACACGGAGTCGATATTGTTGAACTACGGAGCTGGATAGAGCTCCTCGAGACCTACAGTACAGTAGGTGATGGTCCCCTGTCTGTCTCACGGCATACCTCCCGTCTTGCAAGTCCTGTAAGTGCTAGAGTACAAAAAAATCCTTGCGAAAGTTCAGAGTAGCCCCCAAGCACTTTCTGAGAGATCATCACAACATTTTACAACAAGGGCACTCCTTCAGAGATAATTATTTGGTCCCTGAAAAACTCACAGGACTTTACTTTCCTGGTGTTCACAGGGGAAAACCCTCGAATGCCCTCCCCCCCCCCGCGGTCTCCCATGGCCACCCGCAACGTCGAATATTCCCATCAAATTCCCGTCGGAGCGCCCAGCCGCCTCTCCTTATTACAGGGGACTAGCATACGGGGTCCCTGCCACTAATGCCGTTAGTGTCAACATGTGATGAGAAGCTCAGCCAAAGTAGCTTAATTAGACATGTGCACATATCAAAGCATGTGAAAGTTCCTCTTAACCGTGCCGCTAAGTGCAGGCTGGCACACACATTAAACATGCTAATAACAGCCCCGCAGGCGTTTTATGACAAATGAATGTCAGCCGACATTATCTTTGACATTTTCTGTGACTTGTGTACTGTGCTGTGACTAGCCTGTAGCCTCAGTCGAGCTCACGCAGGGAAGCGACAATAAAGGTAATAAAAAGAGAACACGTTTTTCGCGACACAACGTGCCGTCCAAGCCATGCTTTCAGATGGGGGTTTTATCCAAATAAGACATTTCAGCTCAGACTTGAGCCCAAACCAACTGACGTTCAATGGGGAATGGCTTTAAAGCCGTGTTACAAGACACAGGATGTGTGTGTGTGTGGGGGGGGGGGGTTAGGGTGCATATAAGAAGACCTATAGAATAGAATATCAAAATATAAAAGGCAAGGAAGAAAGAAAGAAGAAAATGAGATAAAATGATGTTGCTGAGTATGGGCCCCCCTGTCGTGTCGTGCTGCACCGTACTGTATGCGGGTCGGTCTGGGTGTGAGGTCTGCATCTCTGAAGTGCTGCGCCTGCAGACTCTGAGAGCCTGGTTTGTCGTCATGTCTCTGGTCTGGTGGCTGCGTCTCTCCTCCTATGACCTCACTGTGTAGTGGAGGGTTAATGACAAGGCGGCCGGATCCATGGCTTCACCAGTCGCCCGCCACCGCGGCTCGACCCGCAAATTCCAGCTCTGTCTCTCTCTCTCTCTCTCTCTCTCTCTCTCTCTCTCTCTCCCTCTCTCTCTCTCTCTCTCTCTCTCTCTCTCTCTCTCTCTCTCTCTCTCTCTCTCTCCCTCTCTCTCTCTCTCTCTCTCTCTCTCTCTCTCTCTCCCTCTCTCTCTCCCTCTCTCTCTCTCTCTCTCTCTCTCTCTCTCTCTCTCTCTCTCTCTCTCTCTCCCGCTCCCGCTCCCAGCTGGGAATGGGAACCAGGCAGATATGGCCGTCGTCTCAGGGAGAGAGCGTCTCCCTATAAAGAGGCGGCTGTGGCTCTGGAGGTAGAGCCGGCGTCTAATGACCGTATGGTCGGCGGTTCAGTGGTTCGATCCCCGCGTGTCGAGGTGTCTTTGGGCAAGACGATGAACCCCAAATTGCTCCCAGCAGTTGCTGAGCAGGCCGGCGCCTTGCACGGTAACTCGCTGCCTTTGGTGTGTGAATGGGTGAATGAGAGGCCATTGGAATAAGGCGCTATGTAAGTGCAGTCCATTTACCAAGTGGCCCCGTCGCTCCTACACACTGAATGCTCTAGTCTAAAGGGGAAGGATTGTGTGGAGGTGTCTATGGCCTAGTTTTGGCCTGTATGGTCTGTTTCAAGACAGTACGACGGGGATAATACACAAGCAGGTTGTAGGAAAGATATCGAGATGAATGATTACACTTGCGGCCGTTGAAGAGTGTTGAGGAAATGGTTTTGTTCCTGTGGACGTGGAAGACGCGTCTAACAATAGGTTTTAGTATGGTCTAGGTTATTAGGATCCCCATCAGGCAGCAGCTACTCTTCCTACCACACACAACATTAAACACATGACAAAGTGCAGAACCGTTATAGAACAATTATAGACAAGAGTAAAACAGATGAACACAAAGACAATACTACGACTGGTTGTTGAAATGGTGTGGTTACAACCCCCTGATGATGAAATATCCGTTGATAGCTTGTGTAAGTGGTACAGTGGATTTTGCTGACATGAGCCCTCTCCCCCTCCCCCTTCCACCCCAGCCTCTCTGAGAGTACAGTTATGTAAATTACTTATGTCCCTTGAGTGTCCCTTGAACCGACCAGAAGGTGCCACTTCCTCTAAAAAAAAGAAATGTGTGTAGATCTCAACCGCAACATTCACTTGGTTGGACCAACCTCTCAAATTCACACAGACTTCCCCATGAACATGAAGTCTATGTATGGATACACCATCATTGAGTAATGATTGAGTAATCTGTGACACAATAGACATCAAATAACAGTGTAGACGTGTCGATCTATCTAAACAAGATATCGTCTTGTCTCTTCATACCAATAAGGTGACCCCCCCCCTCTCTCTCCTTCTCCTTGTGCAGGTGCGCTACCTGAAGATCATTGAGAAGAGTGGCTACCAAGCCCTGCCCTGGGTGCGCTACATCACTCAGAACGGAGGTAGGTCAACAAGGGTTTTCTCTTTCTGATTCATGTGTCCGTACCCTTAGAATGCCCCTATGTTGGGCAACTGTTGGGTAACACAAACCTGATGGGAATCAGAGAAGCTGAAACAGTTCTGTGAAAAGGGGATCTCTATTATAGGACATATGGCAATGTAGCAATGTCCTGTTAAATGTACCGGAGCTGGAGTTTTTCTTGCGTTGGGCTTGATCTTGGTAATGAGATCTCACATGTGATGTAGGGCTCTCTCCTCTCATTTGTCTCCTAATGGCTACACATCCTCATCTAATTGTCCCATGTACAGTATTTGATTAATTCCTAAAAGCCGGGCAGAAAAGGCTCAGCTGTCACCGGTTTCTTCTTCTCTGATTTCCCAGTTCTCAGTCCGGTTAAAGCTGCTAATTTCTGCTCATTAAAGTCTGTTCATTTCCTCCTTGTTTCTAGATTACCAGCTCCGGACGCAGTAGGAGGAGTCAGCACTGGGCAGGGGGAGGTCCTACGAGGAGCGGGGTCTTAGCTCTGATGTACATGAGTGACAGGTGTCAATCTTATGACATCACGGACCATCAGCGTCAACATCTATTTGTTTCGTTCATATTCAAATATGATGTTCATTTTGAATCAATGCAAATGTGTGAAGGAACTCTTTTTGCAAGCATACTGCTTATAGCTTCAATAAAGAGATTGTAATGTTAGAATGTATGGCTCATCACAACATGACAAAGACCATTATTGGCCATACATCCTACGCAGCTATGCAGTCCAGGGTCACAGTTCAGACAGCACTGTATGTCTAAATGGGTCAACTGCTTTGAAAAGACAAGACGTCACAGAGGTCATTTGTTATTGTAATCATGTTAACAGGTCAACTATATAGCATTCAGTCAGTGGTCAATCTTAGAGTATGATTTATTTTTTATATACATAAGTGTTTTTTTGTTTTGTTTGTTGGCATATTTCTAATTTGTTGATTATTTGTATATATTTGGATTGTTTAATTTCAGATCAGTGTTATTGAATCACTGAATTAATATGTTGGTATTGTTATCATTTTGTGTGTTCTCACTTTGATGATTTATTTTGTACCCTATCTAGAATGTACAGCCTTAGGTTAATACATACTTACTTAGTGCCTAAGTAATTCCTCATGCTTGGCTATTAAGTTATTGTCATTTCAAATCAAATTCCTTGAATTCAACTGCCAAATGTTTAAGGGTTGTCATGACGCTGGCCATGGATTTGAACACAACACCTATTGAAAATCCCTCTGTTGACCCCTGTACTTCTATCCCTTGTTGTCAGTCTATGATCTACACACTGTTTTAAAAAATCATTAAATATTTGTTTGTTGATACTCTGTTTCGTTTTCTCATTCGAGTCCTTTTCTAATTTCATTTCATGATAGTCTCATCGTCAGTTGAGGAATAACCAGGAGTTCACCTAAAAACCCTGTCGTCCTCAGGCACCTGTTAAACAGCCCACCTGTTAAACAGCCCGGTGTGGAATGCTGAATAGAGGGAAAAACACAGCGGAGAGGGTTTCCTGTCCCCGGCCTGTCCTATTGGTCTAGTAGCCCTCTCTCTCTCTCTCTGGCTATTTCCATCCCCAGGCCTCTCTCTCTCTCTCAACAGTCCCGCTCTGCTCTCAGGACCTGGCTAGAGCCTGTGTGATGTCACCTGCTATTTAGGACCAGTGTTCAGTAAACATGCAGGAACTCTGGAGAGAGGATGTGACTCAAACTGTGCACTCAAGTCACTGACGTCTCAGCTCACACCAGCGGGCTCCTGGGTTCGTTGGGAGATGGGCCCTGCACAGAGTGGCCATTGTTCGGGTTTTATTCAGAACCGGCGGCAACGGTCATGTCATGGATTAGGTCATGGTTGAGTTTTGGCGCTAGCATGACTTTGGCTAGACAACAGGTATTTAGTGGTGTTTTGTGACAACCGACCCATATCGACAGGTAGAATTGTTTGTCTGCCTTTTTCATTCGATTTGTATCTGTCTCGGAAGCTAATCGCAAAATCAGTCTTCTGTCTTCTAACGCCCCGTAACAGGTGTGTATTGTTGTATTTTGAATGACAGGATTAAATCTTTCACAAAAGTATTTGTGATCAGGGTTAGATATGGCTCTCTTGGCTAACCCTAAGGTCACGACAACCTCTAGTACTAACAACCTTGATTTCTGTGGAAAATCCTTCCCTCCCTTCAGAAAAAAGTAAGTCTTACTTGTCTTACTACATGGTCTTACTACTTTTTTTTTTTTAAATGAAATCATTCAGAGCTTTTAAGTATTCCCAAAAGCCATTTTTGAGAAAAGTTCAAATAACAGCAGCTAAGGCACTTCCCCTATAATGGCATATTGGTGCAACATCTACTTACAGCATTTCTGACAGGCTGAAACCAGACAACAGTGGTATATCAGATTCCTCTCGTTACAAATAAATAAAAGGTGTATTATCAGTTACCATCATCACATTGCCAGGGTTGCTATGGTAATCCTTTCCTTGGCTGTGTACGTCAACACACACCTCTATCCGGGTGCCCAATCCTCTTCTGTGTGTGTGAGGGAGTTCTATGTGTGTGAGGGAGTTCTATGTGTGGGCGGTCAGGCGTCAATGGAGGTGAGTCAGACAGCCACATTTGTCTGTGAATTTATTTACTTACTCATCTGTCAACATTAAGATTCTCTCAATCAGCTATTTCCCCTACCCTCTACTACTTTCCTCATCCCAGTCCATGCACTACAATCACACATTCACTACACTACTATCATTCTTTTTATATCATGTTTGTTTATATCACTATTTGCACTTCTGGTTAGATGCTTAACTGCATTTTCGCTGTCTGGTACTTGTACTCTGCAATGACAATAAAGTTGAATCTAATCTAATCTACATGATGTCAATGGTTGTCATGACAATGATGTCTACAAATGTCCTTTGATTTCTGCCTCCACCAGCCTCTCGTAACACAGTGTATAGGTTATCTGGTCGTTCCAGTATCCAGAGGCAACCCAGGACCACAGAAATGCTCTCAGCAAAGCCAGTTGGTTGCACTGACTCTCTGACCTGAACTTTCCTTGGCAACCTCTCTTTTATGATGTTTGGCAGAGGATGTGAAAAATCGGATTTGGCTCACGATGAGGAGGTCACATTCATGAGGCGATTTCTACCTTGGGTTCCCGAACGAGTGCAGTTATATTTCAAAGGAACACACACACACAGACACACACACATGCTTACATAACGAACGGTTTTAAGGCCTGATACAGTATGTGTATCTTGTGGGGGGGGGGGGGGGGGGGTTGCTTTTACTTCCTACAATTTGTAAACATTTACATTATTCAGATATCCAGGGGTCATATTCAGTGCATATGAGCATTATAAGTGAACAGGTAGTTCATAAAGAGCCATTCTAATATCGGGTGATTGTTGTTAGATTGTTTGGACAGTGTTCTATAGCACTTCCGATGGGTAATTCTATTCTATTCTATTCTATTCTCAATTGTTACCGGAACAAACATACCGTATATGGTTGCAGTCTGCACCAGCTGATAAGAGATCTGCCCTGTTGGCTCTGTTGCACAGCGTGTCACGCACCTTCACACACAGGTGCGTCGCACGGAACCCTCTGTGTTTACTACACATGGAACCCTGCTGCCTAGCAACAGGCTCTCCTAGAGGGAAACCCTTGCCACTCATCCAGGACTCTGAACCGTCTCTGTGACGTCAATAGCGGTCGTTCCCCTCTTGGACATACCCCGGGCCCCTGGAATCTGCTCAGGGAATTCTTTCACCTGCACTTGTGAAAGATAAATAGTTGATGAGTCACTGAGAAGAGACAGTATAATGGAGTCGAGGGCATTATACTGGATAATGTAAACTGGAAATTGTAGAATGTGCAGTTAAGACACACACTCTCTCTCCCACGGAACCCTGAAATAGTTACAGCACCGGTAGAAAAACACTGCAATTCTAAGGCTTGGTGTGTGGGCTTAGCCGGGTATTCTTTATGTAAGGAAATTTCCACTCTCCACAGTAGACATAAGACAATGTTGGTTTATAGAGTACATGCCTATAGCTGAATATGGCCTTGAGGCTACTTGGTGGCCTTGATTGATATAACACACATACTATAATATAACATGTTTTTTTTAGATGCATATTGCTCATAATTTGTCTAATACTGAGTGCTATTGTGTGGTATGTGACTAGGTCAGGTGGCATTTCCAACGCTGTAGTCATTAACCAGCAGTGTCACCGTGTCAAAGTGCACTGTCGGGTAAATGTTTGGCTTCGTTGCCATATTTACTTCTCACTAAGGCGCACGCAGCAAATTGGCACTGTTTTGGAATTACAGTATGTTGTCCTGGTAACGTAAAGTCAAGAGGAAAGACCGAAGTCTCCGAGCTCAGGGTGTGTAAATGACGTAGGCTAATGTATATGTCGCACGCACTGTACGACAGTGCCACTAATTACATAATCCACCATGATTCCTCCTGCTAGAATGCTCTCAGTTACAACTATACATTTGTAAGTCTGCATTATAGTAAGTTCCATCATATTTCTCCTTGGCCCCAAACAACCTGCCTAGATTGTTGGCAAAAACCAACGAATCCTCCCTCTTCTCACTCCCTCGAAAGAATTCAAGATAGGATAGTCTCCAAATTAAACTCAGGTGAAGTACTGCCAAGCAAAGTCATACCAGCAGCAACTCACACTATTTGCATATTAGTCTTCCCCCAGTCCTCCAGGTCTGCAGTGCCACAACACGTCCTAACCTTATGGGGATTACAGAGAGAAATTACACTTGAATAACAGCCATACAGTCTCCTGTATGACCTGAGGCGAATGCTATGAAAAAATGTTCTGCTTTACACAAAGAAAAAAAAACAAAACTCAAAAGTGCTGTGCTTTGATAGCCTTCATTATGTGAGACAACAAGCTGAGAGCCTTCTTTACAGTTAACTCCAGCGACTAGAAAGGAGAGGAAGTTTACTTTTTATACAGAGGTTCCTTCCTTTCAAATCAAAGAACATTTTAAAGGACTTCAGTAACGTATTCACACATTTCTAAGCACGTATTGGCTTTAGTATTGGCTTTAGACAAACCGAAGGAAGCCTTCTTCCCCTTTTTCTTCAATGAACTTAACTGTCACAATAACCTCTGCTTGAGGCAGCATGTAAGTTGAGCAGTCTTTTCTACGTGAAACAATACATTAGTAAATCCTTGTGTGTGTTGTGTGAGACTACACAGGAGACAACCATGACACCTGGCTCTTAGATGTTAAAAGTTCAGAAGAACCGTACGATTCTGTATCCATCTGTCCTGATTCTGATCATGATCAAAGTTAGGATAACAAATAATATGCATGTCGCTGTCTTCTCCGAGCTTCTTAACGGAGACACCTTGCCCAAGCTCACAGTAACGACAATCACATACACAGCAAAAAAAACTAACAGACTACAGCGATTGTCTGAGGACCAAAACCACCACCAGCTATCCATTTACGTACTATTCATTTGATTCATAATTCGATTGGATCTACATCTGGAGATTATCAGACGTTTCACAGCTGCAATACGCATAAAGTCACTTGTCAGAAACCTCTAATTCATTTTGATGGTCCACCAGAGTGCTTTTGGGTTTTTCTCTTTTGCTACTGAAAATATTTGTGTTTTCCTTCCTCTCGTTCCTCTGGACATTTGATATGACTTGGACGCCATCCGACATACTTTCTACTACCCTTAATGCAGTTTCTCTGAACCAAATGATATTTTAGCACAAGTGCATGGCAACAGCAAAACAAAGAGGCACAAGATGAATTCTTTCTCCGACCACTTTTTGAATTACTGATCATGTAAAAACCCACTGCGGCTTCCAGATTGCAAACATCAGTGCTTGGAGCCCGCATGCAAACCATCCCTCTAAATAGGGTTGTCTATTTCTGTTGGCCTGTGGGGAACATGTGTTTGACATCAGTGTCACTCTGAGAGACATTTTGCAGTGGGACTGAGTCCTTTGTCATTGTCCCCCTTTGGAGCAGTAGGAGTCCGCTTGTCTGAGAGATTGACAGGAGATGATGAGTACATGGAGAGAACAATCAACGGACACATTCTGTAGTTGAGGGCAGCAACCCTGGTTTGAGTGGTTTGAATTTGGATCTTGTAACGCTGTGTTACAGAGACGTTGAGAGGAAAAACACATATGTTTATATGAGCTTTTTCCAACAGGGCTTTGTACTGTGTTGGCTGAGAAACCTGCAGTGTGACCTATCCATGACATCCTTACTATCTCAGACTCGCCAAAATAAATGGTGAACTCTACTTTCACTTTGATTAACTACTGTGTATTCATTCACACACACTCAGTCAGATCCACCTTGTACTCTCTCTGTAATTTCGTAATCGACCGTCTCTTCATCTAACCTCTCTTCATCTTGTGAAATCAGTCGCCAGGCGTTCACACACTTTATGTGGTTGTAGCAAATCAAGGTGCTCCTGAGTGTCACCCTGGGCTGCGTTGCTCAATCCTACAGGACTCGTGTCTATTTACCCCACCAGCCCCTACAGCAGAGGGAATGAGAGGCCTATGTGACATGTACTCTCTCCCTCTATAATTGCAGTCCCTATTTCCACCAAGACCACTCAATCTTACAGCCATGCGGTGGTTTTGTGCCACAACCACTCACAGCCAAGTAAAAATAAACCCCTGAGACATATGCTTCTCATGGGATGAGGATGGGGGGACGGGGGACGGGGGGCGGGGACGGGGGGGCAGGGGGGTATGGGGTGGGGGACAGACAGGGGAGCACTATAGAGGAGCTCTGCGTTACAACCTATTGACTTTGTGTCGGCTATAATAACGTACAATAATCCATCCGTGCTAGGGGTATGGTCAGGGCAGGGCAGGGGAACATCTCAGGGTAAACAATATCACCCAGTCAAAGGCTTTAGGTTTAGTAAAAATAGAAAACTATACCACATGAAGAAAATCGGAAAAATATACCCTCTGAATAGCTATTTATAGCCTATATCCCAATGATGGGGTCTCTCTCCAGATGGTTTAAAAGCTCTCTTTTATGGGGTGGGGTATCATGCATTGTGTGTGTATGTATATATGTGTGTGTGTGTGTGTGTGTGTGTGTGTGTGTGTGTGTGTGTGTGTGTGTGTGCTTGCGTGCGTGCATGCGTCGTAACATTCAACAGCCATTATACTGCACGGAGTACTTATTCAACGTGACTAATAAACCTGTCAAGATCAATCGCAACTCTCCCTCCACTGTCTTTAACCACGCAACTAAATATCACTATCAAACCACCTGATAGGGCGCCTTAGGTTAATCCATAAAAGGGCGCAGCCCGCCTACTCCTTCCTATAGTTGTACGTGGAGGTGTGTGAGTGTTAGGGTTGGCTGCAGGCCAAGGTAGGATGAGTTGAGCAGACAGACGGTCTGCAATACCTGCCCACATTCGAGCAATTATAGAGATTACCCTAACTCCATAGTTATGGTGACTCATTTACTGCACTGTCTGGGCAAGGATCCTATGAGCGTAGGTAGAGGACTTTGCAGCAGACAGTCACTTTAATGTGGTAAAAGCAATCTGATTTGTATGATTAACTAGTGCAAGCATTTTGACATGTCTCCTTCAAATGCAGTGAGTGTCAATGTCTAACAGGGCCGGCTGTGGCTCTGGAGGTAGAGCCGGCGTCTAATGATTGCAAGGTCTTGCAAGCGGTTTGCTCCATGTGTCGAGGTATAAGACACCGAACCCCAAATTGCTTCCAATGAGCGGGGCCGGCACCTTGCATGGTAGCTTGCCGCCATTGGTGTGTGAATGTGTATGTGAATGGGTGAATGAGGCCGTTGTAAACAACTTTGGAATAAGGCACTGTATAAGTGCAGTCTATTTACCTTTTACCAAGATCTGCTACTATTAGTCCAAAGGGGCTGATGTGAGTGGTGGTCAGTGAGTGACCTTTTCACCCCAGGTTAAATGGATGCTTTGCTATTTGCTCTTGGCATTTACACAAGGTCCCAGGTAGGGGTTAAGTAACTCTCAGGTCAACTGGGCAGTGGTTGATGTGCTGCTTGGAACCCTATCTCATCATCTACTGACTGGCAATTTAGTAATATGCCCACAGGATATCATTAGTTAAGTGTGGTGAACTGGAATGTCTAATCATAGACTACGTAGAAGCATTGACGCCAGTAAAGGTGAGGTCTATTGAAATAGGTGGCGTTAGGCAATACACTGCTACAGGAAATACCTGGCACAGTACAGGAAGTTCAGAGCTTTTTTTCGCCAGTAGTCCTGCCCTGGATCATGTCATTGTGATGTGGGGACATATGATAACAATGGGATGGTTGACCATAAAATATGTTTCCGGTGAAATAAAAGATGAAATACGTTTCCGGTGAACTTCAGTCTACTGCACCTAAATGCACTCCTCCGCATCCTCCACCCACAGATATTCAGAACAATTGATGATGTGACAATCGCCCCAGGGTGGAGGGACAGAAAGTTATTAGGGTTATTAAGGTATTAAACCAGATTATGTACACTAAACCTGGCACGGTTTACCTGGCGGTTTACCTGGCACGGTTCTCATTAGTTAGGGCTTCTTCCCACCAAGGCCTTATCCACTAAAGGTGAGTCTCAGGCAATATTGACTTGAAGGACAGCTCCATCTGAACATTTGTAAAGTTCCACTCTGGATGATGTAGTTATCCCACACACACACACACTGCAGTGTCATTATTTGTATAAGATTATATTTCACAAACGGGTCTATCCGGAGGAAGACATCTTTCACCTCCTTGTACATAATGCCAGAGATCAGATGTGTAGCTACAGGTTTGGGGGTTTAGCACCTCCAACACTCCTCTGACTTCCCCCCACGCTGACTAGCACAGAGAGAGAGAGGGAGCCACCAGCCTCCCTCAGGGCGAAGGCTCACCTGCTTTGATCCTCCACATCAGATATTATCATGGACAGTAGTTCACGAGGGCCCTCTGCCCCGGGACCCCCGCAACCCCCCCCCCCCCCCCCCCCGCCCACCCCCCGAATTAAAGCTGCCCTAATCTCACTGATCTTTATCTCCATACTTCAAAAACACCATTCAGACTGAAAGGACCAGAAGACCTTGTTCCCGACAGTCTCTCATGTGTCAAAGGGACAGCTCAAAGTCTCAATGCCTAATCCCTAATGACGAGTTTCACTACCCGCTGCTCTCCTCCACCTCTCTGAGTGAGAACAGCACTGCCACCTGTTCTAGTGGGTTCTGAGGTTCTCTCTGGCAGTGGAGTGGAGTGGAGTGAGGGAGAGAAAGAGAGAGAGAGAGAGAGTTCCCCACTCACTTGTATAAGCTCATAGCTTTAAAACAGATGCTAGGCCCTACTGTAAGCCAAACCAGCCTCACTTTTAGTGTTGACCCTTGTGGTGAGTCTATTTAGCTCATACAGACCCTATTAAAGTCACCCCGATGACTTCAGCCAAATATATCAAGCAATTTGAGTTTATATGGAGTTGATTTTAGTGAGTCACATTTAGGCTTCCCAACATACACAGATTGGTTAGAAGAAGCATCCAGGAGACATAGTATTTTGAGGGGTGACTCTTACACTGTGGTTATTTACTCTCTTCTTTCCCAAGAGGGAAAGTGTTGTTTACTCGCTGGTAGTATCTGTGTCTGCTCTTGAAGCTGACATATTTAAACAATACCCCACTGAGGATGAATTGTGTGTTTTCTCAGTATAAACAAGTACAGATGCAATGTGTTATTGTTAAGAGTCACACTTGTTAATGGGTTATTGTTAAGACTTGGAAACAAAACATGTCTTCTATGGGCCTATTGCACCACAGAACCCAATTGAGTGATATAATTCAGTCATCGGGAGGACTGGAGGAGTGGGTGGAACCGCAGGGAAGACATTCGTCAAGTGCTCTGATTGTTCCTGTGTAATTTGGCATAACACCACCATAAACCATCAGATCCCTCATCCCTATTCATCCTTAATCGTTCCTTGCCTCCTAGCTCCTACATAAAGTACATGACCCCCCCCCACCCCCCCGAAAAACTAAACATCCCACTTCCCCTTGAGAATGGCTAGTTCTCAATGGTTTTATAATGGCTTTTACACGCAGAAATGTCCTCCTGTATTTTATAGGAAAGGAGGAAAATAATAACAGCAACATTCCAGAGGGGCTATAATTTTCTTCCGGCGGGTAAAAGTTGTCCATTATGGTCAGGGTCAGGGAACACATGGAACCCCATCATCAGCACCGCACGGTCCACCACATCTGAACCGCCCGGTCACGACCAGTGGAAAGGCCCTGTCTCTTAGAGCAAACACAGCCAATCACAGAGGAGAAGCTGTGCGGCTCGGTACATTTGCCCCCTAACCACGCCGCGCTCTATATTAAGCCCATATTCCATTGAAATTACAGTATACATTCCCACCCGTCCCTACAATTTGCACGTTGATGGGCAAGCTTAAACAATGCTGATACATTACAAAGACGATCTTAAAAGGGAGATTTGAAGACAGTTAGAAGCTCTCTTTGTCATTTCTCTCTCTCACTCTTTCTCTCTCTCTCTCTCTCTCATTTTCTTCCCACTGTCCTTGTTTTGTCTTGCATTTGTTTTTGTTTGATTTGCACCAAAGCCAATGTGATTCTTGCGAAGTTTATTTTGGCGGCATCTTTAAGTACATCTAATCTCACCTGGGGCCAATACAAAGAGGAAAGGTGTAAGTAAATGTGTCGTCCCACAGATCTTTTTAATGGGCACATTGGGCAGGAAAAAATGTTGTTTGCCGTTGGTTTAAAAGCCTGTTCACGCTACAGTAGAAGTACTGTATGTTATCCAAAGTGGTCCGGCGTGGGATGTTGCTCAACTGCATAAACTATATCCTACAGAGCGGAATTTTACAAGTGTTACAAGAATGCAAGCCCCCTTCTGCAAACACCCCGCCTACACTCCACCCCACTACAGACCCCATTACCATCCTAGTAGATGTTGGATGTGTAGTCACTGCAGTCATTCACTCACTGTCTTCTTCCAAGGTGTTCTTGACAAGTACGTAAGTGTCAGGTGTAGCTAGCTATTTCACATGGACTTCCTGTTTGTGAAGGCCATAGACATAACAGAAAAACACACACGCACGTGCACACCCGCCACGCACACACACACACCTACCATGGGTATGCCTGCTAAACAGATTCTAAGAATTGCCCCCTCATAAGTTGTGTGGAGGAAGACAATGACTCAACCAAGGCAGTGTGAGAACCTGGAGGGCGAGAAATTGCGTTTTGGTGTTTTGGCGGAGCATTCTCAGACGAGACATCACCCTGATGAAATGTCTCTGTTTTTAAAGCGATTGTCTCTCACACCTTCCTACCTAGAAGTCTGAACCTCTGTAATCCTCAATTACTGAGGACCTGTACAGAACCCTGCCCTCTCCAACCCGTGACAGCAAGGGGAGGCTCGTGGAGGTAGAAGAAGGATCAGAGGACGGGCACATTGTAATGCTCATTGTAGTGCCATGCATTACAATGTGTCCGTCCTCCGATTTCTACCTCCTCCAGCCTCCCCTGCGTGACAGGTGCAGAACCCTGCCCTTTCCAACCCGTAACAGGTTCCCCTAACACAACAGGTACCTGGGCAGCTGCCACTCATGTCTCAGACATGGTTTTATTGTTTTATTCTGGCTGGTCTCCATGGAGACGGCTATGTTTTAGATGATTGGGTAAACAACATTTCACAGCACTTGAAAATGTAATCCAGAGTGAAAAGAATACACATTCTACTTATCCATGAGTATTATTCATTGCCTAATGTTCTGTCAGTCAAATAAAGTATAAGTATATAAGTATTTTTTGTAATGATTTGAATGTAATCCATTGTACTTCGATTACTTAGCCACAAAAACAAGCCTATCCAATTACACTTAACTGTTCATGAAAGAGCGCTGTCAAGGCATGTGTATGTGTGTGTGTTTTATTCATTTGCTCAGGTGCCTTGAACCCCCAATACGATCACACAGCGACTGCATTTGAATAGAAACATGTTCATTGTCACAAAAGATGGAGAGAATTTGAAAAGGCCACACTGGAGGGTCTCCGACCGTGGTGCGTGTTTATTCTTCAGGACAAATGAAGCCATTGAGTCACTGAGAGCTGTGAATGAGCTCCTTCTACACACACGGGCCTTTTTGAACGCAACTTCAAAACAACCTCAGCAAACGCAGGGACACATTCCACAGCCGTTTAATGTGAGGGCAAATAGGCAGCCACTTCAATAAAAATACTCCTCTGATGGAATTGCATAAGTCAAAGTTAAGCGTTGCCAACCATAAGGTGAAACCTTAGGTGGAATCAGAGGTTGAAAGTCTACTTGTTACTCTTTTAAGATCTATTTTAAGCGTAGGATTTACTACTACGGTGGTTTTATGGTGAAGTGAACATACAGTAAATACCACTGGTATAGGTTGTTCTCCTTACAAAGACATATTTGAGAAACCGCAAAACCTGGAACTTGCTTGAAGGCACAATCTGCTATTTAGGAATGTTCGTAACAACATGTAAACTCATGAGGCATTCATAAATTAATGTTTTTCAAGAATCAATCATATGAATTGAATTATTTACTTGTTTATGGTTACATTCACCCAGCCTAATCCCTCTAAACAAGTGGAAGGAGATTTTTTACTGAGAAATCAATCCCAGATTGTGGCTTTAAAAAACAATATTTGTAAGACGTGGATGCCAAAAAGAAATCCAGTTGAGAAACTTTTCCACACCAAATCAAAAAGGATGGTAGCCTATTCTCCATGGAAACCTCTAATCCAGCTGGGTCTGTAGGAGTTAATGCATTCTCCTCAACCTCTCCTAAAACCTCTATTTTTACATGCTTTCGTTTTGGGGTTTGAATATACAATAACAGGCTGGGCCCTAGTGAAGGCCATCCTATTTTAATTATAATACACCATAGCTCCCCCACCCCATCTCTCTCCCTCCCCTTTCCACAACCCCTTCCCTTCACAAACACACAAAAAAAGGCATCGCATTACACACTAACATCCTCGCTCTCTACCATGTAATTATACAATCTGCAGAAAACATTTATTTTTAGGGTTAGTAAATGTTTGACTTCTGCCCGCCGTACAACATCCAGAGAACAGGCAGGGGGATTTCACTTTAAAGTCTGTTTAACAACTGAAGCTTCGTCGTCCAACTTTGAGATTTTATAAGTCAGAGGCGACTGAGGCGTGTACCCATGTTGAACACATTTGCAAACCCTCACATTCACTGGGGATGGAAATACAATTTAGAAAAACTAAAACGTCTCTTATGATGGCCATTTATACCAGTCAGAGTTCAACTAACTGTGTTATCCTGAGGGGGGGAAGGCAGAGTTGGTGTTTTCATGGCATGCAGGACCTCTGCAACGGCTATTTTCCATTACATTCACTGTCTTTTCAGATACCTGACTTTGTTGTAGCTACTATTTCTGAGGGGGTTGATTCTATTAAGGTGACTGTCATAATCATCCACTGATTGTCTTGTGTGACTAAGGAAGACAGTGAGAAAGATGTGGTCTGCTCTGCTCCTCAAGATCCTGCTTTGACTTGTCTCTCTCTCTCTCTGTCTCTCTCTCTCTCTCTCTCTCTCTCTCTCTCTCTCTCTCTCTCTCTCTCTCTCTCTCTCTCTCTCTCTCTCTCTCTCTCTCTCTCTCTCTCTCTCTCTCTCTCTCTCTCTCTCTCTCTCTCTCTCTCTCTCTCTCTCTCTCTCTCTCTCTCCCTCCCTCTCTCTCTCTCTCTCTCTCCCTCCCTCCCTCCCTCCCTGACTCCTCTCTCCACATCACGTGTGTCGAGGGCAGCGACACACACACATGCAGTTTCTACATAGCCACTCATAGTTACCAATACAACACTCAGCCATGTTTACCAAAGGCACAATAAAGCAATTAGCACATGTTCAGTCAGTTGAATTCATGTGACTGTGTCTGTCTGTTCATGTGGAACCGTCAGGATTTCTAGTGTTTTTCGCGGCAACCAGGATTATAGTATCTGCAAATTAGATCAGTGTTTACCTTAGTGGAGGAGGATCCATCTTTGGCAAAAAAAAAGAGAAAAAAAAACATTTGAATGTTGATGTTGGAGACATGCCAATATTTCCTCTTAATCTAATCTCTCCTTTAGAGAATATTGTCATGATGCCAAGCAGCTCAACATCTATCATTAGTCACACATTAGATAATCATCAACACAAGAACCATCCTACCATTATTGTATTAATAGACAATAAAGCAGGATTTTTTTGTCAGCCCACCCAAACGTGCGTCTTGCCCCGTTGGTGGCTATGGGTAGGTGTGGGCTCAGTCCACCCAAACGTGCGTCTTTCCCACCTAATCAAAGGTTAAGACTTTTTCCGAATTGTTGATATAACGTGGGCGTGTTTGAATGTTTAATCTCATATTTGTATTAACTGTAGGTCCATATACTATGTCTATCTATTTAGCGCTGCTCATAGCCACCGCTGGCCCACATCGTTGCCGTCGTCCCATTGCCTCCCATCGCGGCCGGCCTTGCTACCGCTACTACCCCCCCACCCGCCACCACCGCCACCGCCACCCAAGGTGTTGGTTCTGGCGCCGGGCCCGCCTGTACTCACTCCTATAGACAAAAACAAAACAAAAACAAGACTGACTTGTTGGACAGATTCAAGCAATGTGAACCAAAACCCACAGATGGACTCCAACTCTTCATGGCCACACTCCAACATCTCCCCTGTGGAATAGAGGCAGGCTGCTCTGAGACGACACACCTCTCGTGGTTGGAGGTGATTCATGCACTCGACAGAAATCAAGCTGCCTGAATTAGTCTCTGTGTGATCATGTTCCCTCTGTTGCTCTCAACATCAGAATACTATCCTTTAAGGCCGCTTAGGTGGCGTAGTGGATTAAGCGCTGACCAGGGACCCCGGTTCGATTCCAGCCGCGGACATATCCTGCATGTCATCCCTCCTCGCTCACCCATCCTTCCTGTCTAAATCTTCACTGTAACTGTCAATAAAAATGAAAAATATGAGTGGGACTGCCCCACTCAGAAAAAAAATATAAAGAATACTGTCCTTTATCTCGTTAATGCAGAGAAGGCATACACACAAACTACAATACTGTAGTGAATCTATAATTGACTAGTTACGGTAATAAGGCTCTTTTTCCAATGGTGTCCTCAACAGGTACAGTACACAGCCAACAGCAGGGGAGGGTGGTGGTGGCAGAAATAGGAGGCCGGGCTTATTTGATACCATTCCAACCAAACATTTGATACCATTCCTCACTCCAGTCCATGACTTACAATGAGCCCGTCCTCCGATTTCTACCTCCACCAGCCTCCCCTGGTCAACAGTCTCAAAGAGGAAGGGTGGGTACTGGAAGAGTCAGGACAGGTCCAAGTACAGTGAGCACTTCCTTATTCCTGTCCAAAACAGGATGTTGATAAAGATTCTCCGGCAGGAGGTTAGTGTCAATGTGCCAAGAGCAGATTGTTGGAGTTTTACTTGGAAGAAAAAGTCAATGAATCTTTAAATGAGTGATAGATTCTGAGCCTGGCACCAGTTTATCACACGCAGAATTCCATTAAATCTGCCTCCCACTAATTAACTTCAATAAACAGTTGTGTATTTACAGATCGCCGTGTTCTTACTGGGATGAAGAATAGACGAGGAGACGCTGGGAAACAACAGATATCCTCTCTTTAAAAAAACACTTGAGTTCTTGCACAGTAGTTGAGGCTGTCATGGCGTAATCATTTCTGAGTCATTACCGCAGCGAAGTCATTAGTAATCAAGATGCACTAAGGAGCGGATGAATACCTGAATGATATGGATGACGAGGGCTTGATGGCAAACATGAAGTGAACCGTGTGAGAGCCATGCCGCATGTGGGGTTTATTACTGTGGTGTCGACCCTCTAGTCACCCCTCTCCTGTCGCCTATCCTGGGCAGCACAGACACGAGCAGAGCTACCAGCCTCTCTTCATGTGGTCACCGTGGCCTAGTCCCAATGTCTGCCCTATATACACTGTAGTCTTAGGATTCAACATAGTACTATCATTAACCTCCACATAATAGTCAGTCTTTGGGGCTTGTTCATCATAATGCTAACCTCTGGATGGATCCTGAACAGACACTAATAAACTACTATTTAACTATTTCAAAGACTATGTGGATTTTTTTTTTTTTTTTTTTTTTTTTTACATTTGCTTAGCTTAAGGGGGTTGTGATGGCACATCAAGGGTACTGGCTCCTTGTCTACCCTGAGGGTGAGGGGGGTGAAGGGTGGAGGGGGGGATGAAGAGGGAGGGGGGGGGGGGGTTTGGCTCTAAGGAGATGCTATCAGATGACAAAGTATTGACCTACAATAGTGTTTGTGTAATTAAAGAGGTCACACTGGCTCCTGTGACCACTAATCACTTCAACAACTGTTATCTTCAAGTGTCTCTTGAAATGATCACAAACATCACCACTTCCATCCCTTGAGTTAATGGAAGAAAAATAGACATTTGTATCAAAATGTAAGATTTCATTATAAAGTTATTAAGCGTATTTATTTTTGCATGAATTCAGCATGTTGCCTGTTTTGCATGTCAAATTAGCCTTTTTTCCCCCCTGAAAATCTTCACTTTAAATTCCCGCCAGGTCATGTTTCATAAGCAACAAATTAACAAATGAGTCATTTAATTTACTCAGACATGGAAGGAATGCAACGTGTTTGAAATAGGAAGGCAATTTAGCTTTGAAATAGGACACCCCCACACAGACCTGCACCCCCTCACCCAAGGAACTCAGTGTGAAGCCCTGAGTGTGTTAAGGTTATCTATAACACATCTTCAGGGCTGCTTAAAACCTCCAATGATATGCTGTCATGTGCAAAGAGGCGAGGAGTTAAACTGGGGAGAGCCAGAGTGTAACAGTTTTGGGGGATAATACTTATAATAATAAATACCAGGTTTTGAACTGAGAGATCATTCAAAGCAAATACACATTTAAGATACTCCTGGTGATGATTTCCCATTAATGGTACCTGAGCCCTTTGAGAGAATGAGAATCATAAAGTCTTACAAGGCCCTATTTTATGAACAATCCACAATTTCTGTCAGAGACAGGTTTGGACTGCATCAGTGTATCACAGTGACAGTTTTGTATCATTCTGTGTTATCCTATCACAACTTAATAGCGTTAATTATTATCCTCAGGCTCTCCTTATTTTTTTCTCTCCTTGTTTTTCAGTATTTCTACTGGTACCCACCTTCCCAAAACTGTTTTCAATTGAATTTGAATGACTAAATACATGTTCACTGCCTTCAGCATCAACTGTATACATGGGATGGTTTGTTTGGAGAGGTTACAGGGAAACCCAGCTAGACAACACATCCTGGTCCAGCCCACATAGATGTCCTGGGGATCAAGAGATGCAAATTACACTTATTAACAACATACTTTGCATATTATTAAAGGGGGTGTTTGTGTGTGAGTGTGAGTGTGAGTGTGTGTGTGTGTGTGTGTGTGTGTGTGTGTGTGTGTGTGTGTGTGTGTGTGTGTGTGTGTGTGTGTGTGACTGTGTGTGTGTGTGTGTGTGTGTGTGGCCAATAAGACTGTGTGTGTGTGTGTGTGTGTGGCCCACCCGGGACTCTTTTCTACAGAAAGCCATAGACGGATAATCAAACATTCATGACATGCAAGTACTGTGCACTACCAATTTCAAAGAAATGTCTTTAAGAATCCAACTTTTGTTCATAGCTGGAATGTCATACCATTGGATGGGTCAGATGACTGTATTAATGATATGAGGAAACTGGATCCAATTCGGAACAATGACAACAATACATGTCCTACAATCAGAACAGGACAGTTATGGGTCCTGGATTGTGCAACACGATATTCTAGAGTCTAATGACATTCTATTCTAGAGTCCAGAGGGACACACAGCGAGAGAGAGAGAGATGTTCTGATGTCATTTCCTCCGGGTACTCTCTGGTTAATTTGGCATCATTTAACTGATTATAGCCTTCTTTACCTGCTTCCGCTGTGTTCTGGTGGGTGTTACTGTATTTCCCTTGTAATTTGCCTCCCTCCACCCTCCCTACCTGTCGAAGATGGTCTTTGATGTGTCCCTAGTGTATGATGTAAACCCTGTCTATGTGTGCGCTCCAGTGTTGGTGTGATACAAACAGAGAGTTCAACAAAGGATATATTTCCTGCTGTCCTCATTCCCATGTAACACAATGGCAGCCAACAATGGCCCCTGTCTCTTTCATAGACAGTCATAATCCTGGTTACACTGTGTCTCTGTTATATGAGCACCAATGTGATGAATGTGCATGAATGTGCCCCATTGCTTTTAGCGTGCGACGCATTTCTCTAGATTTTCTTCCGGATTTCTCTGTCGCATCTATGAAATCGACAAAACTTCCAAGATGTGTTATTGGAAACCAGTCTCTTAATGTCAAATCTCCGGAGCTGCAGGCCTACTTTATAATTTGATCTTATAAAAACAGCTTATCTGTGTGAGCGTGATTCTAACACACATTGTAGAGGGGAAAGATGGGAGAAAAGCCATTTTGAAATGTATCTACTAAAGCTGATCCGGGTATTGTGGCCAATTCTTTTGTTTGACGATATCCTCTCTCTAAATGTGCTGGTGCTACTCATAAGTCAGTGTCATATTTGAGTCACTACCCAGCAGAATGACTCTCACAATGTGAAACTTAGCCATCTTCTGATGGTCTTAGAGCAACTGCACGGCATTCTTAAGACCTCTGCTTACATGCATGATTAGTGTTTGTTTGTAGTAAGTTTGCCATCCGGTTTGGTTCGAAATTTAACACCATCTCAAACACCACACAAATTACACGGGCTATAAATAATACAGTCGCCGGAAAAGGAAAGGCATCAGGCATTTGATGATATTTTTGCTCTATTGTTTTATCCGCGCTTCATTGTGTGCCGAGAGAGGCAGACCCTCAACACAAGGTGGAGAGACTGATATGCCAGGCCGCCGAGAGATATTCAAACTGCTGCTGATCTGAAGGCTGTCAAGGCTGTGATTAGCTGAAACAATGGGCCTGCAAGGAGGGAGAGAGAGAGAGAGAGAGAGAGAGAGAGAGAGAGAGAGAGCAGGAACTAGGAGAGAGAGAGAGAGAGAGAGAGAGCAGGAACTAGGAGAGAGAGAGAGAGAGAGAGAGAGAGAGAGAGAGAGAGAGAGCAGGAACTAGGAGAGAGAGAGAGAGAGAGAGAGAGAGAGAGAGAGAGAGAGAGAGAGAGAGAGAGAGAGAGAGAGAGAGAGAAGGAACAGGGAAATATTGATTTAATGGTTTAATCACGACTTCCTGCTCGGACGACGTGGAGTCCAAACACAATCACATCACTTCTGTTCTTCACTCTTCTCAGCTATAATTGTGTGTGCGTGTGTGTGTGTGTGTTTTGTCTGTGTGTTTGTGTGTGTGTGTGTGTGTGTGTTTTGTCTGTGTGTTTGTGTGTGTGTGTGTGTGTGTTTTTTGTCTGTGTGTTTGTGTGTGTCTGTGTGTTTTGTCTGTGTGTTTGTGTCTGTGTGTGTGTGTGTGTGTGTGTGTGTGTTTTGTCTGTGTGTGTGTGTGTGTGTGTGTGTGTGTGTGTGTGTGTCTGTGTGTTTCTGTGTGTGTGTGTGTGTGTGTGTGTGTGTGTGTGTGTGTGTGTATGCCTGTACCTGTGTCTCCATCTGTGGTAATTACTGTCAAGTCAGCAACCCTTTAAGATTCTATAATTAGCATGGTCCTAAGTGTAGCAATTCCACAGGAGGGAACTCCGACATGACACAACCTCTGATATAGTTGTGACATACAGTACAGTAGAGTACACAACTAAGGCCTAACCTAAGAGGGAAAGAAGAAAACAAGATAGTTTCCCCTGGTCCGAGCATAGATGATATTTTCTTACGATGACTGATGGATAGATGAATCACTTACTTAGACAAATGTATTTTTGTTGTTAGTCGCATTGGATAAAGGCGGCTGCTAAATGGCAAAAATGTAAATGTAATGTAAAGATTTAACGGCTACTGTTTTATCTGGTTCCGGGACGGTGTATAACTTCTGGAGGGTCTACCAGAGACAAGGGTTTCCATCCAGCATCACTCTTTCTATCTCCTGTTTCTATTGTTGATTTTGTATCCAGCTGCAATGCCAATGTCGAAAAAAAAAAGAACCTAAGCCTAGGAATTTTACTCTTGTGTACCTGTAGACTGGATGTAATAAAAGCAATTCTGATTCTGAAGGACAGATCAGAGATCTGATTCTGTTCTCTGATTCTGTCCTTCTGACCTTATCTCAGTGCCCCTCTAGTCTCTGTTGTCAGGTGGGTGAGTCCATTGAGCAGAGCTCACAGTGCTCCACAGGCCTCCCAGCAGGTTGGCGCTCATAGAATCAATTCAGCACCATTGACAATGCAGGTGTCCTGTCACAATACAAGACCACGGCCACAATGCAGGAGTCCTGTCACAATACAAGACCAGGGCCACAATGCAGGAGTCCTGTCACAATACAAGACTACGGCCACAATGCAGGACTCCTGTCACAATACAAGACTACGGCCACAATGCAGGAGTCCTGTCACAATACAAGACCAGGGCCACAATGCAGGACTCCTGTCACAATACAAGACTACGGCCACAATGCAGGAGTCCTGTCACAATACAAGACCAGGGCCACAATGCAGGACTCCTGTCACAATACAAGACTACGGCCACAATGCAGGAGTCCTGTCACAATACAAGACCAGGGCCACAATGCAGGACTCCTGTCACAATACAAGACCAGGGCCACAATGCAGGAGTCCTGTCACAATACAAGACTACGGCCACAATGCAGGAGTCCTGTCACAATACAAGACTACGGCCACAATGCAGGACTCCCAACAAGGCAGCCGAGAGCACGGCAGACGTCTGGACGGGGGATTTAGCAGGAGCCTGAGGCCGTCTCACCTGACTACAGGCAACCTGAGAAGTGGGGACGGCAGGAGGGGGATGGGAGGAGGGGGAGGTGAGGAGGGGGATGGGAGGGGAGGTGAGGAGGGTGGAGGGGAGGAGAGGAGGAGGAGGTGAGGAGGGGGATGGGAGGGGAGGTGAGGAGGGTGGAGGGGAGGAGAGGAGGGGGGAGGGGAGGTGGGGAGGGGGAGGTGAGGAGGGGGATGGGAGGGGAGGTGAGGAGGGTGGAGGGGAGGAGAGGAGGAGGAGGTGAGGAGGGGGATGGGAGGGGAGGTGAGGAGGGTGGAGGGGAGGAGAGGAGGGGGGAGGGGAGAGGAGGTGGAGGGGATTATACTCCAGTAGAATTTAAGGACAATAAAAGTATATTTTGTTAAGTATACTAAAGTACAGATTAAATTACACGGCACTTACTTTTTGTAAGTGTATTAATTGTATTAAATTGTACTATACTTTTTGTAAGTATATTAAAGCAAGTTAAGGGCTTAAATTGGATTTAAAGTATACTTTGAGTAAGTGCAGAAGTACAGATTCAGTATAACTTCAGTGTACTTTAAGTATGTATAGAAAAATCGAAATATATCTTAAGGATATTATTTATAATTGAAAACACTTTCAATACACTTGCGTACACTTTTTTCCACTTGTCGACGGCAATAATGTAATGTAGTTACTAACCCTAACTTTGCAGCATCAGTCAGTGGGATCCATCTATCATCACAACTTGAACTTACAGTAATCACCTGTAAAACCTGCAATCACGGAAAAAGGATCCGCATCTTTGCACAGCAGAAAGAAAAGAAAAAACAACACTTAGCAACAGGGGCCCACATAAATATTTACCATCTAACCAAATGAGTGTACTTATGTTGAGTTATTATGTTGAGTTATAGGCTAGATGATGAAATAATGAGGCTGTGGTCTCTATGTATATGCTTAGACAAACACGGGCTGGGTAAACACATGCTTTGTTGAAGTCTCTGATAATATTTCTCACTCTGCACACAGAGGATGTGATAGAGAAAACACATGTCAAGTTCTTTCACTCTGCTATCAGCCTCCTTTAAATACATTCCTAGCACAGGTGCATAAGAATGTGTCTGTTTCCTAAATATGCGATCAATCAACATTTTACCTCAAGAAACCTCACATACACACACACACACACACACACACACGCATGCACGCACCCACCCACCCATACACCCACACCCACACACGCACGCACGCACGCACGTACACACACACACACACACACACACACACACACACACGCACGCACACACACACACACACACACGCACACACACACACACACACGCACGCACACACACCCACCCACCCATACACCCACACCCACACACGCACGCACGCACGTACACACGCACACACACACACACACACACACACACACGCACACACACACACACACACACACACACGCACACACACACACACACGCACGCACACACACACACACACACACGCACACACACACACACACACGCACGCACACACCCACCCACCCAGCCATACACCCACACCCACACACGCACGCACGTACACACACACACACACACACACACACACACACACACACACACACACGCACCCACACACGCACCCACACACACACACACACACACACACGCATGTACACACACACACACACACACACACACACACACACACGCACACACACTTCACCAGAGTGCAACACCTCTGGCGTTTTGAGACCACTTAGCTGCGAGTCCATAACTCAGCCCAGCAAAAGACACCACCAGCTGCATTATCAGATTAGAGACACTTTAGCATGAAAATACCTGACCTCAAACCCAAATCCCTTTATAACCCCTAGAGAATTGAGGGATATCTTCTCAAACGGAGGGATATCTTCTAAGGAGACTTGAGTGAATTGAACCGCCTAGGTGAGGATTACAACTAGGCCAACGGTCCGATGCTCTCATGCTTTATTCAGGATCTCATGTGGTTTTACATGACTGACGGAGCAGAACATCAGCCTTTAACTGGGCAGTTCCCTAAAACCCTAACCCTATATCATTTGATGCATCTTGTAAATAATTTAAACAACCCGCACGTCTCCCCAGCCGTATAAAGTTAACAAGACAAGTTGTGGAAAGACACAAAGTACTTTCAGTGCACTTTTTTCCCTTTAGCTCAGATAATAATTCTTTATTGCATTCTTTTAACGAGCTCCAGGCGCGCAGGTAACATTTTAAGGTCACGATCTCTGAAAAAGAAGTCAACTTCTTGCTCATCTTCACGGCCTACCAACAGTTAGCAGGGTGGCTTTTATATACAATCCCCCTATTTCAGGGGACCAAAAGTATTGGAGAATTGTCTTGACAGGTTTCTGGTTAGTCAGGTGTGTTCCGTCCCCATCATTTTGTGCAAACATAAGAGAGCTGACAGTATTCATCATGTATTCATTCTAGGCTTTACATTTGCCTTTGGAGTCTGCTATTGGTGTCTGTAAACATGAGGACCAAAGAGATGTCAATAAAAGTCAAGGAAGCCATTAGGAGGCCAAAACCTTAGGGCCGGTTTACAGTTAGAGCCGCAGAAGACACGCTGCCAGTAGGGAAGTAGCCCAGTGATAGGGCTTTCACACCGCTAAGGAACCGTTCCAGTTCGCGTTCCCGAACCTAGTCTGGAACTGGCCGGCACGTTCAGCCCGAAAATAAATGAACGCGGGCTGGTTCGCCAGACAGCACCAAGGTTCGGAGGTGCCAGAACGGGAACGGGAACGGTTCCTTGGCGGTGTGAAAGCCCTATGAGAGACGCAGCAGTTCCGCTACACACATGTGCTGCGTGTACCCAGGCGTCCGGTGTGTTCCACCACTTAGACATACCAAAATCAACAATTGGTAACATCATTAAAAAAGAAAGAGAACACCTGTGAGCCCAGCAATCACAAACAGGCTGGTAGGCCAAGGAAGACAAGATTTACAGCACACCACCTCAAGTGTGAAACACTTGTCTTTTTCAAAGGCATGTCAATACTAGAAGTTAGGCCTAATAGCTGTGCAAAAAATTAGACTCACCCTGCTTTAAACAAACCTATGGGAACTAATGTATTCTCACCTAATAGACAGGATCTATGTCAACACAGTTGTGCTGTTCCAACGAAAACATTGATTCACATTCCACTACACCATATAACATTGACAGGATCCTTTACAGACCTCAAGCTGACAGGTAAACAGAAATATGGAATGTTAAAATAGTTCAATACACTTTTTCCTCACCACTGAAAAATGCACCTACACCCGGTAGTACACTAGACTACAAAAACATGCCAAATGCTGATTTATAGACATGACCTACAGATTATGTTTCTCACACAACATGGCTATCTCACGATTACTACGTATGCGCGCGCACACACGGGCACACACACACACACACACACACACACACACACACACACACACACACACACACACACACAAAACATATAGTTTTAACATCACTCATCTTAGTAAATGGCGACGGACAACAGAAAGCTCAATGTTGACAGGGCTGAGACATTGACAAATCAGCTTCCTCTTATCAATAGGAGTAAAGATAACAGCAACAAAAAACACAAAAAAATTTAAGTCAACGCCTCATGCATTGCACACACTTACAAACATTATCGTATTTTGGACTCTGCACCTACTGAATGGTACCATAAAAACAATCAGATTGTAATTACAAACTAACTACTACTGGACATTCTGATACAATTCTCAGAAATGTGAATGGCAACATTATTAACAGAGAAAAGAATGTCACCAAAGCACCCTAGCGGAGTTACATATGCCTGTGTGTCACATTGATAACATTGAACACTTGCACCCCTTCACTGCACAATCTTCACTCTCCCAGTTCCTGCAGCAAAAGTTATGGATGAGAGCTGTCTAGAGAAGTCAATCCCCAGGTCACACATACAGGGTCAACTCCAGGTCTCCTTTTGTCTCCAGGTGAGAGAGATGAGAGTCTCTTCTGACACTCTCCAACCTGTCACTTCACACTTGACAAGCGGTGAAGTCAAGTCAATGTAAACTAGGATTAAGAGAGAGCCTCTCTGGTCACCCTGGGGTCAGGGCAGCCTCCTGTCTCTCACACAGACTCTCTGTTTTTCTTTCTTTTGTCCAGAAGACTATTTGAAATATTTCAGTCATTTAAAGAGCTTTTCTTTGGTATAAGGTTCTTTCGTTGTCCCTGCCGAATGCTCATTGGTCGCTGGGAGTCGAGCTCACTCGTCCCCGTGTGAGGGCAGCTGAGTTCACAGAACCAGTTGAGGGAACACATCGTCGATGTGCAGGTGTGCACAAATATCAGGTGTGCACAAATATCCGCTGCGTATCAGCTACAACAGCCCATGCCTCTGATAGTCATGGTATGCACACAGCATGTTATCCACCGTCTTATCATGGCTGGAATTGTCTCATGACATATCTACATACTCTAGATAACTGCAGTAAATGAACAGGCTTTTGCCTAGCTGCCCTCCAGGTCAGCCGAAGAAGCTGGAGTGCCATGGCCTGAACTTGGACACTCTAGCCCGGTGGGAGAGTCAGTGTGCATATAATATATGCCAGTAGTGTGGACAACAAGCCCTCCCAAGTAGTGTTTACTCTCTAGGCAGCAGTAACATGCTTTCACTGGGACGACAGCGTCATAAAACACACTAATTAGAGGGCATCCTTCGACAGAGTGCAGTTATCAGTCAGTCACTCTATGTTTATAGCCATCTTTTTCTGTTGCTATAAAAACTGGAGCTTGGAGTGGAGAGTAATGCTGTCTTAAGGAGCCAGGAGGTCGGTGATAAGGGTCCATGGAGTCTATGTGGTATCTCTGATGCATGGGGCTGTTTGGCGCTGGGCGGCTGTAACCCTTGGTCAGGCACCAACATCATGGCTCCGTCGCCAGTCGCCCACGCATGTCCTATGGGCCAAGTGCACCGTGTCCTGCCCCGAAACACAGCACGCACAGCACGTCTCGCTTCAACTCTTTGGTCGCTGAAGAAGGCCTGCTACATAGTGTGTTCTGCCCTAAAGAAGGCCTGCTACAGTGTGCTCTGCCCTGAAGAAGGCCTGCTACAGTGTGCTCTGCACCTGAAGCACAGCGCAGCACGTCTCCCCTCGAGCCATACGCCCTGAACAAGGTTACCACAGTTACCCTGAGGGTGTGTACTAATCATAAAGAATCTTCTGGTTCGGTACAGGGCCGCTCGCTTAACGGATGTTAACATGCAAAGAATTACTAAGCGTCTGGGAAGGCACGCAGCGCAGCAAGTATCACCTCTACGCATACACCCTGAAGGGTTAGAAAGGTGAAGACGGTGTTTATTTACACTTAAGACATCTGACCGTATGAACTAACCATGAAGAAATCATAGCCACTCACTTCAGATGTGAACATACTAAACATGCTAAAACATTGCAAAAAAATCTGCACCATGCAATCAAATCTGCACCATGGGAATTATGAATGGCAGAAAGCAGGGAGTAGAAAACATTCCATGTTCCATCC
This sequence comes from Nansenia antarctica, assembly GCF_963989245.1. Lineage (NCBI taxonomy): Eukaryota > Metazoa > Chordata > Actinopteri > Argentiniformes > Microstomatidae > Nansenia > Nansenia antarctica. The sequence goes on along the minus strand of NC_137686.1, from coordinate 19,707,649 downwards.
ACGGTGAATAGACGCGGTGAACCAATTCAGCTCCTGTGGGCTGACAGGGCTGTCAGGTGTGAGTCATTCTCCCTGACACATGGACATATAGTACACGTGGATGGATGGGCACACAAGTCCAGGCAGAAGACACTCTCATTAGGGAACAGGAGATAGCGGTGTGTCTTGCTCAGCAAGCCTTTATACACAACATTTTTTTCAAATGTGTCATTGTCTGTTTGTTTGATTGATCCCTCTCACACGCACAGGCACAGATACAGACATAGACACAGACACAGACACAGACAGAGACACAGATCCAGACACAGATCCAGACACAGATCCAGACACAGACACAGACACAGATACAGACACAGACACAGACAGACACAGATACAGACACAGACACAGACACAGACACAGACACACACCTGCCCCCCCTCCTGTTGTACCTACTGTAGATCCCAGTCAGACAGGTGTGTGTGTGTGTGTGTGTGCGTACGTGTGTCTGTGTATGTACACACCACACACTCCCTCTACCTGCTGCAGGATCCTGCTCAGCCACCTTGTCACATGGCCATGTACTTGAGCCCTGTGCAAACAACATGGACCCAGGATTGCTGTGTGAGTCACTCTCCAAACACTAGAGTTTTCTTTTCACTTCTCGAACGGTTCCCATCACAATGGCCAGTGACTCACCTCACCTCCTCCCCTCCACTTGCAATGCTGTAAGTCATGCCATAATAAAATATACGGCACATTCTTTTTGTTTACTTTTCTTCCTTTTTTTTGCAGACAAAATGTCATTCTGTGTAAGCAAATACAACTGCACACCTGAACACCCGGCGGTTATGAGGGCTTTGCATATCCTTCAGAGAACATTTGTACGCGGGTTTTTGACACTGATCTTTCAAAGCGAACGAACCGTACTCCTGACACTCTCTCTGAATTAAGTTAAAGAACACAGAACTATTCATTATCTTTTGATGATCTGCTGAAATTACATCATTGTTTCCGTGTCGCGTGATCGCCAAAGAAGCAAGTCGTTATGATCCAGAGAGAAAGATTTCATATGATTACATGATACAGCCTCTGGTAGCCGAGCAAGTGGCGCGTGAGATAGGCCCAGCGCGTTCCCACACTGTGAAACAGACCAAGAGGTCTCTAACCTGACATCAGGTGGGACTCTGTGCCAAATGCCTCCCCACTAGAACATTCAGTGCCCGTGCCCTTGATCACTGATGTTCCCTGGTAGTGCTTTCTGTGTGTCTCTATGGAGCTGGTAATCCTTTGGAGGAATGTGGCAAAGCCAGCTGATGCCCTGAGCATGTTTCAAAAGACTTTCAAAGACACTGGGAAATAAATAGGATTAAATCAAATGTTATCTATATGGAAGGAAAAGAAGAAGAGATTTATTTTCAGCATGTAAAAAGCATATGGATGCTTCGGAGAGGCAAATGACATCTCTCTCTCTCTCTCTCAACACCTGGAGATCAGAATGCTGTGTTTATACAGTGCTGATGAGAGAAACTCCCTGAACACCTAACCTTAGTCATACCTGACCATACCTAGTCATACCAAGCCTGCCAACCAGAGAGACACGTACCAATATCACGGTGACCAAAGGAAAATTAAACAGGTACATCCTACCACATAAACACTCTGATTCGGATTGCTTCCCACATCCCTCCCCACAATATGGAAGCAATCTGCTGATATCATAACACATGAAACCAGAGTCCAGCACTCCTACAGCCAGGCCTCGTCCAAGTGGACCTCTCTGTGGTCAAGCCAGGGTCTGAGGATGAGGTCCCCGGCTCCCCTCGGCCCCTGACCGCTGCTCTGGACACCGCAGCCTCGTGGTCGGACGGAGAGAATAGGAGGCAGGTTTCTCTCGGGGGCCACGTAAACACCACGGCCAGACCTGAGTGGGATCAAAGTGCTCATTACAGAAGCCCACAGCCCTGAGAAATGGCAGCCCAATGGTGGTGACCAGAACTATATTTGGAACAAGGGCACGCATTCATTTCCTAGGAATGGAGTGTCTTAAGCAATTGCCATTGAGCAACGGCAGTTTGTTAAAGCTACAGTAGCCCACCGAGAATCAGTTCCACAGTCCCACTGTCCACAACAGAGGCAGCACTGTTTCAACTGTGACTGGTTGTTCTTGAATACACCTCTGAGGTACAGTTGATGTATAGTAGTATGTTCGAGAGAAGAAATCCTATTCATCACGACCGTCTATTTAAGATTGCCAGGCAATGAGGCGTTGAGAAACACACATGCTGTCGAATTAGGTGATAAAGGGGGGGGGGGGGGGGTGGAAAAATCAACATGACATTATGTGGGAGGGATTAAATTGGATTCAATCAGGCAAGCACAATTGCCATCTGCATTTCATGATGACGTTACAGTAATGTATAGAAACGTTACTGAGCAACAGAGAAATACATACATACAATATCTACTAGTAGTATATGTCAACACCCATTTTTTTTACTCAGAGTTGAGATTTTTAGTCATAGTGGAGATTTAAATTATTTAAATGAATGTGAAATCACCAAAAGACTGCGTGGTTTGATCAGTTGAACTCTGAGGAGAGAGGTCAGCCAATCAGACAGGTCACAGTGGTCAAACAGAGAGTGAGTAGAACCAGACTCTTGGCACGTACAGTACTCTGAGCTCACACTGAACAGCCATCTGTGTCATCATCTGCCTACGTGAGAAACTTTTGTTGTCACTGTTTTCTGGTTGAATACAATGTATATATTTCTAAGTGTGACTAAACAGAAGAGTCATATTGAGTGAGAAACAGTTTGTAAATTGGGGAATTGAAAGAAAGATGGAGACATCACTTTCATATTGCAGAACGTCTTCTATTTATTTTGGAGAGCAAGAATGGACAAATCATGAATCATCTCAATTTAAACTGACAAGAAAACGACTGTAGCTACATAACTGACAAACAGAAGAGAACATTTAAAAATCATTTCAAAAAGCTAAACATTTGGGAGAAAAAAAAAGTCTAAAAAAAACTCAACCAGCCAGTAATTCCTCCTAATTGCAACTCAAGTGTGATCAACAAGTCTATAAACAGGTGACCAAACCACCAGTTAAAATAACGGCTGCTTCAATGGAAAGAAAAATGTGCATTATGTCTAATTTTCATACCTCGGATTTGTCATAGTTTCTGCTCATTTAACTGTTTCCGCCAGGCTGAAATAGTGGAAATGCAGTGTGTGTGTGAGACACACACACACACACACACACACACACACACACACACACACACACACACACACACACTGGGGCCTCTGTTGTGAGCTAGTCATAGGCTATAGGAAGGAGTGAGAGAGAGGCATTCACTTCTTTCTGCTCAGTTCAAGTCGTTTTTAAGAACATTCATCTCCATTTGTGGCCCTAAGTGTGTAGCTTTATCATACTTGTACGCAATGCAGAGTGCTTTTGATGGAAGTGGGAGAGATGTATAGAATGGTGGGCACAATGGTAGAAAGTGAGTTTGATCGCACATAAATTCAGTTGATTCTATTTGAGTCTGTGAGATTATGGCGTCCCCACTGAGCGCTTTGCCCTATAATCAGGCTCTCCTCTGCCGTGGGTTCCACTTCACAAGTACTGTACCAGTGTGGTTATCAACATGTGTGTGAGAGAGAGCGAGAGAGAGAGAGTGAGATAGTGCTTGTGTGAGAGTGAGTGTATGTGAGAAGCACCAGGGGAGGGAAGATACATCCACCGCAGTCATCGTGACGGAGCTTACAGTAAATGCATAGAGTGAGTAACGCTATGGATGAGTCTACTGCTGAGGGTGCGAGCGAGTGGATTAGAGTAAACCCAACCTCACCTTTCCTCCACTGGGTTGGATTTTTCATTCAAGAGAAAGGGGTAGCGCTCCGATAAATCAAACGGAATCATAAATCAACTGTTTCCAAAGAATGTCGTTCCCTCAGAGAAGTCGTCAATTCATCAGACGAGACCTGACTGTCTTGTTTTTTTTCCTTCCCTGTAAGAGACAACCTTTTCAGCGCCACCTTTTATATGTAGATCCCAGAAGAGGCGTATATATAACAGCCAAAACCAACCATAATGAATTAAGCTATTCACTAGATCTACACAAACCTCTGTGTGTGTTGTCACAAGGAAATACAAGGTTGCCTCTTGTACCCCAGTCACAAGTATGCAAAAACAGAGGAAATAGCTCAGAGAAAAGGTGTCATTTTTCCTTCATGTGAAAGTGTGTGTTTGTATGTGTGTGTGTGTGTGTGTGTGTGTGTGTGTGTGTGTGTGCATGTGCATGTGAGAGGGAGAGAGAGAGAGAGAGAGAGAGAGAGAGAGAGAGAGAGAGAGAGAGAGAGAGAGAGAGAGAGAGAGAGCAGAGCCCCTACCTACAATATGCTGAACTCAGCTGATTACACTTTCCCGTCCAGACAGTAGACATTCCTTCAACCTGTGGCCACTTCCATTGGGCCCCTCAGCTGTACTATTCCATTAGAAGTTAAACACCTCACACTCACAACTGGCCGACAGACACAGTCTAAGCCCAATCAAACCACCAACACACAAGCGCCGTCAGAGGCTCTCAACCGTAAAAAATCACAACCAATGGATATCATTGACAGGTCATCCATGTCAATCTGTTATAGAGGACATGGGATGTTTTTTTTTTTTGTGTACCATAGCTGTATGAGCTCCGAGCTGATAGCAGCAAAGCGATCACCTACATGGGGTACTACAGAGTCGACCATTACAATGTCCGTTAGACACCTCCATGTGAAAGAGAGAGGTCTGCCCTGATGCCCTGACTAAGACAGCCATGACATGGCAAGTTTGAGTCATACCAAATGTCGCACATCACTGTTGACACTCTGACACGAACAGTGCTTCTCATCAGCCCTCTGTGGCCAGAGCGCTTGTGGACACAGACACCTCACTCTACCACTCTGTCAGTTTTTCCGCCAAGGCCATGAAGGTCAGGGAAACTGGCATAGGTTCAAACCCACCCGTCCCCCTGGCCCCCTCTCACCTCCCTCTCCCCCCCCGTCCCCACTATCAACAGGAAACATCTTTCACAGCACAGGAAGTGTTGCTCTCTAATTGGCGGTGTGATTCAATGAGAAGTTTTTGCTCTCAGCCAATGGGAGGGGGCTTATTTTAGGAGAAGTATATAAAGGAAGGCAGGTCCTTCCAGAAAGCTCAGACAGCACAAAGTTTTCACGCTGACTACTAGTGTGCTGGCTCGGTACAACTTCTGCTTTCCTCAGGCCTGTGTGTACTGAACACTCTCACGTTACTAAGCACATCTGCCTCGGCTGTTAATGTAATACATTAATAGAGGTCGTAACGCACCACAAAACCACCTGCTGAAAAGGCAGGCTTGCCCCAGGGAGAGACAAAATATTGACGTTATTGTTTCAATATTTTCGGCCATGTTTCCATTTTCCATTCTCCTCACGTGCGTTTCATTCGCCAATTTGTTCATCATCTAAAACCTTCCATAATCAAACTCTTAATATATTATATACAGTATTACTAGCTAAGCAATTCCTGTCTGACATGGCAGTGGCTGAGCTCTACTTTACAGTAGATCATGCAACAGGTGGTGAACAGGTATATCTGGGTGAAAGATGGTAACCATTGTTTTATTACTGGCATTAGAACACAAGGTCTAGGGCAGCCCAATGACGCACCAGTAACGTACGTGTCCTACTGCTCTACTCTTACCTCATCGTGCCACAATGGCACCATGTTCCTTATGGCCCAGGCATTCCTACTGCCATTGTTCTGCCAACTTTGTACTTTTTATTTTTTTCAGTTTCAATTGAGAGAAGGGCATGTGAGCAAGGACCCCAAAAATACCTTCTCATACACCGGCTGACATTACCAATGTGCAGGAGAGGAGAGAGAGTGACGGGAGCTCTGACGGAATTCCCTAATTAGCAGGCGACATGGTGGAGACAAAGGGACTCTGAAGTCTCAGGAAATAGAACAATCACGGAGCTTGCGCACATTCCAAGAAAAGCAGCAAGAATCAATGGAATCACAACATGTTCGGTCACAAGGCACTCTCTCTCTCCCTCCCTCTCTCTATACCTCTCTCTCTCTCTCTCACTCCCCCCCCCCTCTCTCTCTCTCTCCAGCGCCCTCTCTCTCTCTTTCTCTCCCTGTCTTTCTCTCTACCTCTCTATGTAGATACGGATGTCACTATAGAATCCTTTAAATGTTGCTTATGAAACAGGTATCAAAAGCTTTACTATAATGGAAAGCATCAGTAGGTAGATAGCTGCTGAAGTTTGTGTTACCTCACAGATGGAAAAAAAACTACCTGTTCCTTCAAGTGTGTGAGAATTAGACCGACCTCTAACCACCCTCTAACCACAACTATATTTCAGAATATAATGGTGTAAACCATTAACTTTGCAGAATGCTCTTTTACACTGGGTTGATGGATTCTTTATGAGTGACCATCGACCTACACCACCAGACCCACGCAGCTTCCCGGCGGTCCATCAGATCTCAGCCTGGACTCGGGAAACGTCTCCTTTTCCATCTCCAAAATGGCAGCGCAGTTTCCATAGCATCGGTTAGCTAGATTAGCAAAATCTCCCACCACCCCATAATTTGTGGAGTCTTATAATATGCCACACCCAACCATACATTTCCAGTGCAACCTAATTCTGTCCCTAAGATGAGGATATTATTACAGTACCAAGAAGAACCCATTTTCTAAGAGAATCCCCAATGGTGGTTTTTGGTGATGGACCCCCTCCACTTTTGAGGAGCTGTAGATTGAGGCCTTGGGTTGGGGAACCTCTAATTTCTAATTCAAAGCTTCAGAAAACTCTGTCCTTTTAGTTGCTGTGAACCAGATATACCGACAGGATTTCAACAGGATGACTCAAGCATTGAAATTATAGTCGAAGCATTTTTTTATTCTATTTTGAATTGAAAAAAATTCTTGTTGGTCTCCCTGGTTGAACCAATGGGGAACCTCTTCCTCAAGTGGCTAACCGTGTTCTCTAACTTGTGGTAGATGTGGGTTACCTACAGTACGTGGTGTGTATATCTATTGAGCTTGCATCTCTCTCTGTCTCTCTGTCTCTCTCTCTCTTAACTTTCTCTCCCCCTCCCCTCTCCATGTCTCTCTCTCTCTCTCTCTCCTTTCTCCCCCCCCCTCTCCATGTCTCTCTCTCTCTCTCCTTTCTCCCCCCCCTCTCCATGTCTCGGTCTCTCTCTCTCTCTGTCTCTCAATGTCTGTCTCTCTCTCTCTCTCTCTGTGTCTCTTTCCTCCCCCCCCCCCTCTCCATGTCTCTCTCTCTCTATGTCTCTCTTTCCTTTCTCTCTCTCCCCCCCCCCCCTCTCCATTTCTGTCTCCCCCCCCCCTCCCCTCTCTCTCTCTCTCTGAGAATGATGATACATTTACACTTACGGGGGCCTTCAGCTAACCTAAATAATCAACATGTCATGTATGGCATCATCTTGGTAAATGACTGACGTATCTCCGCCCCCCCAGTGCCATGCCGCAGGGGCGAGGGGAGAAGATGCCAGAAGGGAATAAATCTGAGCACGGTCCACCTACAGGTCTGCAATAACAAATGACCTCTGGCGGTCCCACTGGCTTTCTCAAACATACAGTATATATATACACAACTGGTGTACATGTGCTCAAGCCTGTTATCTAATCTGATTTGATAAAAAAATAAACTACTAAAGCAACAGAATAAGTATTTGAGTTTTGATCTTGAACTCACGTGGAACTGGCAGAGTAGACAGAATGACTAAGATGATTCCAATGTGTGATTCTAGAATGTTCTGCATTGTCAGCCTCTGCTGGTTTCATGACAGTGGAGAGGACTCACAACATCAACACATGACAATCAAACTGTACTTTCTTCCATTACCCCATCGCTCCGCAAACACAGGCTCAAGAGCAAAAACAATATACACAACTATGGACACAGTTACACACATGGACACACACTCTCTCCTCTCTCTCTCACACACACACACACACACACACACACACACACAGACACAAGTGCACGCGATTGAGCCACTTATTTCACTGTCCTCTGTGATTGAGTAAAACAGCTCTGTAGTAAACCCGTGCAAAACAAAAACAGCAGAGAGAGGAACTGTGATTGTTCATTGCAAGCATGCAAGGAGCATCAAGTTCGAGTTTCACCACACACACACACACACACACACACACACACACACACACACACACACACACACACACACACACACATACGTACACACACACAGGAGGAAATGATGGCCAAACGGTGAGAAGATTCACTAGTATAGAAAACAGGAAGTGGTTAACACGCTGAATTAAAAGAAAGTGGAGTATAGTCTTACTACGTGCTGTACTGTGTGGTGCAGAAGAGAGAAAACACCTGGCGATCAATACACCGTGAACCATGCTACTTTTAAGTACCGCTTTAAGAGGTTAAAGCATGCCAGTATTGGTTATTGCATAGCATTTTGTCATGTTCCAAAGTAACCACCACTAAGTTACGTTGCTGCTTATCGACCAATAACTCTCATGTCTATAAGTTAGCGTTGCATAACGTGGCGTACAGGTACCTCAGGGGGCTTCTGCTCCACTAGCACGCCTCTGCTGTTGATTGCTCGAGAGCCTGAGGTCAAACACAGCAGCTGCTGTTCAGAATGTCATGCAGGGCTCCGGGCCACTCATTCAACCTCTGTGCATTATGGTTTCAGTGCGTTGATCCCCCCCCCCCCCCCCCCCCCGCTCCCCGCTTATGGGAGAAGTGCCCAGACATGCTCCTCAATTACCCTGCTTAAACAACAACAACAACAACAACAAAGGAATTAATGGGAGTTGAGAGCCATTATATGAAGCACTGGCTCGAAGCAGAACACCGGGTTTACGGCTCACACAAGCGAGCAGCCAGCGCGAGAACAAGTTCTGACAGTTTAGGGTTAAAGGCCCCCAACAAGATGGGCCTGATAAGTGATTAAGGTGAGTGCAGGTGGGTCTTAAGTGGACAGTCAAGGTTGAGAGGGGTCCCCCTCAAGGCTCTCAGAGGTCACCGACTCTCCTGCCTCTCGGCTGAGCTGCCATTTTGACCTTTGGCCCTAACTAGCCTCTGTGACATCATTCGTTGTAGATTAAGACACTGAGGAGCGAGGCAGAGTATGCGGGGGCCTCCCGGATCCGTCACAATGCATGCCGTTGCTAGGCGCTGGGCGTGTGTGTATCCAACACACACACTATTTCACTACGACAGCATGCGATGATCACATCTTGGGAGCAGTCGGGGCGATGAATAAGAAACACACCGTGCTCGGGCTATGTTAGCAGCCCCTGGAGTGTGGTAATCTGACCCTGACACAAGCACAGGGAGAGAGGAAGGGAAGGAGGAAGGGAGGAAGGGAGGAAGAGAGAGGGGAGAGTGAGAGAGGGAGAGGGAGAGGAGGGGAGAGAGAGGGGGGTGAGAGAAAGAGAAAGAGAGAGAGAGAGAGAAAAGAAAGACAGGTAGAGAGAGACAGAGACAGAGAGAAAAGACAGAGAGAGGCAGAGAGAGAGAGGGAGAGGGGGCCAACTAGTCAATCACATTAGCTCAGCCTTGGAGAAACTACAGGCAGCTGCATGGCCAGCTCAGGATAACACTGAACCCAGCTTAACACATCAGCCAACAATGTGCTCAACATTATAGTGCACCCTACCCAGATAATATGGATGTCGTCATACTGTACAAAAGAGCACGCAACAAAATGTAGGGTGCTAAAGAAATTCTTGTCAGAAAGATGACTACAACAATACGACAGTCAAGGCATTGATTCATGACATCTTAATTGTTACCAATGTGTTTTGCCATAAATTGGAACTGTCAGAAATGGCAGAGATCGTGAAGTAGCTGCTTTGACTGAGACTGGTCCGTGTTGGGTTGATGATTCCCCCTGTCCCCTTTCAAAGACTCATAATAGACTCAGAATATGACCTCCAAAACAGGTTATCAAAAAAGCAGAGAGTAGTTGTTTTGCAGCTGCTGTGATTCTGCAGAATTGGGCGTGTGTGTGTCATATCTGTGGAAAACGTGGCCACAAGAAAAAAGCTGTTGAAATTACAAGAGGAAACCCACCTGCTGAGCGGAAACCACACTCTCCGCCAAGGTAACAAACCAAAGCACAGTTCTTCATGCACGCTGCTACGAAAGTTATGAAAGTGTGTGTCTTAGTTATATCCACCGCTGCCACACCTGATCAATTACTAATAACCAACCATACCACAACCTCATAACGTGCGCTCAGGCTCAAACCGGAAAAGGATTCATCAATTTCTGAACCTGGCGTGTGTCAAATCACAACCACAGGCCGGATCTGGTTTACATTTTAGGCCAAACCCAAACTTCAGAATTACTCAGTTGTAGTTGTTACACCCCTGCGCTGCTTACTCCCTTTAACTGTTCTAACGGCCTGATGGTAGCATAGCAGATAGCAGATAGCAGTGTCACCTGTTAGAACAGACAATACAGTAATTTAGATAATGCGATACACAACAGCCAGGTCAGCATTCATCGTTAAAGTCCTATCTTGACTGTATCAAATGGTTTTTGCGAAGCTTTCAGGCCTCATTCTTAAGCTGTTCCCAATCCCAACCATCCACATCTGACATGATTAATCTATTTTGACATCATTTGCAATGTTTCGGTCACTGACTCTTCATGTGGTGACATGAAAGACTTTAATGAGTATCATAGTTAGTCATTTTAGGTCATGGGTCATTTTAAAGGTCATAGGACAAAAGTATGAACGTTACGGTTCTATGCTGAGTAACTGACTAGAATAATGACCCATGGAAACCCATTGACCCTGCCTACAACACAGACAGTGATGACATGTCACCAACACCCACTTGATATGACATGCCTCCTCTACTCCAATTGACTCCATATCACCTGGTAACTCATTCATACTCTGACCGGCTGACCTACTATAATTAACAACTAGAAGTTGGGCCCGCTACTACATGTCTAAATTCAGAACTACAGCCAGCGAATTATGTTTAAAATAAAAACAACAACAGCAACACTGTATTGATCACAAACAACTTTGTGGTCAATACCAGTCTACCTACTACTATACTAAAAGTGTGTATTTCTGCAATACAGCTGAGGGCACTCAAGGAAGGAATCGTATCCAGGTGTATACGGGAGGAAATACCGAGAGCATTCCTTCGTAGTGGAATGTTTTTATTAGTGTTTTACAAATGTCGCCATTTTGA
>NC_137686.1:19598898-19691398 GCF_963989245.1 Nansenia antarctica | reverse complement strand
TTTGCAACTTTTTTCCAAGCAACTTTCGAGCAGCCCCCCTCCGTTCAAAGGTAGGCTGGTCTACCAATCGCGCGCGTCACCCTTGGGGAGGGAGGTTCCATAGGGCTTTATAACGCTCGTTGAGCGGCCGAGAGCGAGAGAGAGTGAGACAGAGAAGCTCGCTAGCGGACTGCCTTTAAATACCGGACTAAATTTACTTACATCCTCAACGTAATTTCCTCGAGCCCGCTCAATTGGTCCAGCTTCTCAGCTACGATATTTATAAGGTTGGAGGACCTCCTTCCACTCATACTTGTTCATGTCTTTGAAGCGCAACTTCGGAGGAGCGACAGTTCAATAGATAGACGCACTAGACTCTAGTGCGGCAAGGTGAGCACAGGGGCACTCACTCACTCAACTTTGACAAGAGATAAATAACCATTTATTTCACCTCACGATGGCCTTATCCGGAATAATTCTGCCATCTATTTCGACGTTCGCAAATCAGAGGGAGAAAAGTTGGGAACATGTAAGTACACTTTAAAAACAAAAAAAACAAAAAAACATTTGATTTCTGTTTTTATTCTGTTTTAGATTCCACTGACTCAATGTTTCAGCATATCTTAATGCACCATATCCTTCTTCTTTGCAGAGGTGGAAAAGCGAACCGATGTCTTCCAACTGCTCCATGCTTGATCTGATCCAGAACATGGACAGTCGCGGGAGAAAGGACGACGAGGATCTGAGCAATTATTTGGATCTGGATTTTATTCTCGCCAACACAACTGGATCGGAGTGCGTAGCGCCGCTCGGAGCAGGTGCGGAATATATGACCTCGGCTGATCCAAGCAACCTGTACACGTCCTATCCACCTACCGGTCACAGCAGCCCACCTCCACCGTACAGCACCAGCCTCATGGCCGAGCTGCTGCGGACCGAAGGTGAGAGCAGCAACTATGACATTACGCGTAGCACTGGTGGCATCCAGGGGAGATTTTATGTCAACTCGGCGACATTTCCCAGACAGGACATTATTGACAACATCAAAGTCGAGCCATCTATGGACGGTTATGGACCCGTGTTGGGCATGGTGGCCCAGAGCTGCCCCCAAAAAATCAAGCAAGAAGGCAACGTCTCGTGCATGATGTCTTTAAGTTTCGAACAGCCGAGGGTCGCCATCTCCCCCCGCGCGGCCAGCAACATGACGCCGCCGCTCAGCCCGGACGACCAGGGGAACACCGACTGCCAGGCAGCACCGATGTGTCACTCCATGAGCTTCCCCCAGAACTACCACTCCTCGCCGGCGTACCCACACCACCACCCTCCGCCTCCTCAAGCTGCCCAGATGCAGCTTCCATACCCCGGCGCGGTGCACCAGTTCAGCATGTTTGAGGAGAGTCTGGGCATGCAGCCCGGCACACAGAGGGTGTTGCTCACACCCCCGTCGTCTCCGCTCGAACTGCTCGAGTCCAACAAGCCCAAGAGAGGCCGCCGCACCTGGCCACGGAAGCGCACGGCGACGCACACCTGCACCTTCGCCGGCTGCGGGAAGACGTACACCAAGAGCTCCCACCTGAAGGCGCACCATCGAACGCACACTGGTAAGAGTTTTTTAACGATCATTACGCATCTATTTGGTCAACACGTGGTGATAAAATGTATATGTTTATGTAACAAAATATAGTTCCTTCTATTCACAAAAACTATGGCTGTGTATGTTGAACCGTAATAATCTGTTGCGCGTAATGCGTAATTTGTTCATTACCTCTGTTCATTATTGACGAGAGCAACTGTTGACATTTCTCGTGTTTTTTTTTGTCACGCAGGTGAAAAGCCGTACTGTTGCAGCTGGGAGGGTTGTGGATGGAAGTTCGCTCGCTCCGACGAGCTGACCCGTCATTTCCGCAAACACACCGGCCACCGTCCCTTCCAGTGCCACCTGTGCGAGCGCGCCTTCTCCAGGTCGGACCATCTGGCTCTGCACATGAAGAGACACATGTGAAGGACATGAGGACTGGGGGATTCAGGGGTGTCTTGACTTTCTTGGCTATTGTGATGTTCAGTGCCTTTTTTTATTTAAATTGTTTTACATGACAAAGCTTTTTTTATATATTGATAAAGGTTTAGTGTTATTATTTTTGTAATAACGTAGCTGGTACTACCTTGGTTATATTTTTAAGCTTTAGAAAAGCTTCATTAGGTTTGTTTTTGGGGCAAACGGACCAATAACGGGCTGGCCCTACTGCTCTTCCTTGACAAAACTGGAGTTCGGTGTATCACACAAAAGTGCCTTCTATTATGACTGTGTGCTACTGTAAAACTGTTCATGGCAGAACTACAAGGCCTCCCAAAATAAGTTTACATCTACTATGACTAAAATGCATATTCATGTGCAATGACAATGTTTTGTTGTTTAAACTGCCTCAATGTTTTGAATACCTGCCCTGAATAGCATACTCTGGTGTTTTTAATGGAAATCTAATCTTGGACAAAATTGTATCTTTTGAGTACAAACAGCTGGGTCCAGCCCCCTTTGTACACTATCAGGGCTTGATGTCCTGTGTATCATCTTTTAGTTTGTTTTTTACTGAAATCTATATATGTACATGAATTTTATACTGTAAATTGTGTATTTATTGTAAATATTAAAACATGTTGAAACATATTACTGTATTGGAAATCTCTTGTTTTGTACAATGAGACATTAACACTGAACCACATCCATCCGCTGAATATGAACTGTATTTTGACTGGGAGTAGGTCAGACAGACCTAAGATACTGCAGAAAACCAATGTCCATTAGACTAAATAACCTGTACACATTGCCATCCTATACCCCTCAGTTGACTTGGTACAATTTACACAATGATGTGTTCCAGCTGTAGGACAGACGAGGCCAACCGTTTGTGGGTTTAGCCTATAAATACAAACATTACATTTTCATAATTACAGAGAGGCAGTTGGGAGAAGTCTGGACAGAGGAGCACAGCAGTCGAGGAGCCGTAGACTCCCCCTCAGATGGGTAGAAATTACAGATGGAGATCAAAGCGAGCTTAATACTAAAATTACACATGGAGAATACACCACTATTTCAAACATCCTTAGAGAATGGAGAGGATGTATTATGGGTCTAAAAAGTACCATTGATTATGCTTTTGGTGTAAAAACAAAGTCTCCTGGTCTTAGTGTTTGCTAAAGATTAGGCCAGACATTACCACCGAAGGTTAATACAAACTACGACTGAAGAAAATAGTCTAGGTTAGGTGGAGGTATAGGTTTTCATGATAGAAAACACTCATATATCCAAAACTGGTTATTGCTGCAGTTTTCAGAACTAAAGTGTGTTGCTGTTGTGTTAAAGTGTACTATAAAAGTTAAGCAGGCCTCAATAAAACCACACCTTTAATCAGAAGTGGCACCACGCAGTCAGCAATGAAGACTTGTTTAAATAGAATCATGTGTGCTAGCAAAACAATGAAATATGTCGAAAATATCTACTAGGACCAAACAGGACACCAAACTTATCTATCTAACATCTCCATATGTGTAGGGGGATTCAGTCACCATTTGTGTGAAATAAGGTCCATCATGGCATTTCAGTTCTGCGGCATCTGCCCCAAATCTTGCTAGAATCTGATATATTGTAAAAAAAGAAGAAGTACAAGTTTGGCTTTAAATTTAAACTAATTCAGTAGTGAAATGCTAATCAACTTTCCCATTTCACTTTTTACTCTTGTAGTAGCTGTTGCTACCAAGTGAGTGTGAACTGTGAAATTGCTTGTTATACAGCTTCATAAGGCAACCAGATGCTCTGGTACCCAGCAGACCTGAGAGTGGTGTGTGTGTGTTACCTCATCCACAGGACGACTCATCATTTCTGAAATGTTGATTCCTAACCGCAGATGAAAAATGAAGCACTCATATGTAGGGCATAAGAAATTGGGAAACTCACCTCACTCACACCCACTGACTCATTCCTTCTGAGGTGCCTCTTTGAATCCAGTTTTTCCAAAAGCTTCCATTACATACACGCATAGCGATATTTCCTGTTTTTCATTCAGTTGGGGATAATTAACACACCAACCCTTTAATGTGTTGGTTTGGGTTCAATCGGCTGTCAATATTATTTCCATACTGCAAAACTTAGTATGAGTTTCGGTATCAGTATGCATGAGTGTGTATGTTTTTTCTCATAGATTCTTAGAGAGTTCCTGAAAAGAAAATTCTAATCTAAAACAGTTGCAAAGGGTTGGACTCAAGCTGTGTTGTGGTATGCAGCTCATGTTTCGGATGCGTGTCTGTGATTTCTCTTGTTATCTCACAGAGACATCCTCTTCAGCATGGACACAGCGCAGTTTCCTGGAATGTTACATTGCTTTTATTATATTAAAAGATATACAGAGGATTACAATTTTCAGGAAATCCCAAAGCATTGAATGAATATTTATAATCATATACATTTCATATATGTGTTATGAATCTTGCCACTTTCTTTCAGGATAAATAAGACAGACATCATGTATCATGTGTACCCTTAATGTGTTCTAGAGTGACCAATACACTACAGCGGAAGAACGAGCTGTACATACTGTAGAATGCCGTGAATATACATACATTATGTGCCGGGGAAAACACCCTAATCAGTGAATACAACAGTACAATTACATGGATGCAATATAAGGCATTGAGAACCACATCCTTACACCAGGTAGTGGACAGACATGACCAACAGAGTAAGACATGACCAACGGAGTATGGTGCTTCTGATGTGTGGAAAGGTAAGGATGCTTCAACCTGTAACCAGCTGCCATTGGGAGCATCAGGCTATTGCAAGACAACGCAAGCATACAAGTAAAGGGAGCATACATTTTGTGGGGTATAACAACAGAAGTCTAAACAGATAGGTAGCTACAGTATATGAATGGGAATTCATGAGGTTCAAATGGGGTGCAAGCCACAGGAGGTTGACTGAGAGACAACCAATGTAGTACCAGCACAGACTGTCTGACAGACAGACAGGTAGGTAGGGACCAGAGGATGGTGGAGGTAAACATTGTAGGACGGG
Organism: Nansenia antarctica; assembly: GCF_963989245.1. Lineage (NCBI taxonomy): Eukaryota > Metazoa > Chordata > Actinopteri > Argentiniformes > Microstomatidae > Nansenia > Nansenia antarctica. The sequence goes on along the minus strand of NC_137686.1, from coordinate 19,686,354 downwards.
TTCATTGTGATGCATGGGACACATGCGTTTGATTCCATTCCAAGCATTACAATGAGCCCGTCCTCCAATTTCTACCTCCACCAGCCTCCTCCGGTAAGGACTGTTACAGCATAACAGCATAGCAATGATGTAACAGAAATCCTATTGAATTCAAATGTTGGCCACTAGGGAGGAAGACTTCCCAAGATCCCTTAATTTAACTTACCCTATAAAAACGTTTTTAACTTAATCTAAACTAAAACATAAAATATCATTATTTATGTATTAAATGGTTTGATTATCTTGAAATAGATTAAGGGAACTGATAATAGTGTTTAATTACTATACAATAAATAATTAGGCCTAAGGAAACCACAAATCGTTAGAGTGTTCCTCTTCCTGATGGATATACCAAGTCATACTCTCAATTACTTGATAGAATATATAATAGAATAATATAATAGAAATAACCTTCACATCTTTTCTGATAAACATAACAAAAGGCCAAGGTAAAATGATGTAAAGCACAATCAAGGCTTATAAAAAGGGGAGCTATCCATATTGGACAAAACAACACGAACTGTGATAAAAGGGGGCTAAAGTTAATCAAATATCCATTACACATCAGCATTCACTGTTGCTACGTAAAACCTGCATGAACTAGGTCACATGCTTGACAAGCAAACAGCTCAAGTAACAGCTAGCGGGAGTTTAAAGAAACTGTAAATGATGACAACCCAGTTTCTCCCCTAAACAATAATTAAAAGGTTGAGAAATAAAATATTGATGGAAGAAAATACTTCTATATATTCTCTCTAATGCTTATGTTTGAAATCGCCAAAAACCACTAAACAGAATAAGAAACACTTCAATCAAAAATATTAATGCTCAGGTCAAAGGCAGGTGGGTTTATAACTTCAATCTCCTGTTAGGAGGCAGCGTGTAAGGCAATGAAGGAGAAAGCCCCAAGATAACCATATTACAATTAATAAACAATACTTGTCATTACATTACAAATCAGGATAAATCATTGACAGAGAGTTTACACTTTCAATATGAATGCTTAAAGCAGTATTTAAAAGGTTATGAATCAGTTTATACAGTTATACAGTGCATTTACAGATACTTCAAAAGAACACAGATGAGTTATTTTCCCTGTATAAATAATAAAATGAAATAAAATGTTTTTAAAAATGTTGTTTTCCCTCACAACAAACAATGAAGCAAAGGACAGGCACCTACAGTCTTCCCCTCCAAACATGGAGGACTCGGGCTGCCAACTCAGGCTGCCAATTGTAGTTCAATTAAGTAAGTCACTCTGTAGCTGAAGCCCGGCTTAAGTCAGGCTCAAGTGAGCCTGTGTTGTCGTTGATTATAGAAGCAATGTAACGGAGACGCAGATGAGGCTGATTAACACAGGAGCCGACGAGAGGCTTTGTTAAACGAAGGGTCTTTATATAGTCAATATACAGGACCATCAGAACAGCGGACTGTAGTGGTAGGGAAGGACTGTCGTCTGGTTGTAGTGAAGGCTGTATCTTAGACTGTGGTCAGATTGTGGTCAGGATTTCGGGTGGTTGAGGAGCTGTTGTCCTGTCTGTAGCACGGTTGACATCAGCCTCTATGTGGGTTGTTGTGGGGCTAAATTCAGGCTGTACATCTGGCTTGTTGTCAGGCTGTTGCTATGCTCTTGTCAGAATGTTTCTATGCTCTTGTTAGTCTGTCTGTGGGTAGTAGTGAGTCATGGACAGGGCCGTGGCGGTCAGGCGCTGGGCATGTCTGCCCTGCTGAGGGCCATGGCCAGCTCCAGGTCCTCTTGCTCCTGCTGTCGGAGCCTCCTCAGCCTCTCCTGCTCCTCCCTCTCACTCTCCCGTTTGGCCCACGCCAGCTGGTCAGTCTCATTTCCAAACTAGGGGAGGACGGGGAGAGACGTTAGACACTGGGAAACGGGTAGAAATGCAGGCTTAATCACACACAGACACACAAACACACAGACACAAAGGCGGCCAGTCTTAGGGTCTCATTCTTTACTTTTTTTTCCTTTACTTTAGGAATACTCAATAAAAAAAACTGTAATACTGAGATAGTAATGATCAACAGTAATTTATTTATTTATAATTTAGAATCAAATCATGGTGTTTATTTTTATTGATTTTTTTTACTCAAATGTGTTGTTGTTAATATATGAATAATAATGATAAAAAAGTGATTTAAAAACACTTAAAATCAACCAGAAGACATGCATCTTTAAGAGAAAAGTGAAATTGATAGATGACGGACCGCCAACAAGTGTTCAGAAAGAAATCGTGCCTCACCATAGTGCGTGACACCTGGCAATGTGCATGCTAAAATGTAACGCCTTCACATTACTAATTATTACTAATCAGCTCTTTCTCTTGTATATTCATTGTGCAGATCCACCTGATTGAGGATCTTAATAGAACAACAATGTTCACCAATCAGAGTAGAGCACGCTCATTCCAAGTGGACAGGTTTCTTTGCATGCGAGGAATTCAATTTGGCCTCCACACCCACAAGTAATCTTACCTTGACATTTTCAGGTCCTGGGAAAAAACAATTTAACATACAAAAGCTAGACATAACAGGTACAAGATCCCACACAGACACACTTGAGCCAACAACCACAAGACACTTAGACTAACAACACATCTCCAAAGGTCACAGTATACGACAACAACAAACAAAACACACGATGCAAAGCTGCCGTGCAGCAAGCCTCCCTGAGAGCAGGAAGGTGTAGAGATTATGACAGGTCTACTCAGTACGTCTCTGAAAGGGCAAAGGAATCAGCAATTATACACTCTGATGTGCAAGCAAAGGGCTGACTGAGGCAATGAGAGTTACAGAACTAAGGTCAATGTTTGGCGTCACCAGTTTACCTATGTACGGTATCTATATAATCATTATGCCTATTGCCTTGTTGTCTGCAAATTGTCTGGATACTACTAATTGTATCGTCTTATTTGTCACTTATGTCCTGTACTATTTTCTCTTGAATTATGCCTATTGCCTTATTGTCTTGTGCAGCTGTGCAGATATCAGGAACTGAAGCCTAAGAATTTTACTCTCTTACACTTGTGTAATGTGACGTAACAATAAAACTTGTGAAACTAACCAATGAAACTATCTACCTAACGTAAAAAGAATACTTGGTAAACCCTTCCTTCACAGATAGAAGGAAAGGGGCACACTCTTGGGCTGATGCTATTATTTTTGTGTTTCATCGGACGAAAGCCTGAAGGAGGGCAGCTCGCTGCCGAAAACGTTGGTTTAATCAAACAATAGCATCAGAGTGTGTGGCTTTCATTCTCTCTCTAAAGTGTCACCCTCCAGCCTGCACCTCTCCAAACAAAGGTGTGTGTTCTCTGGTTCCTGTTTTTAACCCTTCCTTCCTGCCAATACAACATCAAAAGCAGGGAGCTCAGAGAAGACAGCAAGCGATCAGCCCCCAGTGCCATGCTGATGGAGGGAGGGAGACTACAGGAAGACTGACACACAGAGAGGACGGACAGACATCAGAGAGCAGCCGGTCTACGTACTAACAGCGATGCTGTATTCTATAAAAATGCTAAACGCTAAAAGCTGCAGTACTACAGACAAACCTGCTTTCCAATTCAACCCTCAAAAGGCTCTGAAGTCCCAACGAACAGCCGTGAGTGGCAGAGAAAACCCAACTCTGGAGGCCCGTTGATTCTAGTTTTAATCTAATCTACAGCATGATGGAAAGGCAGAGTTGCATAACAATAGCTAGCTACAGCAGCATGAGTTGCTAGAATGAGGCGCGGCAAAACAAAGGCGTATCACTAGCCTAAGCCCGACATGGCATTCTGCCCGTAGAGTGAGATGGTTCGCTAGAAGCGCAGAGTAGCTACAGGAGACCGGACGCAGAGAGCCGACCACTGAACTCAACTTACGGAGTTGAAATCGGCAAAACCCGAGGAAGAGTCTTTAGAGGCTTTGCTCAAGACGCAAGGAGCAAAAGGATCTTTGCTCCTCTCTGCGTCCCCAAAGGCCTTTTTACTCTGAAGGGGTTTAGCTGTGCACTGGAAAGGATCCCTTGGATTGTCCAAAGCACCCAACCCAAGCAAAGGAGCACTCTTACCTGGAGGGGTTTAGAGAAGGGTACATTATCAACATACTGAAGTCTAAATGTTACATGTTAGAGGTATGCTACGTTACATACGGCACATCCCACGTTACAGCCATGTCATCATGTCTCTTTACGCACGACAGCTGGGAACACTATATAAACAACCCTATGCTGATTTAGAGAAATGCTTTAATCTGAATAGGAGAAGTAGTACAAGCGTATCTTATGAAAGATAGAAGGGAAGCCACCAGCAGAGTGTGGGGCACATGAAGGCAGCCAACCGTGGGAGCGCAACACTGGTTGGAGCCTTTAAAAAAAAAGGTGTTAACCACACTGTTAGAAAAAACACACACACACACGCACGCACACGCACACACACTGTGATTCAAGGAACGCTGTGTAGAGCTCAGCCTCTGCAAATGGCACACATTGTCACTGGTGCCCCGCCCTCGTCTATAGGTGAAACACTAAACACATCTTGCATAAAGACTGGGACAATGTACCTATACAGAACCTTCTCTCATTTAAATGAACTGTGTGTACAAAATAAAATAAGTGTGGAAAATAAAGGGCTACCCATTAATATAGCCAAGTTGTTCTATTTGCGCATTTGCACTGTGACAATGCTACAAATGTGTTCCCTCGATTGCTGTTCTGAAATACCGCCAATTAATACTGTTTTTATCTAAACGTATTAAGACTACACAATAACAGGTAGTTGTCCTAAACTGAGCAGTTGAAACGGACATTGACCTACTCAAGACAGATCAGAACACTATTTAGGGCACTACGAAAACCTGCAACAATGCAGTGGGACTTGATGCTTGATGGTGCATGCTGATTAGCTGTGGGTAGAGCTAGCAGCACCTGTAGATGCTGAACCCTTCACCTCCCACCTCCCTGTGAGATAGCTTACCAATAGTTTACTGTGGTCAACTTCTGGTAGAGGGATGACTTAGAGGTCACAGGTAAAGAGTGGCACAGGGCGCATAGGGCACACACACACACGCGCACGCACACATGCACACACATATACACACACACACACACACAGGCAAAAGGGGAAGTTAAGACAGTTAAGTGATTAGAAAGATGATGAGTTATAACTGGCCATTCCCCTCGTACTCCTTCTAAAAAAATCTTATAACAAGTTAATAAGAATCAACTTGTCTATATATTAATTTATTCACATCTTCATCATAAGCATCACCAGAGTTAATGACTTTGACAAGTGTCAACAGTATGCTAAAGTGCTGCCTTATCTGCACCAACAGGTTTCCTGTTTACAACTTCAAAAGAAGAAACTGTTGCCCCGCACCCTCACGAGAGAACCCCAGGGGAGAGAAAAGGGAAGTACTCATACGCAAACTAACAAGGAACACACAACAAAAGTTTAATACGACAGTATTTGACCACAAAATGACTCCAGTCCACTTCAAAAAATTGCTGACGTCAAACTTGCCAAAACCATTGTATCTAACTGACATTTCTCTTATGGGTTGCAAGCGACTCGTTATTGTAGTAACGGATGAAATTCTAGTCTGAACATACACCGTGAACACTAAACCCCTCAGTCCTCAGTGTCTATTGTTTATTTCTCAGCTTTACGTGAGTTGACGGCAGATTAAAAGATTTAAAAAGGTCTATTAAAGAAGAGAGGTCTAGACCATGTCTCCGCACGCACACACACTCACAAACACACACACACACACTCTCTCTCTCTCACACTCTTCAGGAGTCAGGACTTACCATAAGGAGGTGCAGGTCTGTTAGGCACACTTTTCTTTGGTGGCAGCACAGGATTGTCTGGCTTCTGGAAAATAAAAGACATAAAAGAACACACAGAAGTCAGAAAGGAAAACTAACACATTTCAACCACAGTCGTTTTCAAAGAACCTAAATCTGGTCCTGCATGTCAGACATTGGATATATAGCAAGACCTCCCTTGATGTAACCAATGGCAACTATTAATGTTTAAAAAACACAGGGCATGATAATTATTCACATATTTCTGGGTAAGTACCCTACTACAACTGGGAGTCAGGTAGAACTGTATTGCTGTGTGGCACTATTGTGTAATTCTTTCTTTTTTTAAATATGTTTTTAGGGCATTTATGCTTTATTGGGATAGAGACAATAGAGATTGACAGGAAGGATGGGTGAGAGAGAGGAGGAATGACATGCAGGATAGGTCGATGGCTGGAATCGAACCAGGGACCCTGCGAATACGTGGCATGTGCCTTAGTGAACTACGCAACCCAGGTGCCCTACGATAAATGATAAATAAAAGTCCCCCCCAAGCCTACCTTCGGCATTTGACTGAAATCTGCGAATCCACCTTTGCCTCCGAAAGAGCCCGCACTACCAAAGGGGTCCATTGTTCCGAAAGCATCTAGAACAGAGCACAACCAAATACATTTATGGAAACATACAGCCACTATTAAAGCTGTGGGCCTGAAAACCACACATTCAAAAATTCATCTCTTCATTTTGCTTACTCGAAAAGAGCTTAGGTGCTATTTACAGAAAAGGGGGGGAGGGGGTATGTGGCATGACCGTTTAATTTTCCATGACTTTTCTGAACCTGAAAAGCAGCGGTTTTGTTGAGCCTGACGTATGCATCTGATTAACTAATTACAGGAGTAAGTCGGGCTTCTGTTAGAAATACTGTGGTGGAGTTGTTTTTAAACACTGTGGCATGCTTCTGACTTAATGAATAAATTGCCAACTTGCAGAGGGGGGCAAGAAAAAAATAAACCATTGTAACAAAATATGTTTGTTGTGAGCGAGCGGCCATAAAGGGGAACATTCAGTAGTTGCATAGTGTTTTCTTTTTCGTGAAATAACTCGACTCTCCCCCACAGTCGGTCCAGTGTCCCTTAGAAGGTGTGTAGTTTCGGTAGTGCGTAGAAGAGGTGCTACCCCTAATTTAAAACAACTTCCTCACTGAATAACGCATACTGTAGCAGCGGTTCAATACCCTGAACAGGGGACAGAGGCAGTCAGAGCTGAACTGGTTAAAGCAGTGGCAGTGTTCTGGAGCCAGACCCAGGAGTTACAGTGTTTCTGTTATGTTTGGCCCTAGCAAGCCTCCTGTTTTTCCAGGAGTTATTTTTAGTTGGCCAGCAGTTAAATGCGTAGGTAGCCTACTAAAAATAGACCGCCTTCAACCACAGGAAAATATGAAGCCACAGTGGGTTAAAATTGTATTCCACTAAAACTGCCCAAAAATAAAATCTAAATGTTGCACGTCACTGGAGGCACAAAAAGAATGAGTGCTTCTTTTGAGAAGTGTTGCACAATTTAACCGCCTCTCACCTCTAATAAAAAGATTACGGTAAGATTATGGTTTTATTCAGCTAAATCTTGTGAAATTCCTTATTGACCTTGCCATTGCTCTCTGACATGACAAATAAAAACAACTTTTAGTAGCATGAAACATATAAATAAATCATATGGAGGAGCTCTGTATCTAAATGTCAGATCAAAGTTTCATCGAGAGGTTAATATTCACATATATATTAATTTCACTCCTTCCATAAGAACTGACATGTACAGTACCTGAATCTTTAGGTTTTGGGCTTGGGCTTGGGCTGTTGGAGGTGAAGGGGTCAGTACTGCCGAACGGGCTTGGCTGAGACAAAGCAAGATGAGAAACACAATTAAGACCAACTCTTATGGACATCTTGGAAGTAGAAGCACCCGTGTTCGATACCATTCGTCATTCCGTTCTATGCATTTACAATGAGCCTGTGCTTTCTACTTCTATTTCTACTTCCACCAGCCTCCCCCGATTTCCTCATAAGTAAGTAATGCCACCTGTCTTACCTTGCTGGGGGGAGTGGGTCTCCTACTGAAGGACTCAGAGGACCCAAACATGTCTGACTTTGTGGTCTTTTTGAAGAAGTCTTCAGAGGCGCTGCCCTTGAAGGGGTCACTCTCTTTGAAAGGATCTCCTCCAAATGGATCTGTGGGGAGAGAAGCCAGCCTATCTCATAAGAGTCCAGTTGGTAAAACTTCAAGGGCCGGTTTCACAGACACGGCTTAAGCCTAATCCTAGACTAAAAAGCATCTTCAATAGAGGTTTTTCCTTTGTACGTGTGATTTAAGTCCAGGAGGACTAGGCTAAAGCCCCGTCTATGAAACCGGCCCCAGCATTCACTAGATAAGAATCTCTAGTCTCACAGTTATAGCTATTGTATGTGGTCCAATCCATTTAATTGTGATAATGCTAGAAATATCAGCATCAAAATGTGACGTTTTTTACAGTAATTCGCTCAGTTGTAGTTCTACTGTAAATGCTGAACGTTTGTCGTCACCTTTGAACGGATCCGCTTTGAACGGGTCTTCTGTCTGGAAGGGGTCTGCAGCCTGGGGCTCCTCAACAGCGTTGCTGTTGAACATGGCTATCTTGGACTTGAAAGGGTCCTCCTGGTCCCATGGAAAACATTATTATTATTATTATTATTATTATATTATTATACTGTTACTTTTTTACTGTTTAGGTAGGGCTCCATAAAGAGAGCATAGATCAACTGCCAGCTGTGAGCAAACGGAAGTCACAACAACACAATTTCATCAGATTAGATTCAGAAAGATTCAGTTGCCACCAGGGCCGCATAGTGAGAAGTTCATTTAAAAAGACCAACAAAAAAAAGCCTGTGCATTCAAGATGGGTCAAGCCCATCCTCCCTCTTCTCTTACCATGGCTCCGAAGCCCCCGTTCTCCTTCTCTGAGAAGCCGTCGCTCATGTCTGCCAGGTTAGTCATGCTGCCGCCGTTGGTGCCGTTCAGGGCGGCGTTGTACTGCTCTATACTCTTAGTCACCTCCTGCTGGCTGTCCTGGATCTGGGACAGCTTACTACGAGCCTGCGGAGACAGCCCGCTGTCACTCTCATGTCCTCTCTGTGACATTTGCACTGGATGATGATGACAGCAGCAGTACACAAGACTCACACAGCATTACAAGGATGTACAGCTTCAGACAGATTCCTAGTTGACACTTGGCAGACTCCAGCAACTCCAGTGGTTGTACTGTATTTCTCAAACATCATGGTTACCGAACTCTACCCAGGATAAAAACAGGATGTTGTCCTTTTCATAAGTCTGTAACGCTACATTCATTTTCACCCAGTTATAGCGCATGTAAACATTGTTCTCAATGGCTGATGCCTTGGATGAGGTCTCTCCTTTGAAAAAAAATAGATCCATCTCAATGAGACTAACCTGGATAAATAAAGGATAGTCAAATAGGACAGAAATATCCCAGTGCGACCACAGGGTGTCCACTGACCTGGTTGATCTCGTCCTGGGTGGCTTTGAGGGACTTGATGATGCTGTCCAGCTGGACCCGACCTGCCAGCAGGCTCTGCTCCAGCTGGTTCTCCTCTTGCTGCATACGGCCCAGGTCCGACTTGGTACGGCTCAGCTCGTCCTCCTGACTCTGCAGGTCCGACTCCTGGGACTGGATCTGGCTCTGCAGGGAGGAGATCTGGAGGGAGGAGAGGGAGGAGAGGGAGGGGGGTAGAGAAGTAGAGGGAACAAATACATAGTTGTTGGGAGATAACATGAGAGGGGTAGATGGAGATATGACAGAGAGAATGTGAGAGAAACAGTGAGTGAAGTGAAAGTCCTGAGAAAGAGTGTGTGTGTGTGTGTGTGAGCAGAGAAGGAAAGATAAGTAGATAGAAAGAAACTCTCGACAGCGACACGACAGCTGAAGGAAGAGGTCTTCATCAGACGCATGTCAGTATGTAAATATAAACGGTGGGAATAGCCCGGTGCTGACCAGCTGGGTCTCGTCCTGACACTTCTGCCTGACGTCGTTGAGCATGCCCTCCAGCTTGGACCTCTGCTGGTCCATCTCCTCCAGACGCTCCTGGGCATCCTGCTTCTGAGACTCCATTTCCTGCAGGCCGCTGCTCTCCCTGTCCAGGTCATTCTGCATCTCCTGAGGAAGGGAAGGCGCACGCACAGGCACACGGACACACACGGACACACACGGACACACACGCACACACACGCACACACAGTCTGATTTAGCAGACCGTCATACAGCCAGGCAGGTTAGACCAACCACCAGGCACATTCATACAGACGTTTACCACGGAAATCTGGGTGTTCTTCGTAGCCTCTCAGACCTCGTCAAGGCCACCACCGTGACACACCAGTTGGACTAGAGACAGGCCTGTGTGTTTCAAAGTGTTTGGGAGTACTACATGGTGTGTCATAGACCAATGAGAACCGCTGGTGGAAGGTACAGTAGATCATGCTCTCACCTGGACCTCAGTGTTCTTGTGTCTGATAGCTTCCTCCTTGTCCCTGATCTCCTGCTCCAGGGTATACTTCTCTCTACAGGACCATCACAGAGGACAAGACAGAGACAAACCCATATGAGGAGATGTCACCGACATGTAAATGAACTGCACTTCCTTATTCCAAAGCGCTTTACTCTCATTCATGGCCTCACATTTCACCCATTCACACACCAATGGCGGCAAGCTACCATGCAAAGCGCCGGCCAGCTCATTGGGGGCAATTTGGGGTTCAGTGTCTTGCCCAAGGACACTTCGACGCGTGGACAGGAGGAGCCGGGGATTGAACCGCCGCCCTTGCGATCATTAGACGCTGGCTCTACCTCCCGAGCCACAGCTTCCCCACCGACCTGGAGGTTACCTGGAGTTGCCAAGGTTGCCTTCGCTCGTGCAGCACTGTACATGTTATTCTTTTTGTTAATAATCCCCCACTGCATAGAAGGGAGAATGCTGAGGTAACATGCCGTGACGGGAAAAGGATTTAGAAAATACACGTCAATGAAAACCAAGAGGAACAAAGGCACAGAGCCTAGGGAATCAGCTGAGGTAGGCAAAGCAGGGAGAGGAACTTGTTCACCTGATGTGAGAGCTTAATGTCAGCCCACGCTTTAAGGTTTGACCTTAAAAGTGCATTGCCTCAAAGTGTGTATTTGAATCATCAATGTGTGCAGCCATGCAGAGAGATGGAGAGCGTGAGTGTTGTTGAGATGAACATAAAAGATGTTAAGACACTTAATACTTTTGATCAGAAGTTATAGTTTGAGCAGATGCTGAGAAAGCACTTTGATGTAGGCTTAAACATGTAGGTCAACAGGTTTACTCAGGATGGTGATTGTAGAGCCACTAAAGCCCATTCCTCCAATTCAAGAAGCCCCCCCCCACCCCCCTTTTCACAGGAAGAAGAAACAAAGATGTCCTCCGGCCTGGCGGGTCGGGGGGGGGGGGGGTCTCACCTCTGCAGCTGAGCTATTTCCTGGCTGATGTCGTCCAGCTCTTTGAGGCCTGTGAGCTCAGCCGACCCTGTGGAGCTGGTGCTGTCCTGACGGGGGGGGGGAGATGGGGGGAGGGGAGAGAAGGAGGGGGGGGAGAGAGGAGGGGGGAGGTCAGCCGTGCTGAAAGGGAGAGAGGAGCTCCCCGCCGCTGTGCCGCCACAATACCATTAACACAGGAAGGAAGGAGTGGAGAGAGACCCAAACACCTCGCACCCACAGAGAGAGAGAGAGAGAGAGAGAGAGAGAGAGAGAGAGAGAGAGAGAGAGAGAGAGAGAGAGAGAGAGAGAGAGAGAGAGAGAGAGAGAGAGAGAGAGAGAGAAAGAGAGAGAGAGAGAACCTCCAAAGTCGATAACAGACATTGCAAAGGCCAATAGCAAGTCATAAACACTATTCAATATTCTGTTCTCTGGTGGTTTGGCATAGATACAGTACTATGTTGCCACTGCCAGTTAGTTGGAATGCGGGAGGTATTTTAGGCAGCTCTGTCACTGAGAGAGATATCAGTATAGCACGTAGCTGGAAGGGCTGGCTGTAATCTGCACTGAGGTGATGACATCTGAATCACTCCTCCAGTCTGAGGTTATGTGGTGCAGTGGTGCTCCTACTACATAACACCACCAGATGGCAGTGTTTGCCTTTAAAACTCCAAAAGGTGAGGCTAGGTCCTGTACACTCCCTCACATTGACAATTAACATTGCCTCAGGACACAAACCAGGAATGGTGTTTTGATGGGTGTTGTTTACACATGTGACAGTGATATTAGCACGCGACCACACAAGGTGACAGTGACATGCAGGGCAGCTACTCACTCTGCGCATGTTAGCTAAGGCACCAAATTCAGGTCCCACAGCGGTCATAAACCCAGCGTAGCTCTGAGAGACGGGACAGAAAAGGGTTGAAGACATAGTAGGCAGGGCAGAGAAATATTAATTAGCCTTAGCCTGGTTTGCAGTTCAGAAAGCAGAACAAATGCATAGCCTTGATTCACAAGCAATATAAAAGAGGAGGTGGCAGGAATTCTGAGGACGGTAATTAATCAGAAGAGCTTTGAAAGAAATAGAGTTTGAAAACACTGCACCAAAGCCTTTGAAGTGGATTAAAATGGAGCGATATGAGGGGTGGGGGTGGAGATGAGGGGGATGAGGGGTGGGAGGGTGACTCACAGGCCCAGATGTGGGGGCGGTCCTCTCAGATGGAGGGATCATGTCGGGGGTGAGGGTCTGAGGAGGGTCCACGCCTTTAGTCACCTTCTGCTGGATCAGATACATGGCCAGAGAGAACTGCTCTCTCGACAGCTTACCTACCTGCTTGGTGTCAGCCAGGCCCCTGGGACGAAGATCAATACATGCTTCATTATTGATTGATTTCAGATCCCCATTAGCTGTTAGGATCGCAACAGCTACTCTCGTGTATGTATATGTACTTATCCAACATGGAAAGGCCGATGTAAGTCTTAACATAATTGGGGTAATGATATTATGGTGTCTTACTTTGTCTAATCATTTCATAATAATAATAATAATAAGCCTGTCTCTAAAGACAATAACTAGGGTCTATGTCACTTTATTTGTGTCACTTTATTTTTGTTGTTTGTTGTTGTTTGTGATGTGAGCTGTTGTAATGCCTTAATTTCCACTCAGGGATCAATAAAGTACTAATTACTAATAATAATCTATCTGTGCTGTTAAGTTGTTGGCGAGTGGCCGGGACTTCTGTCTCACCATATCTGGGCCAGCATTGTCTGAGGAAGGGTGGACAGCATGAAGATCTCTATGACTTCTCCACCGGTGACGAGGCCATCCATGTCCGTGTCTGTTTTGAGGAAGATGTCGTCGTACCGTCCTCGGTCGGCCACGGGAACGACCCAGTTCATCAGCGGTGGCTGAACAAACACACGAGAGAGCACAGCAACAGTTAGGCACCAGGATACAGGTGGATTTACCTCGAACACACAACATAGGCAAAGCAAGAGAGAGAGCGGATACACGTCTTTGTTCGATGGCAGGGCAAGGCACGTTTATTTGTATAGCACATTTTCATAGGCCATTCAGAGGCCATTCAAAAAGCTTTACATACAGGATTAAAAAAATACAGTAAAATCATATCACAAGCATCTATGGAATGTGTTTTCCGTGTATTGCTCAAGCACAGTGTACATAGTGTATAGTATAGTGTATCTGATATCAGTCACCCCAGGGCCAAGGTCAGCCTCCCTGCATACTGGGTGTGTTTATTGATATGACATGGCATCGTTGGTTAAGGCTCAGGTAAGAATTTCCCTTACAATGGAACCTGTTTGTCTGATCAGATAAAAATTCTCACAGACACAACGGAAGTGGTTATACAACATAGGAACACCCGGGGTTGTAAAGGTAAAGTGCTGGGAATGTGGCAGAACAAGTCCAGCCTTTATCCACCAACCCAGGGCTGAGGGGGAGGTAGAAGAAGCGCAGGTTTTAAAATGCCATGCCGAGCCCTCATGAGAACCTTCTGAGGGAGAGGAGGAACCACTCTGTCTGCGGAGGAACACCCTCACTCGGGACTTAATGGGATCTTAATGAGCTACTCTTGACAGCTCCCTTGAATACGTACAATAGAATAGAGGACGTTAAGAATGATTTAACAGGGCACTCAAAGTGGAAGAGGTGAGAGGTGCGTGTGAGCCTACGGCGTAGGCTACGGTACTGAAAAAATGTATGCACTCACTGCAATGTAAGTCGCTTTGGATAGAAGCGTCAGCTAAATGGCATATATGAGGATGAGGTGCTGTACCTGTGAGGCGGCTTTGAACGAGTGTTTGGGGGAGAGGCTGTTGCCAGTGCTGTTGACGGAGGTGACAGCGCTGTGGGAGGGTGTGGAGTGCAGGACCTCTTTGAGAGGAGGAGAGTTGGTCATGCCAGACCGGCCAGACAGGCTAGACAGGGCTGGCAGGCCACCCAGGGCAGGCAGGACGGCCACAGCGCCAGGCAAGGCGCCAGCAGACTTCTTCCTCTTGGTGAGGGGGATGAGGGAGGCTGGCAAGGTGGCTGGGATAACTTCCTTCTCCATGGCACGGTACACCAGGTGCATGGCCTAGAGGAGGGGTGGGTAGAGCGTTTACAGAACAGACAGACTAGCAAGGATCGAAGCTTGGCCGCAGAGTTGATCTCATAACTGGCTGATTAACAATTAACTTTTGAAACAGACATCGAGTTGTAGCAATTCAAGTCAGTAGCCCCGCAATTCAAGTTGCTCAGAACGAGTCTCGAACTTGCGACCTCTGACTTGCCAACACACATGAATACCCCCTGTCTCCTAAATACCAGATGGAATCCGGCTATGCCATCGAAAAGCTAGCAATTCGACAGAGCTGGTGAGGGTATATGAGCTTGTGAGTTTTACCATCTCAACTTGGTTACACTTGGTCACTGCAATTTGGTGCAATACATGCAAACAGAAGATGCCACCTTACCACTGAAAATTCCTCTTTGTCCAAGTGTCCATCTTTGTCTACGTCACTAAGGTCCCAAATCTATGTGACGAAATGTAAAAAAAAGAAATATGATCAAACTGGCACATTTTCCACATTATACATTTATCAGTAGGTAACATAAGCAGGAGTAACTCTAACACTGTTCTTACCCTTCCTAATATATCCATAGGTAGTTTGGAGTTTATCAGGATTGGTTTGACCTTGTCACCAGAGAGGAGACCATTCACTGGTACGAGACTCTCAAAGATGCCATCAAACTTCCCTTTTTCATCAGACTGAGAGAGAGAGAGAGAGAGAGAGAGAGAGAGAGAGAGAGAGAGAGAGAGAGAGAGAGAGAGGAGGCAGAAAAGAATAAGTATCAGTGAAAGGCTTGATGAACAATGAAAATGTAGTTAATTTAAATACCATCAAGCATCTGTGGTAGTTCTCTTCTAATTGCTAGTAAAACACAGGAGATTTATCAGAAGCTCAAGACGTTGATTCTCAGTAACATTGAGATGTAGTCTAGAGTTTGCAAAGCCTAGGTCTAGTCATCTGAATCCGGATACCAATGCAGTATCTCTTTATACTAGGAAAACATGGGACCTCCCATGTCAGCCTGTCCTGTCAGGTCAGCCTGACTGTACTGTCCAGTTAGGATGGGGTGTTTCAGTGTGCATATTTCAGCCTATAAAATGGGACAAATGTGAAATGTTATTTTGAATGTTATTTAAATAATTATTAGTTATTATTAATTATTTAAATTAATAATTTAACTAGATACTTGTAACATTATTTTGAGTTATGCCTCATAACTGCGTGGGAATTGTTTGATTATATAGATCAGGTATGCGTAGGGATATTGGGGGCTGTGATTAGGTGCTTAAATAGTGGGAGACCGTGCGTATGGATTCATTGTGTGATGCCAGGACGTGAGGGATGCCACGGTTAGTGTGTTTGATGCGTGCTTTGTGTAACATTTATATGCTTTGTTTTAGTCTTTGAATGTGTCAGAGCTGTGTATTCATGTATGTTTTTGTTGTCTGCATTCGCAGGTTTTACAATCTATTCAATTTTCACTAAAAATAAGAAAAACGAGTTGAATGGTATCCGTGTCCTTCAGTCCAGCCTTTCTGTCGGCGTCAGTAGACAGAACACTGACAAAGGAACAAATCTTGGACTTTGCTATGCACATATGCACGAGTTCTTTATAGCATCATGATAAACAGAGATAAAGTTGATAAAGCTGTGTTGGAATTTCCAACACACATCAATGTATGTATAGATATTAGTACTCACCCTGACAGCCCATTGGGAGTCATTAGAGGACGATATGCTCAATGATGGCAATGGACTGAATGTCGGCAATGGACTGTTTGTGTCTTTCTACAAGATTAAAAAATGTTTTAATAAAAAATCAATAAATTCCATGATTAGACCTGATATGAAAGTTAGATGATGTGCAATCAAGATCAAATACCGTAGATCAATGTTGAAAGATTGTGCAAGTGTTTACGGGTTGTTTCAACACTCACAAATTTAGGCGGCGCTAGCGTCTGGTTCAGATTATTGAGACTGATGTCATTTCCTCCCTGAGCAGACGCCACCAACCTCAAGGCTACGAAGAAGCCCTAGAAAAGAGGAGCAGGAGTACTGGTCAGCGCTTCAAGTAGGACATCTTAAAGCTGCGACCCAAATTACAATCACCGTGGAGGTCCACTTTACCCGCTTATCCAAAAAGCCCTTCCTCTCTGGGTCGGCCAAATCCCAGATCTGAACGAGGAGAAAGGACAACATAAATAGGATAGAGCTACTGGGATATTTAAGATAACACTGATAGGACACATTTAATAGCATGCCACAAACACTGCCAGTGTCTGTGAGACAGCTTCTGCATTTATCTGTGTCAAGTCAGCAACCTTGAAGACACAATCGTCTGAGCCACACCATAGAAGGGAACTCGTACAGCTCATGACATTGAAAATGGACGTGTGTTTGTGCGTGTGTGTGTGTGTGTGTGTGTGTGTGTGTGTGACTCACTTTCCCCAGAGTGCTGTCTGAGAGCCCTGACTTCTTCAGGAACTGAGCCGCTTCGGCGGCCCCTATCTTCCCTGTGTTTCCTGGATCAACCTGCAATGAGGATGTATGTCATTATCAACTGTATTTCCCTGTAACAGCGGTCTGACAAACGACGCCATAGACTATTCAACAAAACATGGAATGGCTCGAATGACAGTTGAACAGTGGACATTACCAGTCTGTAATAACCCTCGTACGCTGGGTTTCCACTCGACAACTGCAGAAAGAGAAGTAAGAATTATCATGACACATAAGAGAGAAAGTGGTTAAACCTCAGCTCTCTCTGTCCACTGTGTGTGAGAGAATCCATCTCCTCTATCTCTGAATTTAAATTGAAGCTGCCTGATGTTGTAGTAGCCTATACATTATGATCAGGCAGAAAGATCAACAAAGACCACCAAATCAACAGCACCATTTTGTCAATAAACTGTTCACGTTTCATGTTCTTTAAACAAGTCTTCTTATATTAACTGGTTATAGTAGCAACCAGTATAAGCGTGAGTACATGGATGGTAAAGAGATTTGGTAAACAACAGAACACACTTAGCCAGTTAGCTACCTAGCCTCATCAGTTGTGTTTTAGTATTTTTTGCTTGCTTGAAATACTGGAAGTAGAATAGTTGACACTGACAGCCACACTTCACGATAAGAGTGAAAACTGTCAATATGATTAATGATCACAAAATCACAGATCGTTCAGTCTAGCACAAATTGCAGCAATGTCGGCTTCCTTGGCTGTGTAGCTGTCAAGCGAAATGGTAACAACTGTCAAGTTAAAGGGTCTCATATAGCTATCTCTCTGTGACTATTCTTGATTAATCGATGTACATCACATGCCACCGTGTTTGAAATTGAAGTAACAGTTATTTTTTAGGCACAAAACATTCCGGAAAGTACGATGTTTGCTGAAATATTCGGAGTTACCTGCGAGAGAGTCATGAGCGCCGCCATATTTCCTGCTGTCTGCCACGGGAACGCGCACACCCTTGAAGCGGGTGCGCGCACCAACATTGACAGCTGAGTTCAATGTTGACATTTAGTAAAAGTGTGTTTGATTTCATTCATGGACGGGGGGAGAAACAATTCCATTCATGTTGCGTGACATCAGTCAGTAGTAATGAACCCATGAATTGTTGAGTGATAGTAATGTCCATCAACATATGCACAAGCTTCTCTCTCTCTCTCTCTCTCTCTCTCTCTCTCTCTCTCTCTCTCTCTCTCTCTCTCTCTCTCTATCTCTCTCTCTCTCTCTCTCTCTCTCTCTCTCTCTCTCTCTCTCTCTCTCACACACACACACACACACACACACACACACACACACACACACACACACACACACACACACACACACACACACGCACACACACCTTCCTCCATGAGTAATACCCATCCGATTGAGTGACTTATCCTATGTCACCATCTTGTGGAGAAATAGTTTCTAACATGGGACTGCCTCATATTAGTAAACAGTGACTGTCATGAATGCCAAATAACCTGTAATCTAATCTGGTAGACTACCTGGGTTCAAAAAATTTATGAATTCAAGGCCATCCTTGCAGTTGTGATTTATCACAAAAGATGGATAAATCATGACCCCGCTAAAAAGCTACATATACTGAGGTAGCTACATACACTACCGTTCAAAAGTTTGAGGTCACTTCGAAATTTCCTTATTTTTGAAAGAAAAGCACTGTTGTTTTCAATGAAGATAACATTAAATTAATCAGAAATACACTCTATACATTGTTAATGTGGAAAATGACTATTCTAACTGCAAACATCTGGTTTTTAATGGAATATCTACATAGGTGTGTAGAGGCCCATTTCCAGCAACCGTCACTCCAGTGTTCTAATGGTACATTGTGTTTGCTAATCGCGTTAAAAAGCTAATGGATGATTAGAAAACCCTTGAAAACCCTTGTGCAATTACGTTAGCACAGCTGAAAACGGTTTTGCTGGTTAGAGAAGCTATACAAATGGCCTTCCTTTGAGCTAGTTGAGTATCTGGAGCATCACATTTGTGGGTTCGATTATACTCTCAAAATGGCCAGAAAAAGAGAACTCTCATATGAAACTCTATTCTTGTTCTTAGTAATGAAGGCTATTCCATGTGAGAAATTGCCAAGAAACTGAACATACAACGGTGTGTACTACTCCCTTCAAAGAACAGCACAAACAGGCTCTGACCAGAGTAGAAAGAGAAGTGGGAGGCCCCGGTGCACAACTGAGCAAGAAGACAAGTACATTAGAGTCTCTAGTTTGAGAAATAGACGCCTCACAGGTCCTGAACTGGCATCTTCATTAAATGGTACCCGCAAAACCCCAGTGTCAACGTCTACAGTGAACAGGCGACTCCGGGATGCTGGCCTTCTAGGCAGAGTGGCAAAGAAAAAGCCATATCTGAGACTGGCCAATAAAAGGAAAATATTAATATGGGCAAAAGAACACAGACATTGGACAGAGGAAGATTGGAAAAAAAGTGTTATGGACAGACAAATCGAAGTTTGAGGTGTTTGGATCACACAGAAGGACATTTGTGAGACGCAGAACAAGTGAAAAGATGCTGGAAGAGTGCCTGACGCCATCTGTCAAGCATGGTGGAGGTAATGTGATGGTCTGGGGCTGCTTTGGTGCTGGTAACGTGGGAGATTTGTACAAGGTAAAAGGGATTTTGAATAAGGAAGGCTATCACTCAATTTTGCAACGCCATACCCTGTGGACAGCGCTTGATTGGAGCCAATTTCCTCCTACAACAGGACAATGACCCAAAGCACACCTCCAAATTATGCAAGAACTATTTAGGGAAGAACCAGGCAGCTAGTATTCTGTCTGTAATGGAGTGGCCAGCGGAGTCACCAGATCTCAACCCCATTGAGCTGTTATGGGAGCAGCTTGACCGTATGGTATGCAAGAAGTGCCCATCAAGCCAATCCAACTTGTGGGAGGTGCTTCAGGAAGCGTGGGGTGACATTTCTTCAGATTACCTCAACAAATTAACAGCTAGAATGCCAAAGGTCTGCAATGCTGTAATTGCTGCAAAGGGAGCATTCTTTGACGAAAGCAAAGTTTGAAGGACAAAATTATTATTTCAAATAAAAATCATTATTTCTAACCATGTCAATGTCTTGACTATATTTTCTATTCATTTTGCAACTCATTTGATAAATACAAGTGTGAGTTTTCATGGAAAACATGAAATTGTCTGGGTGACCCCAAACTTTTGAACGGTGGTGTATATAGAGGTAGCTACACTTCACAGCATCTAAACAATGCCATCAACATGTTAAGTGACAAGCTGACAGTATTGGTAGTTAATAAATTCTTTTAATAAAACTTTGGTATCAATAACATTCTGTCAAATAAAAATAAGACAAGTGTGCATTTCCTAGATGACGTACCACACATGGAGCTTACTACCCACTGTATTATGATTGTTGATGTCAACAACCCATATGATTGATAGAATGGAATGCAGTCGACACCTCACCACACTTTCATTGACATAACGATAAGGTTGCAAAGTCCCACATAAGACACTTCAAATTTAAAGTAGAAAAAAACCAGCTGAAAAAGGGGAGAGAAAATGAGAAACGCATTTCTCACAAAATCATATTGCAATAAATCAAAACCCACTTTGAGCAGCTAAATAACCAAGGAATCTCTTTTGAACACTAATGGAAACAAACATCATAAAACAAAAATGGTGTGAGAAATAAAATCTGTGCCAAACAAAATGCTGCAATCAAAATAAGTTATAGTAAAATACAACACCAGCTAGTCTACATATCCCTCAAAGTCCTCAATATAATATGGATGTATCATGGGGACACTTTCCCCACCCCAAAACCTTCATCAACATTCAGTGGTTTTAAGCATCAAACTATTCTAGAATGCCTACAGGGTGTCATGGCAACTGATCAGTAACTAAGTGGAGGGGGAAACTGCATGAAATATATCTACTGTACATCTATGGTACGTATCTACGTACTGTACGCCGGTGGCTCTGAATGAGCTCAGAAAAACATGGGGGTCAATTTCACTGTGATGCATTCCATGGGCTTTATCACTGCAGCCGGACAGATACGATACAGCTGTAAAACAAAATAAAAAATAACAACTGCGGAACACAACGGGGAATATGACATACAGTTCAGTAGTAGCAAGCTAATGGTGGACATAAGAGAGAAGTACACCTTAGCTGTACCTCTCGTTAACCAATTCATTTTTTACATACGGGACTGGGAAGACCTGTGCATGTGGTCTCTGAATAGGGCAAAAAGGGAGAGAAAAAAAAATGTCCAAACTGATTTGTGTGATGCACTAGAAGTCCAATAACAACCACTCTCACACCCTCAGGAAAGTTTGAAACCAAAAGTAGGCCACGTCCAACTCTCAGGGACTGGATGCATAGCAGCCATGATACTCCCTGGAATACTACAGACTATCGGAGACAGACTAACTCTCTGTCCCACGCCCTCTTTATAGCTCATCTTTAGTGACGATATTCTCCTCTTCAGATCCTGCAGCGTCTTCCTCGTCCTCTTCTCCATCTTCTTCTTCCTCGCCCTCCTCCTCCTCGTCTTGCTCCTCCCCTTCATCGTCTCCTTCGGGGGCTTCTTCTTTGGCTTTCTCATCCTCATCTTTCCGTTTCTTGTCATCGATCTCCTGCTTCATTTTCTTTTCTGGCTCCTGGGGCAGATACAGCAAATAGAAAAAGTGAGTGAGGGTTAAAAATGAACACGAAAGGACATGCAGTAAGGTGAAGGCCTCAACATAGTGTTTGACGTAATACATGCAAAAATAACTCAATGAAACCATGTTTTCAAGTAGTGTATAAAGTATCAGAAAGACCACATACCTTAGTAGCACCCCACGTGTCCTTTCCAAAGTCCTCTGCTTCCTTCACATCATCTGTGACCAGGAAGTTGTCGAAGATGGTACCAGACTTCACCTGAAAACATACCGTACACAAGAAAACGTTATAATGTGTCCTCATAATTAGCTTTACTGGAGATTCAGAGATTCTCTTATAGGAGTCTGATCTCACCTGCCACAGATCCAGTCCTAGAACGGAAATGTCGTCAAATTTGTAGATGGCGGCATCGGCGCTGTACTCTGGGTTGTCAGTCTCAGGGTGGACCCAAGCTCCTTTGTAGTTGGGGTTCTCCATCTGTTTGGGTTTCCATTCTCCCTGAAAAGAGAAGAGGAGGTGTTGACCAAACATTGCTAAGCTATTCAATGTGTCCCCTGAATCTCAAACATGTAATAATAATAATTATTTTTATTTGATTTTATATTTTTTTATGCAACGTCCTTTAAATTGTATTTTTTCCACAGCCCATATATTAGTATATAAACTCTCAGGAGTTGGTTGATGGACACTGATAACAAATGATTAAACTTGCTCATGACGTCCTTCGTCACATTCCAGTTTCACCCCATCCCTCATGTTAAGTGTATATATACCAACCGAGCAGAGAATCCTCAAAGCCCCGCCTCAGCCAGTTTCGTAACTTTAACGGCCACAGACTTACTTCCCTTCAGACCCCCCCAACAAACGTTGGTGAATGTAACCAAACAGTGTTGAAAAACCTTTCAACACATTTGTAAAAACGTTGCAGCCTTGAATACCACATCTTAGCACATCACCAAGATAGTAGATAAGAGCACACACACACTGCCCCCTAACTCCCTCACCTCCCCCCTTGGTACAGTCTGCCACCACGTCCCCCTGCTTACCATGTACTCAGGGTTGGGGATCATAGCTGCTTCCCACTCGCCATCCATATCCACATCCCAGTCACTGGGGATCTTGGCATCAGGGTCAGGCATGTTCTCTGGCTTCTCCCAGTCCTGGATGAATACAGGAAGTATGTCAATGCAGGAAGTGGGACAAAGAAAAATGGACAATAAAGTTCTTATCTTGAGCTCTCGTTATTCCCAGAAATGCAACACAGTCATCTAAAGCTAAGGAGTGGTGAGCCAATCCACAGTATGAGGGTAACTACATATAACTGCAAGTCTGATGGTGGTTTGTATTTTAGATGGTGACCTACCTCTGGTTTGGTGTCCTCAGCGTCATCGATGGTGGCGCTGTCCTCCCAGTCCTCTGGCTTCTTGGCCTCGGGGTCCTTGATCTTCTTAGCTGGGAGGAAGTCCCAGTCCTCCTCCAGGGAGCCTGACTCCACCTTCTCATTGTCGATCTTCACCTCGTAGGTCTGGTCAGGGTTCAGGATCAGTGTGTACAGGTGGGTCAGCTCGTCATCCTGAGGGAGGCAGAGGACAATAGGTCAACCTATCTGTGACACATAGCCCATTGAATATGTGTGTGTGTGTGTGTGTGTGTGTGTGTGTGTGTGTGTGACATCATCTTACCTTGCATTTTATTTCCTTCTTGATGAGGTGATTTTTGCCTTTGTAGTTAAAGATGACATGGACCTTTTTGGTGCTGTAGCCACAGATATCAGGGCCTGTACAAGAGTGAAAAACATTTATTATAATTGTTTACAATTATTATTTTTTACCCCTAACCAGTCAAAAACCTCTGTTGAAATGTCATATCACCTCACCAACCTTCCAACCCACTAACATCAATGACTCATCATCACTCACGGAGTCACAGGACTTACCAAACATGATGTAGTACTGTGAGTCTCCGTGCATCTCGGCCTGGTTCAGGTCAGAGGGGAAGACCTTGACATAGCCACCACCGCAGTCGATCTTCTGCTCGTGTTTCACAGAGAACTGGACCACCAGAGTCTTCCCCTCGTTGCTGAAGGGCTCGAAACGTGCGGAGCTAGCATAGAATCGGGCATCCTGACTGGTCTGAAGGCCTGTTTAAAAAAACAATACACACACTGTGTGAAACAGTTATCACATAATGTCCTCTCTGCCAGGTAATTGCTTCCTTCCCCAGGCTAGGTAAACAGTCAGCAGTCAGCACAGTACATGACCCAGAGGGCAATAACAGCACCTTGGTCTTTCTCTGCGTCTCCATAGAAGTTCCCAGCCGTTAGTTTCCATTCTCCATAGTCAGACTTGTGTTTGGAGCTCAGCCAGCGAGTCTTCCATGCATCTGGAGAAATACAGTCAGTTAATCACACATACAATGATAGGAGACCAATTAAATAAACCATAACCACTAAATGTAATACAAAGGTCTTATATATCCAGCACTATCCCTGACAATACATCCACAAGTGTATAACAAGGATATTCTTTGCTCTAGCTATATCAACTTGATAAGGTCATAAAAGGGAAAAGAGGTCCTACTGTTCCAGGTTATGGCTGATAACTTGGCTAACTAACAGGGAAATGACAGGGGCCAACACCACTAGGCCTGAATGGCTAACGTTACATTCTGATTCTCACACATTTAATTTAGCTAAATACTGTAATAATGTCACCTCTATTTGGCACAGTGCTAGTCTTCAATGAGCGTTTGGCAGAAATAAAACCTATTTAGTTCATCAGTTGCTAATATTACCTAGCTAAAAAATGAGGGAGTGACTGTATAGAAATGCATGCATGGTCTGGTCTGAATAAGTAGGACAATAGCAAGTAAAAAATGACTTACCTCCATCAAGGAATTGCTCTTGAAAGTACACGGTAGCATGTACAGCACTGTACACTGACAGAATTACCGAAAATAAAGCGAAGACTTGCATTTTCCCCATCTTCCAGTTCGGTTCGTGTCCTCAAATGTGTTGCCAGAAAATGCCTTGCGATCGCATTGAATGACAGCCAGGCGAGAGAGAAAGGGCTTTCGGAGCTTGCTCAAGTGAACAGATGTCTAACGCTCATTGGAGGAAAGAAGTATCAGGCTAAACCAATCAGAGGAGACCACGAAACGCACACACGATCCTCTTCCGCTGAACACATTTCCGCTGCTGTACTCAACTGGTTCAGGATCAGTTGTTACAATGAACGATGAATGATTGTTCAATAGACATTAAGCCTTTCTATCCGTGGTGGTAACTGATTTATGATCAGATTCTTTAACCCGCCTAAACTCCCCTAAAACATTATTAGAGGGTGTGTCCCTTAGAAAATTGAAACTGTTGATTCACACTCACTGTACACACTGTACACACTCTACACACCCAATGTATTAATTGCAATAATGTGTGTGTACAGTTCATAATCAATCAATGTTGTTAAAATGTTAAATTGACCATGCCTATCAAACCCATGCTTATGGCACCTTGTGAATAATTATGCAGTCATTCTAATAGTCATTGCCTCATACATAATGGCAAACTTACTGCAGATGGCGCCAATAATATGCACTTTTTATAGTGATAAACATTCAACCCTCTCTCTCTCTCTCTCTCTCTCTCTCTCTCTCTCTCTCTCTCTCTCTCTCTCTCTCTCTCTCTCTCTCTCTCTCTCTCTCTCTCTCTCTCTCTCTCTCTTTCTCTGTTTGTGTGTGTGTGTGTGTGTGTGTGTGTGTGTGTGTGTGTGTGT
This sequence comes from Nansenia antarctica, assembly GCF_963989245.1. NCBI lineage: Eukaryota > Metazoa > Chordata > Actinopteri > Argentiniformes > Microstomatidae > Nansenia > Nansenia antarctica. The sequence continues at coordinate 19,660,960 of NC_137686.1, read as the reverse complement.
GTGTGTGTGTGTCTCTGTCTGACACTTCCTTTTTCTCCAAGTGAACATTGGGAAAAGAAGACAAGTAACTGGCGCCAGCCATCAAATCGCCCCCACCCCCCCGACTGATCTCCAATTATGTCAAGAGGAAGAAAAACGGTGTCCCTTTGAAAAGCATTCTTGATCAAACCCAATTAATTCCGCTTCTTTCCCTTATTATTTCCACCATGGAACACGTCCTCCCAGTCAGCAGCAGCCTTGGCCCTGTCTGAGGTCACGGACCGCCAAGCAGTATAGCAGATAATGTGTGTAATTAATTAGTCGTTAAGGGTGTTCTTTCTCCAAATTTTGGCTCCAATCTTTATGTTGGACCCAGTAAGTGCCAAAAAAGTCCTCCGGAAAAAAAAAGAGAACCACATTTGGAAAATAATATTAGATATTTGTGACAGTAGGCCTACAGGTAATGAAAATGTAAACATTTAAACATTTCCCATGTGTTCTCCTCACTGAAATTTAAATTGTAGGAATACAAATGCGTCTGTAACATCACTCTTAACATACATGATCACACTAGTGTCAAACAGATCAGGCTAGGATGACCAGTAGTTCCACCCTAATCTCAGAGCTCTCGTCATGTCATGTCAGTGTGTGCGTGCATGCGTGTGTGTGTGTGTGTGTGTGTGTGTGTGTGTTTGAACGTATGTGTCCCCATTATTAACAGTAACAAACTAAACGAAGTTTTGAGTAGATTCTCAATCAGCTCAGGCCAGGATGTTGAGTAGTTAGAACCTAATCTTTGAGCTCTAGTCGTTTAAGTGTGTGTGTGTGTGTGTGTGTGTGTTTGAAAGTATGTGTCCTCTCCTCTTCATTATTAACAGTAACAACGTAGTGAATAGATCCAGACAGGTGGCAGGCAGGTGGCAAAAGTTCAGTCTCAGTTCAATAGAATCTCTTACTATTCCATCGTTCTGATCACCGCTGACCCAGATGGGAGCAATCAACGTGCCGGTATCCCATCTGTCCTGGGCCATGGAATACACACACACACGCACGCACGCACGCACACACACACACACGCACGCACACACACACACACTGCTGGTGCAAACTCTAAGAGACTGGCGCACACACAGGACATTATGGTAGGGCCTGAGGGCAATTAGAGCGTCAGGCAGGCCAGCCCTGCGGCCCGGGCCTCCTGACACCCCCGGTGGGGCCTGATGGAGTGTGGCCTCATCTGCCTAACGGCCTGGCAGGGCTCCACAGGCCTGGAGAAACACAGGGTGGAGGGAAAACAACGGGTCCCAGCTCTCTCTGTCAGAGCTTACATTGTGCTATTGTGCATCAGCACTCATTAACAACATTAAGTCATGTTGGTGGGTCAGTAAAAAATGCATATCGGGGAAAGAAGAAGCTGCGGGACATTAACGGTCATGGTGTTTTGCTACTGTACCTTTATTGCAATATGGAACACATGGAACACGGAACTCAAACTCTAAAGACACGATCATGTAAAAATGAATTCACTGTAACATAGAAACTGCATCACAAATAGAACTAAAACAGAGAAATAATTAGTTAACAGTATCAGACAATGTTTACACGGTATCCTTTATGGTTCTGGGGTACTTTCCCGCTCCCAGTCGTGTGTTTCTTTGGCTTTTTAAATCCCCTGTTACCCACACAGTGAGCATGGTAAACCCTTTCAGCTCTGAGACAGGATGATGAGGGTGTCGTCATTCTCAGATGCAGCCTAATGAGAAATAGCACCGTAAGAAGAAGACAGACATACTATTGACAGCCTGTGATGAAGACTTATTGTCTGCTGCTGTAATCCCAGAGTCAGGGTCCAAAGATGATTGCAATAAAAACGGTTGTTTGTTGTTTTTTAAGTTATACTTTCAAAACTTTAAGATAATGTTCAAGTTATACAAAAATGCACTTTTGTGTGAAGGAATTTTTTTTCTCAACATGAATTACTAATACTGTAAATCCCACGGATTGTCTATGGTGTCGATCAATATAATAAATGATTGCACCTTATTTCTGGTTACAGTTCTAGACCCAAAGAGGGTCCATGGTTGCGTGTGTGTGTGTGTGTGTGTTCTTAACATCTATTTGTCCAGTCTCTGACCGTTTGCTTCGAGGAGCCACAGACAAAGGAGGGGAATCAATAGTGCTGAACAATGAATCGACCGAGTGGAGTGACAGAGAGCTATAGACACAGTTCTCCTCAGACACACACACACACACACACACACACACACACACACACACACACACACATTCACGCACAAGCTAGACAATCTGACTGTGATCTCTCCCTTCTGAACGACCACAATGTAAAGGAACAGTCTTTTGATGTAACGGTCAATCGAGCAGTGCCACTTCAGTCTTCTTGGAAATAACACAAGGGAGAGGCTGCCAGCGCCTTTCAACTCTTTAGTACTAAACCCCACTCCCCTGTTGTCAACATTCTGTCAACAGTGCACTACAGACCAAGCCTGAATGGAGATTCATACAGTGCAATGAGAAACAGTGACATTAATGTATTGTGGTGTCTCAACCAGAAAATAACTAAACTGGCGGATTTGGGGGGGTGGGGTGGGGCGTTGTTTGGGGGCTGGTGGGGGGGAGGGGGGGGTGATTGTTGGGGCCACTGAATAGGACCTTCTTGGGGCATCTGAGGGCAGCTGTCCATCAGTAGTGAACCGGGGGTTAATCGCTTTAAAAGCTGTAATTAGGTGTTAAGAGGTATGCTTGTCTGCCCAAATTAACCAGCGTGAAAGATTATGCTCAGAGACTTCCGAAAACTTGCTGCATCGGGTTGCAGTCAGGACTCTCATGAGGCGATTCGCATGTTTCAATATGGAACACCAGAACACGAGGAGCACGACACCACTTTATCAATATGGCTACCGGTACTTCTCTGTTCCTAAGCCTCAGTATCCCTTTCTCAAGAAAAGGATGATCGCTTACTTGTTTTTTTCTGTCATACGTACTGTAGAGAGATTATCAATAAAAAATATATACATTTAGGAGGATTCTAGATGTGGTTTGTCTTGTAAAGTCACTATACTATGGTACCGAGATGGTACATTTTATTTTATCCAATTGTCCATTGCAAGTCAGTTACATCCAAAAAATACAAATTGATTGTCGAAGCTTGATTGTCACTCGATTCTTTCTCCAAAGGTCATTGTCCCATTTGGGGAAAAAGATTGTCTCTCCATTTTTCAGACAGGAAGTCAGACAGGAAGCTCTTAAGGTGCCCATGTATCCTCTCCACCAGACCATGAAACCGAGAAACCATTTGTAAACATTCATTCGCTGGAGAAGTTCGACATCCATACAGAGTGTCTCCATTGGATCACATGTGTTGCCAGGTTTTATCCATAGACTGAAGGTGCTCTTTGGCCTTCATCCTCAGTGCTGCGATGCTGGAGCTCCTCTGGTCCACATCTTCCATAGGGTACTTGTCGTTGAAGCTTGGTGGGCACTGGTACGGTGGCGGAGCCATGGACTGCATGGACTGCATGGACTGCATTCCCTGGACCATTCCTGGGGGGGTGTTGAGGTAGCCATGGCTGGTGTAGGCAGGCTGCAGACCCTGCGCTTGGCCCATGAAGCCTGGGATACTGTGCATGGGGGTGGCGCTGGAGAGGGGGGAGGTCAGCCAGGGGTCCATGGACAGAGAGTTGGTCATGGGCCCCACGTTGGAGGGCATGGGGGGGCGGTTGAAGGATAGCATGGGGGAGTCGTGAAGCTTCATGGTGTTGGTGTCCATCTTCTCCTGACGCCTCCACTTCGCCCGCCGGTTCTGAAACCACACCTGGGCGGGGGACACGCGGTACCCAGTGAGACAGGCTTCATTAGTACTGCTACTTGTAAATCATAGTAAGCCTAAAATAATCCATAATGGCTGAAGACAACATTTAACAAGCCAATTCCTCAGCAACATATGAACACATTGATATTGATACTGCACATTTATTCCATAGATTACGGTAACTCTCTGTTTAAATCAGCAACTAAGGGCTACTCACAGAGAGCAGATAGGATAATGAGAGGCTCTATACCTGCACGCGGACCTCTGGTAGGTTGACCTTCATGGCCAGCTCCTCTCGGCTGTATACATCAGGATAGTGGGACTTCTCGAAGGCGCGCTCCAGCTCGTGCAGCTGGTAGGTGGTGAAGGTGGTACGGTTCCGCCTGTGCTTCTTCTTGGGGCCGTCTTCCTCGGGGGGCTCAGGAGACTTCCCATCACTGTCCACATCCTTCTGAAGGTCACTCATCTCCCCATCACACTTGTCGTTGGAGAAAAGGCCAGACTCTGAGGGTGTGAAATAATGAGAGATCAGATTTAGCCTATGTATCTGCCTCTAACATGTTTCACTTCATATGGGTAGAAAGGAAATGTTCATTGTCCTGTGGTGGATAACGTAGAAAGTGAATGATGTTCTTAGTAAAGCTGTATGACATAACTTTCAGTACTATGGACAGCGCCCTCTGGACAAATCATTTGCTTTGGTTGTGTATATTATTTAATCGCATTCACCTGAGCATTTCAACAAATTTAAATTCCTATTCTTTTTTTTTCTTTTTCTTTTTTTATGAAACATGCTTCACTTTTCCCTATAGGAATTCTAAATGCAACACAAGATGCAGGACTCTACTGGATTTCTAGGAATTCTGTGAAACGCATGATGATTTCTAGAGAAGGGTTCAGTGAAATGCATCATGCGTTTCACTGAATTCTTGTCTAGAAATCCAGTAATCCTACAGAGGCAGATGTTACCTGCTACAGTACCTGTTATACCTTAGAGTCCTGCATGCCCAGTCCTAATCTAACAAGTCTCACCACATGTGGTGGGTCAAATGCTTGTTAATTAACCCATTACATCCACTGGTCATTAGATCATTGGCTTGGAGAGAGAATGCAAGGGCAGCAATGGTCACTGCTGCGCTGTAGTAATACGTAACATGTCAAGTCTCCCAAGCCGGCAAGTGCTTATCGGGCTGCTTGAGGCTACAGAGTGGCTCATCAGCTAATATCAGACCCCCAACGGTAAAATTATGGCATCCGTTACGGCACTATTAACCAATGGTATATCACTTATGATTAGCTAACAGTCGACATGCTACTAACAAACCTATGTAGGAATACCATTGGTAGACCGATGATTGGCCGGTGAAACCCATAACACCGATATGTAAAGAACCATCCTTCAGTCATTTGAGCTAAATATACAGCTCAGTAAAAAGGTGGAAAGATTGTAACAGGGAAATGGAAGAGAGAGGCAGAGGAGTGGTAAGAGAGTGGCAGGAAGATGGTGGCAAAGGAGCGGAGAGGACGGCTTGTGAACAGCCAGAGCAGTGTGCCACCAGTGGACTGACTCAGGGTCAACTTCCTGTGTTCACTTGGTGGTCCTATCGTTGACTGATATGAATGCTTGACTAGCTGATGGCAGTGTGACAACGGACTACTGTTTGTAGCACTGTTGGGCCATTGTAAAGTCGATGAGCAACATTGTGCCAATGTGACAGATTTTGCCGATAGGGGGCCGCTGATTCTGCCGACAACGGACCACTCATGGGTCACCACAAGCTGGCTAGCTAGGTCTTGATCTATGTTGAAAGAGTGTCGACCATGTTGACGAAAGCCCCTTGTGTCTTCAACAGTTGTACTTGCCTCTTTTTTCCGATCAAAAGTTCTGAGAAAACATTTGAACCATACTACCAGAACAAAAACCAGATCTAAAACCTACACTGTGATAGCTTCTAATATATCAATAATATACCAATAACAATATCCATTTCTCATTAACCCCCCATTGACCCTTTCCTTCTCATAGTTAACCACAGGTCAAACATTGATGCAATTAAAAACTGGACAAAGTCTTGGATGTTAGAATGTGCCAATATTTAAATCATATCCACCACAAGCAGCAAACTAATTGCAACCGACTGTATGAGCATAGCTTACTTGATGAGACTCACAATTTCAATTAGTTTAGAAAAAGACAGCAAGGCACAGTTTTCACACAAAAAGGTTTTGTAATTTGAAGACAGATAAATGACAGGTTACACATATACATAATAAGTTCTACATATTGTAAGTTATGCATGCATTTGCATACATTTCTATTCCAAATAATTAAAATAGTTTCAGACATATTTTTTAATTGGGAGTCTACTGTAAATACTATTTATGAGAAGAAAAATGACTGCCACTCCCCATCCTCTCATTCCCCACATGCCCATAATAATAAACTACTACTCATGGAAGTGTCAAAGTGGATGTCAATTATCTGGTTACGTTGTGTCAGAGCACTGGTTCTTGATTCGTCCCCCTTTCAGCCAAATCTACATTGAGGACATAGAAGAGGTTCACATTCTTGTCTCTAAGTTTATAAAAGTCTTCTACTGTCATATGTTTTATGTTATGTGTGGATGCCGGGAACAACAGCTTATGTGCATCCTAATAAACTAAACAGAGTGAACAAACTATGGAAAGAATGGACATAATTAGAAACAGAGGGGACAGAGGGGAGACCATGCTACTGGTCTGTGGAGCTATTGTGTCCCATGTCATTCCTGTAGGACTCACCATCGAAGGAGGAGTGCTGTGTGCTGTCACCCAGGCTTGGGAGGTGTCCATAGGGGTCCGTAGGACCCTGCTTCCCTGGGTCGTTCAGACTCTCTGTGTCCACTTTGTGTGCCCCTACTACTTCCCCAACAGGGTTGAGTAAGGGGTCCTGGTCCTTACTGAAGCCCAGTATGACATCGATGCTGTGGACCCTGCCTCCTCCATTCGACCCACCTCCTTTTACCATGTCATGGTAGTGATCTGGAGAGAGGCAGCCATCGTCCACCATTCCCATGGTATCCATTGACAAATGCATCCGAGCCCTTGGTGACTCTCTCTCTCTCTCTCTCTCTCTCTCTCTCTCTCTCTCTCTCTCTCTCTCTCTCTCTCTCTCTCTCTCTCTCTCTCTCTCTCTCTTCTTCAGGGAACACTCCCAGGTTGGACACGTGAAAACAGCAATCCAAATGGTCACTCCTTACTGTAAATGAGTTGAGATTATTTAATCAGAGAGCGAGTTAGGTGAAAGGAGTTGTTGTCCAAGAACAGCTCAATGGGGAGTGGAGTTAGTGTCCTGAAATGTCCTGTTTGGAAAATCGAACAGGGGGAGTTAGAGAAGTTCTTATTCACATTGTATGTGCAAAATGTAGTTTGTTGGCTACATTTAAGAAATGCCACACAACAGCTTATTTTCAGAGGTGTCCTTGAAGCAACAAAATTGTATAGCAAGTTCCCCACATAATATATATAAAAAAATTTGTTTAAATCACACAGGTGTGTAAAACTGTAAATTGTGCCTTTTGGAAAACAGATTGTATTTGATGATTTGATGAAATATGATGATCACATAATATTAAATATTATTAGCATTCCTGCTATAAATTCATTCGATTTGTCAAGTTACACTAATTTCACCAAAAGTTAACTTTGTTCTGTTTCTTTTTCACATTTCCATCAATTTGTATAAATGGATTCATTGTTTAGTTTCGACACACAATTATTGATTTTAAAAATTAAGTTATAGAAGTATAACTCTTTCTTTCTTAAAAATTAAGGTAAATTGTAACTTAATTTACATTAAAGAAAGCTTCTAAATTATCTTATAAATAGAGAGCGACAATTTAGATAGTTAATGACATTATTAAACTTCTTTGATGGCTGGTTGTAAATTGTGATCTGAAATGATCAACAGGTGTTTGAGCCAACCATGCATACTAGGTATAATTTGATGATCATGCCAAGCATTGTTTTAAATAAATGTAGGCTATAGAATTCGGAAATTCTATATTCTGTTTTCAAATACTGTAGCATGATAAATGCCTAGGCTTTTGGCCATTGACAACTAATTTAATAAATAAAGTCTATAAAAAGACATTTCTAGTTGCTTTCTAAATTTTCAAACATAATTCTCTCTTTAGCTTCATAGTTTTCAAAGATGCAATAGATGCATTGATACAACTTACATTTCATTGTAAAACAGTGTTGAAACAAATTCAATCATTTACCAATAATGACATTATTATTATAACAAGTAAGCGAATAGTAATAGAATGTATTGCTAATGGACTTGGATCGAAGTGTCCTTACCTCTCTCCAGGTTGTTGATAGGTTACACTGTCTGCACCCGCTCCTCAAACATGAACCACGAGTGTTGCCTCTCTGTCTTCATCCCTCTCTCTCTCTCTCCCTCTCTCTCTCTCTCTCTCTCTCTCTCTCTCTCTCTCTCTCCCTCTCTCCCTCCCTCTCTCTCTCTCTCTCTCTCTCTCTCTCTCCCCCTCTCTCCCTCTCTCTCTCTCTCCCCCCCTCTCTCTCTCCCCCCCCCCTCTCTCTCTCCCCCCTCTCTCTCTCTCTCTCTCTCTCTCTCTCTCTCTCTCTCTCTCTCTCTCTCTCTCTCTCTCTCTCTCTCTCTCTCTCTCTCTCTCTCTTTCTCCACAAGTCGGCAACTGACAGCGAAGACACTTCCGTTTGCTAAGCACTTGTTTCTGCCGCTATAAACCCTTGAAACCGTGCGCACATTAAGTGAGCAAAGAAATAACTATGTAAACTCAATGGAACAAGCGCATACATGGATGTTCTCCCTCTAAAGTAAAGTCCCTCTCTGACCGTGCAGGACATAGAGGCGTGCGGGAGAATGGAAGTATAACGAAAGGCTTTAAGAGGGGTATTAATTGGAATCCTTCCCCTTTAAGAATGATTGACAGTTGTTTTCTGGGCAAGTAATTGCTCCAAATGTGGCCTGCATTCAGACCGCAGAGGGAGGCCGTGGCTAATGAAGCCATGACAAAAACTTTCTTTCAAAAAATCTATTGTCTAAAAGATAATGGGTCCTACTGAGAGTTTTCGCTAATCCCTTCATTATAGACAATATATGAGAGAAAAGACACAGAGATAGGCTTTAGCTAGACACTAATGGTTGCACACACAGTAAGGACTTGTGTTCATGAAACAAGCTTCATTCAAGTCCTTTAATGTCCTTATCCGAGGATGTTTTGATATAGAATGTTGAAGCTGTCATTTAAAAAGCTATGATGCATAACATGTGTATAATGTAGAATACAATTAGAATAGCCTTATTTTCTCATTTCGATTAATCAAACCAGAGTCAACCTTTTGTTGTGTGTTCATTTGAAATGGGACATAATTTAATTTAATGGTCAATGAGTCACCATGAGTCTTATTATTACTTGATTAGACAAGAGAGAGGCCTTTTCAATACTTCTAGTAAACCTCTGTTATAGGAGGAACTTGATTGGTATTGAAGGGTATTTTGCCCTTTCAATACTTCCAGTAAAACTTGATTGGTAAAACTTGATTGGTTTATGGTTCATAAATGGTTTGTGATAAAGTCAGGTTTGTAAATCGTCAAAACTCACAGTGCATTCATTGATAAACATTGAATTACTTAATTACTTAATTACTTAATTCAATGCAGAAATGATTTGATCATTATATGGGCATTGAATGTGTCATAGTAGATAAAGAGATATATTTAAATGATAGATGGTACTAGTAACTCTTGATACCTGTTACTAGCGTGATATGTTTTAGATACAGTAGATGTGTTTAGATACAACTAGATGTAAATTAGTTTAAATAAATTATCTGGATCAAACCATAGATTCATTTGATATCCACTCCTCTCGGGACACATTGAGGCTTAATCTCACAATAGCAGTCCAGGCCTTTGCCTGCTTGGCCCGGTTCCCTGTCTCTGTACAGCACAGGTGTGGTGGAACCAGAACAGGATCTCTTACTGTAGGCTAGTTTCCCTGCGGCCAGCTGGTCAACCCAACGCTAAGGCAGCTAACTGTCACAGAGATCAACCCTTACCTTAATGAGCCTAAAGACCCTGGAGATTTCCTCTGACCTCATCTGTCTAAAGATAAAGTTTAAGAAGCTCCTCCGGTTCTGTAGGGAACATCCAGCATGGAAAAGTAGTTAAGAGCCAAGGAACAATGTGCCGATCACCACTTTAATTACTTTGTACAGTAATTATGTCCGTTTCCTACCAGTTTGTTCAATTACTGAACACGTTTGTTTCATACAGTATGGTAGAAAGCTAACTAGCTACAGATTATGTGTATGTGAATAAGTGTGTGGGTATTATATACCATGTCAATGAATAGCTGTACATTAAGTAGAATTATGGTTGTTATTTTATTTTAATGTCCTCCATTTAGGGGAGTGTTGGGGAAGGGGGGGGGGCAGGGAGACTAGAAATTATCTGTCGCAAGTGTCGCTACCTGATACTATTTCAATGCTATCTACTCATTTTCAAATCTGAAGATCTAGCTACAGACTGAAATAACAATGTTACTCGTAGGCCTCCATCGTATGTCAGTACGGCTAAGTGGTTAAGCAGCTGATGTTATGCATTTAATACGTTTTTAATGGATTGTGTCTATTCAGTACAGCAATGGCAGCTACACTATTGAATGAAGAGACGGAGGAAAGAATTTTTTTGTTGTGGTACCTATTATCAAATAAATCAGTGCAGGTCAGTGATGCCCACCTTGCTTGTTGCTCCTAGTTGGTGATTCCAATAACACTCAAGCATCAATAACCAGGACATTTTGCCTCAGAAATGCTAGTGTCCCATAGCCTGTACCGCACAATGCTGTAGGCTTACTGTAAGACTACTTATCCAAGACTCTGGAACCTCTATGAAGGCAACATTCAATTTGGTCCCAAACAAACCTACCACAGTACAAGTACAGTAGCTGTTTAATGGTTTTATCAACATACCAAAGACTGTGGGATAATGATAACTACTCTGAACACATTTTCCACTTTTCCCAAGGAAGCACGGAACAGAAAGCCCATTACCCACTTAGAGTTGGACGAGGGTGATGAGCTTTGTTGTCGCTAAGGCAGAATGAAATAACTGACTTGAGAGGTGCACCTTTAGCAAGGCTTTGGCCTCTGTGGCTATGACTACAGGAACTGGGTGAAATTCATGCACTCTGTTCTGCTGTGGCAACTGGTGCTCACAATTTATACAATGAATAATAAAGACGTAGCCTCTGTTGGTTCAATGAGAAAAATGTCTCCATGTTATTGATTAACTGATTGATTGATTGATTGATTTGATTTGGGATTTAAAATAAACGTACAATATAAGATGTATTCAATCCCAGAGGAAAGCTCATGAAAGCATTACTATTTTTTTTATTTCCAATGCAGTCCTCAATGGTGAAAAACAACATTCAATAATGTACTGTACAACAACAGAAAATAAATTGAAAATAAATGATAGCAATCACAATGTCATGCTATTACATATTGTTGCTATTTTTTTCAATGATGTAACTATCACTGTGCTGTGATGGTTTATTTTATTTATTTATTTGCACCCGGGTCTCCCATGTGGCAGCCACATTACAAACATAGCATGATCCATACCCACAGCCTGGGTTGAGCCACAGTGGCAATGCCATTCTCTCTTCTCTTTAGGATACGTCTCATAGGCTCCTCTAAAAAGAGCTTGGTATGGTCTATAGTTTGTCAGTTGATACAGTCGAGAATTGGTATAGTTGGTATAGTTGAAATGTTGATACAGTATGACGGATGTGTCAAACATTGGTTTTTAACACAATTGTATTGATTCTAGGATATAGTGCATACTGTAAGCCTTACAAACTTGCACTTTAAGTGGTAAATCTCTGTTTGGAGTCGTTGCCTAAAGAACAAATGATCAGGACAAATGACCAGCGTCTAATGATCACAAGGTCGGTGGTTTGATCCCCAGCTCGAGGGGACAGCCGATAGCCGAGGTGTCTTTGGACAAGACACTGAACCCCAAATTGCTTTGGATAAAGGTGCTATATAAGTCCATTTACCATACAAATCATGTTTTAGTGTTTCGATGTCTCTTACCACACTCTCCTGACATCAACATTCAGGTTTAAGAACCACTTTGGGTGTTTTGTTGCACTGTAACAGTCTGTTCAATCACATTCAGTGCGTCATAACACATGGTTTACATTCAAACACCATTCAAACACCAGACCTTAGCTTAGGTACAGTACACAACTTGTTTATGGTTTCAAAACGCAATATGTATATTTTGAGTCACTTTCTTCTAACAGTGTAGATGTTCAACTAACTGTCAACAATATTTCAACTAACTATCTACTAACCCTAACTCTAAACTTATCCCCAAACCTGCTGTAACCTAGCCGTAACCATAACTCCTACACTAACCCTACATCTAACCCTAAACGTAACTCTAGCAAGCTCTTGTAACAGAGTTTCACTTAATAGTCTGTTGATAGTTTGAGCAACTATAGATGGTCAACTGTATATGGAATATATACTGTATACTGTATATATCCAAATAAAGTGTGACCGGAGTTTCAAAACTCTTCCTTAATTGTTGGAATTGAAACAGAATTTCCTCCAACCACGGTTGTAAGTACTAGTCTGTAACTATGTGTACCAACAGTGTAAAAGTGGGACATGGAGGACATGTAGCATAATCTACTTCACAAAGCCAGCACACATTATGTTCTGGGCTGGTTAGTTGAGCAAAGACTGAAACAAGCAGTGATACCCACTGGGAGATAATGCCCTCCAAAGTGTATAATGAAGTAATGTTTTAACATAGGCATTTGTCAAGTCATCAAATCATTTTATCACGTTAATATATATTAAGGCTGTCCTTCTTTGCTTGTTTCCTCATTATCCTAATTGAGTACAAATTGGTTAAGATGGTGCAGCGTAGCTATCAAGCTGCTTAGTTTTATCAGATGACAATTTAAGCCCCCCGTGATCCTATTAGGAAGAAAGCAGCTAACGCTTAAAGGCGCTGTGTCAGCTTACAGGGGGGAAAGGGGGATGGGAAGTAACAGGGGCAAGATGGAGGGACATATGATGGAAAGGGAGAGGCTGAGCGACTCTGCAAGTCATGTGACCATGTAGTTAAAGTCACAGAAAAAGCTCCAGAATAATCTCTACTCAGCCATATTTGGTTCATCAAGATCCTCTTTTCCCGTTGGTCAGGGACCCTTGGGCCCCAAGCCTACTGTACAACATCTGAAACTAGGATCTTGTTGTACAAAAAGGGTCTTACCTTGAAAGTCATCAGAAGGAAGAGAGGACACATTCTGCTGCTTAGTTCTAATCTAAGCAGCATCATATTTTCCGTGGCAACTATCTAAATGAAGGGTTCTCACACTGCAAACCGTCACTTCAATCCATATTGTTTGTCGATCAATTTAGATTGGGGATAGTTGTTTATAAAAAACTAAAGGGAAAAAGGTTATAAAAAATGATCTTGAACGACAACCAATATGTATTGAACTAATTATTTGTTCATTGAGTATTGGCTGAGGAGGACCAATGCTGTTGAGATCCCAGAAGTTAATGTGAGATCGCTCCCAATGTCACTGGGTTCAGTCACCATGCTTACCATCGTGTCATGCCAAGAGCATGGTGCAATGACAAGACAGCTAGTAATCTTGTTACCAAACCAATCAAATTACCATGTACCATCCTGCCTTTGGTGTTCCCGTTACACACTGACCCACTTCAAGATGCATGTGCAATATCAAACTAACTTACTGTATCACAACAACCCTGATTACATTATGAAAAATAATCACATTTTGTAAGCATTTTGCAAGAGCAATATTATTTAATATGTTACTTGAGGTCTTGAGTGTGCTTGGCCCCAGGTTTGGAGATGTGCTCCTTTGCCAACATGTGTTGATAACGACATTACCCATGTTTGCTGATACAACTGACCTGGCGGCATACCTGATTAATCGGCCCACAAATCCCTTTTGCTGCCATAGTGTAGTGTAGTGGATTCTGGCCATCATTGATCATGCATATAAAAAGAAAATCAAAAAAACTGTTTACAGAAGAGGCACATCCGCTTGTGAGAATTCTAACATTCTAACATTCTGAATTTCTGATTGGGGATTTGTTTTTTTACAGCCAAAGCTTCATATGTGAGGTATTGTAATGCAGTTGGTGATGTCTAATAGGTGCATGGGCGATGGGCATGGCTTCACGAGAGGGGCCCCTTCAGTTTCGTGCCCCAATAATTTGGATAAATCTGTAACGTCTTGTGTCAAGTCATTTGATCAGATATGAGTGTGAGCCAGCCACTAACCTGAGCTGAATGCGTCATCAGGTGGTCAGCAACAGCATTTGAGTTAAACCTCCCCACCTCCCTACCTACCTACCTACCTAAAGAACTAGCCAGTTATCTATAACCTAGATGTTTTCATAATGTTTGAGCTCTATTTTTGTTAAGTGGCACTCCACTGGCAAGTGGCTCTCCACTGGCAAGACAACAGTCTATGGCTGCAAACACATTGTATGTCGTTAATTATCCAACCTGTGTTGTGACCAAGCTCAAATCGTTTTTTTTCCTCCAATAGTTGTGCCCCCACAGAAATGTCATGCCCCCCTAAGTTACTTTCCTCTGGCGTTGGGCCTGAGTGGTGAACTGCATCCTGGGAGATTTAAACATTCCATACAATTTATGAGATGAAGTATGTCTCTGAGTATGTCCAGAAAATGACATACTCAGCGAGAACATAGAATTCACTGTTAAAAGTGGCCCCTTCTTTATTGAAGACAAGGCAGTAACTGGACATTGTTTGTTTTCTTAATTCTTAATCCCATGGCTCCATTAGCAGAGATGAAACCTTCTAAAACATTGACGTACTTTGACGTAATCTTCCGGTTTGTCACAACAGCCATCAACGAGAGCCCCAAGATCCCCACAAATGCCTCCTCACCCCTCCCACACACACACACACACACACACACACACACACACACACACACACACACACACACACACACACACACACACACACACACACACACACACACACACACACACACACCCTCTGCCTCCCATGTATATTCAGCCTTACCTAGATTAGGCCTGTCCCCCTATGGCACGAACTCTGTTGACCTGTGGTACACATTTCCTCTACTCAAAATCCATTCAGTTCATGCCCCACATTGAGTAGCAACAGGTGAACTGGTAAACTGTCAGCGTCGCCTATATATACAGTATATATGCAAAACAATTGTTATTACTATGAGCAATTGTTTATGAAGAGAACCAAACCTCTCCTGTTCAGGATTTGTGTTTTATTTTCCATTACTATCCAGCAGACAAAAATTGGACAATGTATGCATTTTTAGGCATTCATATTAGGCAGTATTTTTTTTTAATACAAAATAAAAACAGCAGGTAGTGCATTTACAACCCGGACTTACTTTTACACAAGGTACATTTTATACAAATGTTTCCTGTCAGGATATACTGAGCCATTGCTTTTCCCTTTCCATTTAGAATTTACCCAAAGACTACCACCATTTGTACAATTTCTACCGGCAACGGTTTGGCAACGGTAACAGGAACCAATAGGGTGGTAGATAGACCTTATTGAATTCAGAACTGCTTGTTGACAAACTGGTGTCTGAAGTTCACATGGTCTACTGAAGTCTCTGAGGAGACTCGGAGGAAGAGCCTGATGATGACCTTCACATGACGACACACTTCTCCTCTGCGGCCTGCTTCACTTCTGTCAAAGTGGCCTGGGCTTTCGTCTTCATGGCATCCACGTCTACGTTCAGGTTCAGGTTTTGCTGAAGCTTGCCCAGGAGAGAGTCATTGCTCTCCTCCTCTTCCTCATCCTCCTCCACCATCTTGGCAAGCTCCTCCGGGAGGTCTATGTCATCACCAGCCATCTGGATGGTCGCATCGTCTTGAGCACTCTGAGGGAAGGAGCGATAGGAAGTAGAATAGGAAGTAGAGTAGTAGGAAGTAGAATAGACTAATAGAAAGACACAGCATTGTTCATGTAACACACACACACACACACACACACACACACACACACACACATAGAGGACTGACTGTCATGTACAAGGGTTGTGTGTGTAGTGTCCTGTGTACATGTGCTGTGGGCAGTGTGGTGTACACACACACACACACACACACACACACACTCACACACACACACACACACACACACACACACACACACACACACACACGTGGCACATAAGCAGATTCTACAAAACCAGAGTCTGTCTTTATTGTTTTAGAGGAAGTCATTCCGGTCATCGGAGGGTCTGACAGCTCCTTACTTTAGCCTTACTAATATTATTTAACTTGAGTTGCTATAGAAACACATGACATGATCTGGCGGGGCAGGTAACTCCTTACCTCCGGTAGACGGTACTTGTCCCTCAGCGCACACCTCAGATTTGCCCTCTCTGCCTTCTTTGTGAGAAACTCCTTATCTCGCTGAATCCTGCAGGGTAAAGACACCCAGAGTTAGGTATGATATGCATTGATATGAAAGAGATATGAAGGGCAGATAATAATGATGATGATGATGATGAAGCAAGGTCACACAGTGTCACACTGTTTTCCTCAATCTATAACAGTCTCCTCTACAGCATTAGAGTGTGTCCTCATCCCTGTTGGCCCTGTGTGACTGTATGAACAAGTTAACCTCATCCCCTCTGCCCTTCTAGAAGGATGCAATGCATTAAAAAGTCTCCAAGGTCACAGGTGAACAGATGGTTCTGTATTAGAATGTCAATGAAGGTCAGCGGCTTAAAACGTTTAACGCAACCGTATGATCACAACCAGTGGTTGTCAAGGTGACACATTCTACACCAGAGGTAACCAATGACAACCTTATCTGCAGAAGGTCAGTGTACACTTGTGTGTGGCTAGAGATCAGATCGGCTCCGAAATTACGTTTCGTCACCGTGTAGCCATACCCTAAGGCCGAGTTCGTAGGGATGTTTACAGTAGTTACTACCGTAACCTGTGGATGAGTCTGTGACAGCAGCAATAGTTTTTTTAAATATATCTATGGGTATATTTCTTGTGAGTCACAGCACATCATTACTCTGCACATACACACTTCATAGATATCCTAATAGCAAGCTTAGATTTACATCCTGAAATAGTCCCTTGACTATTCCCACCCCTCTTTCTTACCTAATATACATAGCAGTAACGATTAAGGTGTTACCTATGCTATAGTTGAAACAGGTGTCCTACTGGTTGGACAGAAGGGATCAAACTGGTAATACTGGCACCCCCTGGTCTGCCCCATCCTGGAGCACTGAGTAGACTAGTGGGCTTGGCATCTGACCTGCTTTAACCCAAATCCTCCTTTAAGACGGTACTACAGAGGAAAATGTAGATAGGAACATGTGGTCCTCTGTGGTTCAGTTGGTGGAGCATTGTGCTAACAACGCTTCGGTTGTGGGTTTGATTCCCTCTGGGACCATAATATACTGAAAAATGTATGTCACTCACTGTAGTGTAAGTCGCATTGGATAAAAGTGTCAGCTAAATGGCATATATTACATGTACTGTACTGATACCAAACAGACACAATACAATGTCTTAGGGCTAATGCCATTTTATGGATTTTATGGATACGTCAGTAAACTGATCTGAAATGGAGTATGGTGGTGGGAGATTCTTCCATCCTCGATATATCCTGACAAATCTACCTTTAATCTCAATCTAACCTATTCAGGACCTTGGCATTCAAACTCAGCAGCTTTACAGTAATGCTAGCGACGTGAGTCAGACCCTGATCATGTGATCATGTGTCCTACAGTACATACGTCACCATAGAGACTAAGGAGGAGCTTGACCAAGAGGTGTGGTTTACACAGTGACAGGCTTTCTAGAGCAGAGTCCTGCCTGGTTATTATAGCCAGACCCTAATCTGCTGCTCAGGCTAATTTGAGCCCCAGGAAAATAAACCACAGCCGCCACCTTCTAAGCCATGCTGTTCTCTGCAGTAACACAATAGCGTGCACAAGTGCAGACATACACACACTAACAGACATGCGCGAACTCACACAGACATGCGCACACTCACACTCACATATACAGACACGCACGCACTCCTGCACACACACACACACACACACACACACACACACACACACACACACACACACACACACAAACACACATGCACACACACACACACACACACACACACTCTCTCTCTCTCTCTCTCTCTCTCTCTCTCTCTCTCTCTCTCTCTCTCTCAATCATGTATCACACACACACACACACACACACACACACATGCTGACCTGCAGCTCTACACACCCTCCCCTGTCTTAGAGACACACCTGTCCTCAGACGCTAAGTCGTAAATGAGGTTAATCACAGCCACTAATCTGATGTTGTTGATATTATAGACAGCAACTCACAGTATACCTAACACCTATTATATGCACTGAGGTGTCAGAATTCAATTGTTAGGACACTGTTAGGACATGTTATTGTCTACTACTGTGGATAGATCCCTATGAAATGTACATTGCAACATATTATTATATATTATATTATATTATAACATTATATTGCAACATGCAATATCCTTTGTATAATTCCGTCCTTCTGACGTAATGTTACAAATGTAATTAACTCTTGGCTTTCATGACATCTTAGGTTTCTGGCTCAAACTCATGTCACAATGCATATTCCCAAAGCAAGAAAATCAATCTGTTGTCATATGTTTTTCTCTTGATGTACAGCATGTTCCCTCACAACAGGAGTTTATATTTTGACCAGCTTGGCTCACATGCTACATCTGCTATTGATTATCTATTGATTATCTATTGATTATCCATTGATTGGTCCCAGCAGGCACCAGAGTCCTGTAACAGGTGAGGTTTTGGTCTACTCACTTCTCCTCCACCAGTTGCTTCTGGTACTCCTCAAACTCCTCTCTGCTCATGCCTTTGGACTCGGGGGTCTCTTTCCCGTCTCCAGCCACCTTGCCCTCGTCCTCTCCTCCTCCTCCGCCCGTCATATTCTTAAACTTATCCCCCAACATCTGCTTCATGAGGAACGAGGCCATCGCCGCTCTGCTCCTGGATGAGGTCAAGCACCACTACGGGAGGTATAGGTGACCAGCAGGGTACTGGAATGGAAAGGGGGCACGTAACTGTACTGAAATTAAGAGAAAAAAAAACGGATAACGTTGTGTTTAAATCAAAAAGGCTGCAATGAGGTATTGAGAGTCAATGAAAGTTTTCATTTAGAGTATATCCTCTTGGCGTAAGCGTCTGAGTAAATATTGCAGGCTATTGTCTTGGCTATTGTCTCCCAAGGTGAGGGGATCTGGGTGTCACTGTCACTTCTGGCTGGAGTAAAACCGCTCAAGAGATTAGGCTCATTACAGGTAGCCTAGTGACAATGGAGCACCTCTCACCTTGTTGCAAGGTCCTGCAGGTAGCCTGGAGTCACAACAAAGGATTTGTCAGTCACTAAAGCAGGGGTAGTGGCAGAAGAGGGGACAGGTCGGCTGTAACAATGTAACAACCCTGTTGGATATATGGTGCTCTTCACACCGTGCAGATTGTACCGTTGTCAGGAAAATACACTCACTGAACACTTCATTAGGAACACTAACTATATACTGGGTAGGGCTGCTCACAAAACAGCCTCAGTTCTTCGCGGCATTGATTCCACAGGATGTTGGAAACATTCCTTTGAGATTCTGGTCCATGATGACATGATTGCATCACACAATTCCTGACGGAAGATTTCTCAGGTGCACTTTCAAGCTGTGAATCTCCCGTTCTACCACATCCCAAAGGTATTCTATTGGATTCAGATCCGGTGACTGGGAAGGCCACTGAAGAACACTGACCTCATTATCAAGTTCATGAAAGCAGTTTGAGATGAGTTTTGCTTTGTGACATGGTGCATTATCATGCTGAAAGTAACCATTAGAAGATGGGTACATTGTGGCCATGAAGGGATGGACATGGTCAGCAACAATACTCAGATAGGCTCTGGCATTTAAGCGATGATTGATTGGTATTCACGGGCCCAAATTGTGCCAAGAAAACATTGCCGTGGCCTGGGGTGGTCCAGTGGTCTAGCACCGCGGTCTACAGTGCACACATATTATGCCCATGTCGGCATGGATTCGAATCCGGCCCATGCCCTGCTGACATGTCCTCTCTCCCTTCTCCTTAATTTCCTGTCTGTCTTCACTATATCTGTCCAATTAAAAAATGAAAAATATGAGTGGGACATTGCCCACACCATTACACCACCTGAATGAATGAGAAGGTGTACAGGTGATCCTAATGAAGTGTTCGGTGAGTGTACAATAGGTCAACCTGTAGTGGATAGGAGGATTACAGTGGACAGGGAGATTTGCACCTGTATACACTATAATCCTACTCTTACATGCTACACACATCCCTGCACAAACAAGACACACACACACACACACACACACACGCACACACACACACACACACGCACACACACACACACACACACACACACACACACACACACACACACACACACAACTGAGTTTGTTTTACTGCCAGGTCTGAACTGACCCCATGGGCCCTCCTACTGTACCTGTACGCATCTAATTGACATCAGCTTTGGCTTCTCCAATCAATCTAGTCGTCCGTTGCCAGAGTGTGTTTGCCCAAGTCTGTATTATTACATCATAGGGGCTGGTGTCAAGATGATCTTATTACACCAGCTCTGTTCTCACTCCCCTCCCACATGGGCTGAGGCCAGGGAGCCAGGGGCTAGGGCCAGGGAGGTGTGTACAGCTGTGTCTGGGGCTAGGGCCAGGGAGCCAGGGGCTAGGGCCAGGGAGGTGTGTACAGCTGTGTCTGGGGCTAGGGCCAGGGAGGTGTGTACATCTGTGTCTGGGGCTAGGGCCAGGGAGGTGTGTATAGCTGTGGCTGGGGCTAGGGCCAGGGAGGTGTGTACAGCTGTGTCTGGGGCTAGGGCCAGGGAGGTGTGTACAGCTGTGTCTGGGCTAGGGCCAGGGAGGTGTGTACATCTGTGTCTGGGGCTAGGGCCAGGGAGGTGTGTACAGCTGGGGCTGGGCTAGGGCCAGGGAGGTGTGTATAGCTCTGTCTGGGGCTAGGGAGCCAGGGAGCCAGGGGCTAGGGCCAGGGAGGTGTGTATAGCTGTGTCTGGGCTAGGGCCAGGGAGGTGTGTACAGCTGTGTCTGGGGCTAGGGCCAGGGAGGTGTGTATAGCTGTGTCTGGGGCTAGGGCCAGGGAGGTGTGTATAGCTGTGTCTGGGCTAGGGCCAGGGAGGTGTGTATAGCTGTGTCTGGAGCTAGGGCCAGGGAGGTGTGTACAGCTGTGTCTGGGGCTAGGGCCAGGGAGGTGTGTATAGCTGTGTCTGGGGCTAGGGCCAGGGAGGTGTGTACAGCTGTGTCTGGGGCTAGGGCCAGGGAGGTGTGTACAGCTGTGGCTGGGCTAGGGCCAGGGAGGTGTGTACAGCTGTGGCTGGGGCTAGAACCAGGGAGCCAGGGCCAGGGAGCCAGGGCCAGGGAGGTGTGTATAGCTGTGTCTGGGGCTAGGGAGGTGTGTATAGCTGTGTCTGGAGCTAGGGCCAGGGAGGTGTGTATAGCTGTGTCTGGGGCTAGGGCCAGGGAGCCAGGGAGGTGTGTACAGCTGTGTCTGGGCTAGGGCCAGGGAGCCAGGGGCTAGGCCCAGGGAGGTGACAGGTGTATAGCTGGGGCTGGGGCTGCTGAGGGGGTACATGTCCAAGACATGTCAGCCATGCCTGTGTTTGCAGTTCACACATACTGTTTACAATAAAACACTGTTTACAATACTACCATTGCACATTATTGCACATTGCAATATCCCTCTTCGATACAGCCTCTTTTATACATCTGTACATTACATTACTGTACATAACGGCGAAAAATGGGACACGGTGGGACCAAACCGTGCCAACCGTGCAAGCATTTTAATCTGTCTAAAACACTGGATTACACCATTGACCCGGAACCGGATTTACAGTAACTCTTTCTCTTTCTGCGGGTTATTAAGAATGCCGTCAGATTACTCATACCGCCACCTGCTGGGTAGCAGGATATATGAAAATGTTGTCCATGCACATATACAGTGGGGGAAATACTCCCTAGTTGGTATGGCTCAGTGGAGGCTCCTCCATAGAGGTGGAGGAGGCCTGGCCTCCCCAATAATTTGAGAGAAGAGAGAGAGATTTAAAAAAGCAATAATTATATGTATTTTATTTATTTATTTAACAAAAAACATATTTAAAACATTTGTATATTAATATTATATCCGTTTTGTTCATAAATCAGAATTTTTCCATGGCTAAAACCCAATATTGCAATTGTAAAGCACCTACAGGCCAGAATCCCTATCCGTTTGTATTGAGGGAGGCCAGGCCTCCCCCAGGAAAGTGGTTTCTCATAGAAGTCAATGTAATGCAATTCTTTTCATGGCAATAAATGTGATTGGCCAAATCACTGAAAATGGGTGGGCAAGGGAGGCCTGGCCTCACCATGCATTGAGTCCAGGGCTGAAAGATTTACATTTTGTTCGTCCAATCACATGAAGCCATTTTGAGAATTCGCCAGTCACTTCAGTCAAAGAAACACTCGCCATAGTGGCTACGAGTGTCCTATCAACTTGTTCTTTGCAGGACACGTCTAGAACACCCATGGCTATACTTTTGCTTAAAATGACCTCGGAAGTCGGCGAGATTCTGGCGCGCACAAAGACAGATAAGAAGAACAGGGAACATTCCATCGTGAGTGAAGCGAGCAAGCTGAAAAAAATTGGCCTCCTCAATTCTGGAAGTCACCAGCCTCCACTGGTATGGCTGTATGTTTGGGGTGATTGTTTTACTGTATGATGAAGCGCCATTCTACTACTACTACAGAGTACAGACTTTACTTTGTGGTAGTCAGGGGAGGCTGGTGGACGTAGAAATCGGAGGACGGGCTCATTGTAATGCATGGAAAGAAATGAGGAATGGAATCAAACACACACGTTTGATACCATTCTTGATTGTATTGTATCATAGAAAGGGTACAGCCCACCCACATGTGTTTAATAGTAATCAATCACCTACAGCAAGCATGCAGGGCAGAGACACTTGATGGGATACTCTCTACTATCACATAGATGCATGGGCGTCACCACCATATATTTGGGGGGGGACGTGTCCCCCCCACCTTTGAAACAAGGTCGTTTGGACCCCCCCACATTTGCCATCAAAAATATGTTGCATGACTGGTCAGCGTTATTTTCATTGCTTCACAATCAAATCCGTTCCACTTTATGAGTAGGGGATTGCCCATATCCAGAAGTCCACTCCGCGTTTTACTTCTGTTTTTAACACGGCAGCAGCAGCTTCCGACACGCACGCAGATTCAAAACATTCAGACTGAGGCAAGAAGATATTTAGATCATCCACCAAGATGGATATAAGGAAAAACATTTCTAAGAAGAGAAAAGTAAGTCAAAGTCATCCAAGTTTTCCCGTGAGTGGCCAAACAGCAACATTGCGTTCTCCCAAGGTCAAACACAGCCAGCTTTTCTGATAAGAATGTTAGCACCTTATGAGACATTCTCTGTATTAGCAATAGAATTAGCATAGCCTACTAGCAACCAAATACGAGCTAGATCAGCTATATGGCACTAGCAGTTTTGTTAGGCATTACTAGTGCGGTTAGACATGTTTAAATGCAGAACAGACACAGGCGAAATGTCATCAAAAGCACAGAATGGCGACAAACACCTCACAGTGCTTACCTGTCCTGTCATTATTGCATCTCCTGCCCGTGTTCATTGCCCTGAGCATTTGCACTATTTAATTTGGCCATTGCACCCACCCAAAGAATCAATTTTGCATCTGATTGCTTGAGCTAGGGTTAAAAAATAAGAAGAAAACACCTGTTCCATTTATTTTTCTATTTCTAAAATGCTTGTGATTGTATTTTTTGTATTGATGATTGTATTTCTATGTCAAATGTTCTATTAGAGAAAAACAATATGAACAAGTGCTCAATGCATCCCCATTTCTCCTGATATAGGTGGTTGAGAATGAGAGTGAGTCAGAGGCAGGGGCAGTGGAGACAGCTCTAATTCACTCTTTGATTTTTTTTGTTTGTTATAGTTGTATGTTCTGCAATGCACTGAAGAGGGCTAAGTTTGATTGTAATAGGCTCTGAGTAGCCTAGGTACATATTTTATGTTTCCTCATAACTTTTTATTCAATTTGTTGACTCAAAGTTACCTCATTCTTTTCTAATTCACTCTTTGATTCTTTTTGAATCTTCATATTTAATAAAGTACCTAAAAAGTGCCACGTGTCAGTGTCAGGCCTCTGTGAGTTAAACCAAAACATAATAGTAGTCAGTAATTGCAGACCATGCCAGCTCCAAGGAACAAAGAAAGAGGGAGATTATTTTGGGTGTAAAACGCACCAGAATGCAGGAAATTGAATCTACTATTTAAAAATTTTCGGGGGGACCCCCAGACCCCCCGAAAAATAAGTGTCCCCCCCACATTCAAAAAGCTGCTGACGCCCATGCATAGATGTACAGCAGAGGAGGCTGTTGGAGGCAGAAATCGGAGACAGGCTCATTATAATTCGTGTAGTGCACCATTCCTCTTTCCATTCCATACATTACAATAAGCCTGTCCTCCGATTCCTACCTCCACCAGCCTCCTCTAAGTACAGCAAGCCGGACAGAGGCACCTGAAGAGATACTCTCTACTGCCACCCAGTGGGCAACAAGAGAACACATACAGCAGAGGTGAATAATATGGTAACTGGTAGTACAGTGTGGTGATATTATGAATCATTACCGTGTGTATTTTTAGAGCATCTCACTGACAATGAAATAAGCACACAGTGGATGAATGAGAATCAAGCTATTCATGGAGAGAAAGCTGTTTTCTGTCTCATATAATACAGATGAGGACAATCTGAATGAACAAAGCAACTTGCCATTATTCCACTTGAGTGCTCAAACATAAAATACAAAAAGCACTTAAAAACAAGTTCAGTTCAGAAACCAGTTAGCCCCAAGCACTGTGCACCGTTCTTCTCTGAAGAGAGTTACATTTGCCCTTTAATAAAGTAGCTCAACCTGATTTTGGATGTAATGGAAGTTGAACCCATTTTAAGCCTCGATGCCACTCGACTGTCCATTTGATAGCATTCTGCTGCCCTTGGATATTCCTAATTTGGCTTAATTCTGGAATACTATGGAATATTTAAGGTATCTTTTTAAAGCAGTTTTGAAGCAGTACGACTGTCTGTCACAGTACATATTCTTTGATCATTCAATAATTAACCCAAATATAAAAATTATTTCAGGGAAGATGTGTGTTTGTAAGCTTTTTGCTTGTGTAACAAAAGCTTTTATGCTCTTCTGTGAAGACTAAGCGAGTGTTAGAACGGAGCAGGACGGTTGTTATTAATAGAAAGTGAAAAACACAAAATGCATTTCAACCTGCCAGCCAATGGCAGCAGCAGAGAGGCTGTGCCTGCTCCACTTGGGAAGCACAGCACTAGAGGGATGCATCTCTATGTTTGCTGACACTGCCCAGAGCATTGTGCAGCTGTGTGCAGGGAGAGAGAGAGAGAGAGAGAGAGAGAGAGAGAGAGAGAGAGTGAGAGAAAGAGAGAGCAAGGGAGAGCAAGGGAGAGGGGGCGGGGAGGAGGGGGGGAAGAGGGGGAGGAGGGATGCAAGCATCACAGGCAGGAAGAGAGAATAAGGGAGCAGGGAGGGGAATTATGTGGAGGAGGAGTTTCTTTTTTAAAAAGTGGACGACTGGAAGAGGAGGGTAGAGTGAGTGAGTGACAGAGAGAGAGTGAGAGAGAGAGAAAAAAAAAGAGAGAGAGAGAAATAGAGAGAGAGAGAGAGAGAGAGAGAGAGAGAGAGAGAGAGAGAGAGAGAGAGAGAGAGAGAGAGAGAGAGAGAGAGAGAGGGAGATGCTGCTGTTGCCAGGGAACAGGGGTGACGAAGAACCGCTTCTCAGGGATAAACTGATGGAATAAGTGAGACATTCAGATACAGGAATGAACACATGAAGATAACAGCTGATCACAGGGTGTCTGCTCGACTGACTGCCCACTGAGAAGATCAAAGGAAGAGGCTGTGGGAATAAAGCAGGTGAGATTACATAATCTTCACCATCATAACATCCAGCGCCCTGCAATGATGTCATCCTAGCAGGATTAGTGCCCAGGGGCGCTAGAGAGCTGGTGAGGAGGGGGCGGTGTGTACGTGTGTGTGTGTGTGTGTGTCTGTGTGGTGTGTGCGTGTGTCTGTGTGGTGTGTGTGTGTGTGTGTGTGTGTATGTGCTTGTGTGCATGAGTGTGTGTGTGTGTGTGTGTGTGTGTGTGTGTGTGCGTGTGTCTGTGTGGTGTGTGGGTGTGTGTGTGTGTGTGTGTGTGTGTATGTGTGTGTGTGTGTGTATGTGCTTGTGTGCATGTGTGTGTGTGTGTGTGTGTGCGTGTGTGTGTGCGTGTGTGTGTGTGTGTGTCTGTGTGTGTGTGTGTGTGGAGAGGATGGAGATCCAGTCAGGAATGAATGGGCACAGACGAACAACAGGCAAGCTGGCAACATCATGGCTCCGATTGTTGGGATTGTTCATTGTCAACGAAATGGGATAAAGATGGGAATGTGACTAGAAAGTGCTGCAGTATAATTGCTGTTTTAGCTGAAAGGGAGCAGGGGACTGACTCTGCCCGGGCTTATCCACCCACTCTCACCAGGGCGGGAAGCCTTTGTCTCAGCCCCCATCAGGACCACAGGCAGGCAGAGTCGATCTGTAACCAGCGGTCCTACCAGACATCCAGAGATTCCACTGAACCTCTGGTACCCAGCACAACCACCTCACCTGTGGAGTGATACTGGAACGGCACAACCTGGACGCATCCGAATAAGTGGGAAGGAGAAGGAGAAGTAGGAGGAGGAGGAAGTAACTTGTTGTCAGAAAAGGAGGAAAAAACAGCAAAGGGTGCTGTTTCCTTTTTCTTGTAAGTATTGTGTGTGTACCATATGATACTTGGTTTATGTCCTTTCTCTGTCTAGGTCCTTTCTCTGTCTATGTCCTGTCTCCGACTGAATGTCTGGTTCGAGGTCAACTGTGACGATCTCCTTTTGAGTAACTGCAGTGTCTACAGCCTATTCTCTATCGATTGGATCACATTTACTGCTTCATTTGATGCAGCTAATGTGGTTCAAATTGCAGAGACAATGTCTTTCCCTATTCAACAAACGAGGAGGATCTCTTTGGCGTGATATGTGAGGCACAGTCTTCCCACGCAGGCTACTTCATCATCATCTGTATGCGTCAAGCAGGCTATATATACACATCCAGATATTCTGTATCTATATCCTCCATGGCCTGGGGATTAGGATTCATGTCATGTCCCTAGCATGACATCATCATAATACTACTACTACTAGTAAGAAATGATAATAATAATAATAATCATAATAACCTCCCCTGTCGAGTTTCTCTACTGTAAATAATAATTTAAAAAGAAGAAAAAAAAGAAGAAAACCTTAATTCTTCCTTCCTCTAGCATGTTTGACTGCCAATGGCCTCTGGCCCGAGCATAGATTACTTTTTCTTGCGATGACTGATGGACAGATGATTCATTTACTTAGACAAATATATTTGTTGTAAGTCGCTTTGGATAAAGGCTTCTGCTAAATGCAAAAAATGTAATGTAAATGTAATAATAATAATAATAATAATAATAACAACAATAATAACAACAACAATAATAATAATAACAATAATAATAATAACAATAATAACAATAACAATAACAATCATAGTCATTGTCATAATCATAAGAACAATATGGATTTAAAGTGCCTTTCAAAAAGCCCAAGGACAGCAAAATAGAGGGTGAAAAACCATTAGACACTTTGTAGCCTGATGCCAACAATGTCCCCATTGAGTGTGTACATCAATACAGGGGTTATGACTATCACTCTGGCTATGAGGTATTCACATGCCAGTCAGGCGGTACTCTCTTTGGCATGTGAGATGGCATTTTGGCATGTGAGATGGTGAACGGCGAGGCTGGGAGAATGACTCCTAGCCACCATCTGGATGTACAAACCCTGGACAAACACGTGCCGCTCTGCTTAACATGTTCTGTGCTGTATGCAGTGGATATGAGCAGCAGGAGCGGTTAGCGTTAGCCACTGACATCTGTCCATAACAGTAACACGCTCGCTAATCTCCTCCTCTGGTGTGAATTCGTAGATTCGGCCCCAGCCGCCGGAACAGGATTAGTAGGAAATTAAGTTACCATGGAAGTGAGAGAAGTGGTGCTTGAAAATGGATTGAAATGATGCCCAGAAAAGAAGAGCCCTGTCATCACAACACCCAATGAAAATCACATGATAGGGTACTTTTAGAATAGCTCAACACTTTAGCTTCACCATAGCGCCATTCAGTAAACACTTGTCTGTCTCTCGTCCTCAGTCAGATAGTATTGTAATTACAACACTGGTCCAGCCTCCAATACCAGCCATGTGGCCCGCGGCGGCAGGGGCTTTTTAGTCCCCATTTGCTGATTTTCCACATGGGCTCCCTCTAATCTGGCCGGGCTCAGATAAATCAGTGCCATCCCAGTGGACAAATGGGCTCTGGAAACGTCTACACTACACTCATATGACCCCTGACCTCCACCGTATGGGGTAGGGATTGTCCCTCAAGCACATCTCTCACACGTCACACATGATTACTCTTTGCATGACAGCTCACAACTCACAGCCGGGGCACGGGGCATGATGCACTTACGTGGCATTACGTCACTCTGTATGGGGATACGCATGACGCATCGGAAGTATGAAAGTAAACACGTTGTACCATTGTGATTTGATTATGGAACTTGAAAATAAATGACGCTCGGAGGGTTTCAAGATGGCCGCCGCAGAGGGGCAAGAACAAGGAACTTATGAGCAATATTTTGATAGCAGGATATTTTTATAGCCTTGCCTTTAGCAAAGGTTGAACGTCGTTAGACATTTCTTTTCCCACCAACACATTTGTCATCCTTTTTTTAAGCTGTCAGTATAAGGACTGATGTTGTTGTTTGGACTCAGTTCTACCTACACCTGCACTTGTTCTTCTTCTGGTTCAGGTGATGATCATGTTGTCCTCTGTGTCTCTCACCTCACAGGGAGCCTGGTCCTCCTGAGTGGAGGATGGGCACAGCAGAGGCCACCCTCCGCATGGAGAACATGGAGGTGAAGGATGAGTGGCAGGATGAGGACTTCCCCAGGTACAGTATTGGGTCTCTCTGTAGGAGGCTCAGTAGGGAGGATCACAGCTGTTTGGTCCGGTGGAGGCTGGTGGAGGTGGACATTGGAGGACGGGATCATTGTAAAGCATGCATTTTTCATTCCATTCCATGCATTATAATGAGCCCCGTCCTCAGATGTCTACCTCCACCAGCCTCCCTCTGGTCTGGTCTCACTCAGTGGCGTAGCGGATGGGCCCGCAAGCGACGCACCGCGGGGGGACCCCAGCCACTAGGGGGCCCCCTAACATTGGTTGCTAGCACCCCCTCTCATTGCTCTCACTTGTTTGTACCTTTTGCTAAGTCAAGCATTTAGAATGTAGAGTGCATATTGCGAAATTTCGCAATGCATCGGTCGGACTCTAAAAAACGTTTTTTTTAACCTCCGTTGCGAAAGGGCCCCCGCCGCCACCTTGTGGGGGGGCCTCAGGATTTTGCGGTACGCCACTGGTCTCACTGACTGTCCAGAAGCCATGCGTGTCTTTACCGTCTCTGGTTAACAGGTGTCATGACCTTGTTGATCATGATCTACTGAGTCAGTTTCAACTGAAATAAATAAAGAATAAAGAAACCGAATGTAAGTGATTTCATCAGACGTATGCTCTCGAAACAAAAACTAAAATAATTTATGAAATGACACGTACTCATTTCTACCTTGTGTGATTATCCTATTGGCAAAGGGATGTGATGGATGTTTAGGCATGTGTCTTGAAAAGGGAAAGCAAAAGGCAGCAGGCGCTCACCTGCCCTAATATGTCAATGTATGACATCATGATTATTACATCATTACCTCAGTTGACACAGCAGCCTCCAGCCGATGACAAGAAGCAGGTCAGGCATATGGCAAAGAGAAGCTGAATTTGTACAAAATACACCGTAGGGTTGAGAATAATGAACACATTTGTACAGTACAGAGAGAATTCATCCCATGAAAATAATATATGACGACTCTTATGAGAGATATTCTTCAGTGTATAATGAGTGTGATTGGATAGGGTGCCCTGGGGTACTCATAATAACACTGGCTTTGATTTTGAGCCAAGTATTGTTCTTTTGGTTACGACCACCAAATACACTCCTTTATTCTGTCATTTCTCCAGTTTCTTCTTGGTCGACAGGATTCACCACAATAAAAAACCCTGGTATAATCACAGCTATTACACGGTGCCTAACAGGCCAAGCACAGCCCAGACAGTGCGGATGTGGGTGGGGGGGGTGAGGGGGTCTGTCAGGAAGGGGTGGACAGGTGGCATTTAAATGTATCCTTCCGCCCTCCTATCTCGCAGTGTTCTTACTGCTCACAGACCAAATGTCTTGTTATAATACCAGCTGAGAGTTGATAATTATTGTTATGTGTTGGTCCTCGGTGGCTCAGTGGGTAGTGCATGGTGCTATCAATGCTTAGGTTGTGGGTTTCCAGCTGAGGCCAGATATACTGAAAATTATACAACAGTTAGTTCCGACCAAGTAATTTGATTGGACAAGAGGCATTCCATGAGTTACGATATACAGTATAACAGCACTGGGACTTTTAACTATATGTAGCACTCCGCCGCACAGGTGTTCTATTAAATGACCGTTAATTAGACTACATTAGCCAATCAGCGAGCAAAGCAAAACCCTCCGTTTTTAAATCCTCAATTTTGGCTAAAAGCTTTAATTTGGCTCTACAGGTGTTAATATGTCATTTTATTAAGTTTTAATATGTTTTCAGGCGAGAAAGTAGCCATATATATTCCCAAAATGTGTCCGGTTTATCAAAATAACCCGTTTATATATCTGATCTGACGTTTTTTTCCCCACTTCTGTGGGAAACTTCGCTAGCAACATTACGTTGCTAAGATAGTCTGGTTTCCCCTGCTTCAGCAGGCTACTTTATCTCCGCTGAGGTAACTACGGTTAGCTACGAGTTAGTTATAACTTACACCACCCTAGGGGTATGTATAAATATTTAGTAGTTACTAAGCTCTACGTCATAACTAGTGTGCTTGGTGCAACCCATTCAAGTTTAGTAGTGACTAAATCTTGATTTAGTAAATACTTACGCTATAACTAGGGTTAGTTTGTACTTAGTAAGAAGTGGTGCAACCGACCCCAGTTGAACAGTCCCGTTGCGGAACTATTTTTTCTTGACGGAGCCAAAATAAATGATTAAATAAACAAACAAATCATAATCTGTTGTCACTTATTACTGCTAACTAATAAATTGCGCTGTAGAACTGTTGCCTCGTACCTATGACCGAATCACAGCCGTGCTGATATTCAGTATAACACACTCCCTCTCGTGTGATATTGCTTAAATGTATTGCACTCACTGCAATGTAAGTCACTTTGGATAAAAGCGTCAGCTATATGGCACATATATTATTGTTTCTGGAGATTACCATTGTGCCCATTTGAAGAGCAGGATCGCTGCAACTCTATGACACAATCATGGGGCTAAACCAACCACTAGATTTGATAAAGGCTTTATTTTCAGATTTCATGTCAGTTCAGCATGATCATCATTACTCATACTAATCATTGTATCAACAACGTGAGCTGAACAGAAACGTTAGCTCATTCACATGCTAGGGTACTCCTAATCTTGGCCCTGGACGTTACAGCGATATGCAATGTTCAGAGGCAGGCACGCTGTCTGGCTCTGTGAGATTAGGTCACCACTAATACAGTTTGTATAACACAGTTTGTTGCAGCATTTCTACTGCAGTATTAGTGCAGTGACTGTTACAATGAGTATCCATCTCCATCACTATTTGCGCTTCTGGTTAGATGCTAAACTGCATTTCGTTGTCTGGTACTTGTACTCTGCAATAAGAATAGAAGTTGAACCTAATCTAATCTAATCTGTCTCTCTACCAGGCCACTTCCTGAGGACGGGGACCTGGAGTCTACCTGTGGTCTCTCTGACAACAGAACAGGTACAGGGACTAAAGACTTCCTCAAAACCAGTGGAGGCTGGTGGAGGTAGAAATCAGGCTCATTGTAATGCATGGAAATGGAATGAGGAGTGGTATCAAACACGCATGTGTAGAGCTTTTCGCCACACTTATAGAACACAAGTAACCATCAACAATATTGAGAATATTGTAGAAGGAAGTGCTCATTGTGAAGACACCCTCCATCCCTCCTCTCCTCTCCTCTCCTCTCCTAGGTCCCCCCACCACCTTGAACGTGGGGGAGTCCTCCGCCCATCGCAAACGTCGTACACTCGTTGCCCCGGAGATGAACCTGTCCCTGGACCAGAGTGAGGGTTCAATGCTCTCCGACGACTTCCTTGGTACGCCCGACGACCTGGACATCAACGTGGATGACATCCCGACCCCCGACGAGACGGACTCCCTGGAGTTCATCACCAATGGCAATGAGCTGGAATGGGAAGGTCAGCGAGGGGTTAAATGATATTGTTGGTGGTTGAAAAATACACATTAGACACAGCTTCATAATAAAGACATTTGTGACAGCATCTGGCGAAAGCGGGAACAAATCGGCAACCAACTGACATTGAATTTTTCATTTTTGAAAAACATTTTTCAGAATAAAAGTCAGAACATTTGGTCGGTGGCTGGCTTGTTTCAACAGCTGCTGTTACATTCGTTAAGTGGGCAGCTGCCTGTCCATCAAGATGTCATAAACTCTGATGACATTGAGGAGAGCGTGACCAACATCCACACCTTGTTTCCAGATGACACCCCGGTGGCCAGTGCCAAGGGCCTCCCAGGAGGACAGGAGGACGAGAGCGATGCTGCGGGGCGTCTCTGGAGGACGGTGATCATTGGAGATCAGGAGCAGAGGATAGACATGCAGGTCATCAGGCCATACCTGCGGGTGGTCACACATGGAGGTTAGTGTGTGTGTGTGTGTGTGTGTGTGTGTGTGTGTGTGTGTGTGTGTGTGTGTGTGTGTAACCGATCTGATTAAACTGTCATTCTGCTGACATGTTCTCTCTCTCTCTCTCTCACCCTTTCTCTCTCTCTCTCTCTCTCTCTCTCTCTCTCTCTCTCTCTCTCTCTCTCTCTCTCTCTCTCTCTCCCCCTCCCTCTCCCCTTTTTTTCTCTCAGGTTACTATGGTGAGGGGCTGAATGCCATCATAGTGTTTGCAGCCTGCTATCTGCCAGACAGTGGTTGTGAGGACTACACCTACATCATGGAAAACCTTTTCCTGTAAGAATCCCCCACAACACTCGATAACATCACACAGTCAAAACAAAAGCCATTCATTTAACATGTTTGACCCCCCTTTAAAAATGTCTTATTTATATGAATGAATGAATGAATGAATGAATGAATGGTCTTTATTGTCATTGCTACAGTACAGGTACCAAACAACGAAATTTAGGAGGGGTGGCTCCCCTGGTGTTAGGAAAGAAAAAGAAAAAAAAAAAAAAAAAATTAAAAAATACACTTTAAAAAAAACACAAGAAGGGAAGGAGCTGGTTTACATAAATAAAGGCTATGTACACTATCCACTATACTATACTGTACAGATAGACGACTAGGGTTGTCATATTGCACATAGTGTTATTGCACATTTATTTAAAGTATATAAGCCTGGTACAGTCCATTGATGGAGTCAGTGGATGTGATATGATGACTGATATAGTATAGATGATTCACTTACTTAAACAAATATACTTGTTGTACGTCGCTTTGGATAAAGGCGTCTGCTAAATGTCTAAAATGTCAAATGTAAATGAGTTCGCTGTTCTGTGTGTGCTCCAGGTATGTAATAAGCAGCCTGGAGTTGCTGGTGGCTGAAGACTACATGATCATCTACCTGAACGGGGCGACGCCCCGCAGGAGAATGCCAGGTATCAGCTGGCTGAAGAGATGCTACCAGATGATTGACAGGAGGTAAGGTGGTGAATATTATACATCTTTATCATAAACCTGCTATCCTGCTCTGCAGTAGGGTGTTGCCCACCATTTGGGATCATATGTCTGCTAAAGTATTATCTCGGCCGAGACGGAGGTACGCTGTCGACTACCTAAAATAATGTTTTTGGTGAATGTTTTTGTCTGAATGTCCCCTTGCAGGTTGAGGAAGAACCTGAAGTGTCTGATCATTGCTCACCCCTCGTGGTTCATCCGTACTGTCCTGGCCGTCTCCAGACCGTTCATCAGGTAAGGCCTATCCTTGTGTCTCCAGGTTAGCTGAGGCCCCTGGGAGATGTAGTCCCAGGTCCATGTTTAGTCCCTCCCAGGTCCATGTTTAGTCCCAGGTCATTCTGTCCTTTTAGTGGACTGTGATGAGAAGCCCCCTAAATAAAGAGACAAAACAAATAGTGTTTTTGTTGGTGGTAGTTGTGGCCTAGTGGATAGTAAGTTGGACTAGTGATCAGAAGGTCACATCCCATAATGGGAACACCACCATTAGTGTGGCCTTGAGTAAGGTGCTTAGCCCTAAGTTACTCCAGGGAGATGTCCCTGTAATCTCTAATTGTAAGTTGCTTTGATTAAAAGTGTCTGCTAAATGTAAATGTCAGAAGACACTTTCCCATGTCTTCTGTTTCTGACAGTACAGTATACTGTTTCAGTCTGTACAGTATACTGCTTCTGCGCTTGCTTAACATCACTATTGCTTTTCAAATAGTGTGAAATTCATGGCTAAGATCCGCTACGTGCACACTCTGGAGGAACTCAGCCAACTCATCCCCATGGAACACATCCAGATACCTGAGGGGGTCCTGCAGTAAGTCATTGTGGCCCCCAGGGGTCGCCATTGAGACACCTAGTCTAGAGTTACATTGTCTATTATAAGTATAAGTATCAAGTTCAATGAGGGTGAAGGCATCAATGTCAACTTTCACTTAGATGCAATGTATGAGAGTTAACTGTACTGTACTGTGTGTGATCTTTGATGATTTGATGTAAACATGGAAAGATTCCAGCTTGAAATCATGATGCCACAGTAGATCAAATAATCACAATACAACTTCATATGGCCTTGTTCCCAGGTATGACGATGAGAAGGTTAGAGCACAAAGGGAAAGGTGAGAGGCATGTTTTATAGGATCTCTTTGTACCTCTCCTCTAAAGATCTCACGCTCACAGTCCTCTCTTATGGTCCTATAGCCTGGAGCAGGAGAAGCAACAGACCAAGTCTACAGCCTCTAAACAAAGGTGACCCCATTTGGCTCTACAGACAGTCACTGCATGCTGGACATCAGTTTCATACAAAGAGTTGGTTCAAATTGTTTCAAAATATGTCTCTTTTTCTTTTTCTTTACATTGCTTGAGACTTTTCGAGAATCAAGTCACTTTGTTTAGGTGAATACAGAGTGAACAACTTATGGAACGTGTCTACGACCTTCTCTTTACACCTTGTGATCATCATGTTTTGGCAACAGCACGAAACAGCAAGGTTTCTAACAGCAAGGTTGATATTTTCCAATGGTTCAAGGTAGATATTGTCCAATGGTTAAACTCTAGTTGTTGCTGTTGTTTCTACAGGCCTAAGTCGATGATGATGGAGTCAGGACGTGACATCTGACATTCGGTAAGCGTTCTCACCTAACCATATCTGTTCTTCAGCGACTTCTTATATCATTCTACAGTAATTACACTCCGCATGACATAAAGAGCACATCTGCTCAGCTCCTTAACCCAGCATACCCCCCGGCAGCCACTGGTCAATGCTATTTTTACTGGGCGGCACTTAAAAAGCTGCAGCGGGAGAAAGCACACGCTGTTATGTGTTGAAACCGGGAGAGTACCGGACCCAGCAGGGGTTATTTTAGAATAAATGTCACAGCCAACCAATCAGACAGACCAATATATTATCACATACACATTTCTGCCACAGCTGCCGTTTAGTCTGATACTGCAGGCAGGGGGCCTCGGCTTGGCTGACATCCCAGGAATGGATAGGGACAACTTAACCCGTACACGGGAGAGGAAGTAGAGGGGCAAAATAAATAAATAAACTCCAAAGATGTGCCAGATGAAATCGAAGAATTCTGCATGGCATAATGTATGTCTGCTGAATTATGAGAATGACAGCGAGGATGGCTGTATTTCAAATGAGGATTGACATTGTCCTCTACCTATCACTTTTTTTTTTTTTTTTAGATAAAGATCCACAGACTCCATAGAATACGTCACTGGTGAAGTAAGAGGACAGAGGTGGATGAAGACATCTTGACATCCCATCAGCATCATCTACTCCCACATTATGTCCCGCAGAGAAGAGCCAATCAGATCTGTCCAGGCATGCCCTGACTGTGCAGTGTTGGGAACATACTGTACCTACCTGTTCCTGTACCTACACCGTGATGTTCATGGAGGGACCTGAACTGATGCTACTACGCTCAGAAATGTTCACGAGAAAGAGAACAGAACATGCTTAGAACAACTTTCCTCCGTCTCTCCAATGTTAAGAATTTCAACCATTCATGATGGATTAGAATCATGATCGACATATTAACTAATTGATGTGGTCCTTGCATGGATAATTTATCTTTACCCTCTCAGTGGTCAACTGTTCTACAGCATGATGAAGGGAGGGTCCACTTTACCTTCATCTAATGAAGAGCCTAATGTGGACGGACTGGATGAAATTAGTTTCTTTCCTGAGGAGGAATGCAATATGTATGTTTTGTACAATATGTAATAGTTTTAGTTGTAGTAATCAAATGTACATAGTTGTAATATAATATTGCTCAAACAAATTTATGGGGTTGTTATTATGTGGTTATGATGGAGGGGTTTCATCGATGGCCTATGTTCCCTAGGGAATTGAATGGCCTAAGTGTTAAATAAATTCAAATGCAATTAGGGACTTCAGATATATGTTCTGAAACATATGAAATTGACTCCAACCCTGACACCAGCTATTCAGTGAAATACATGTTTCTTTTACGCAAATGATGTACACATGTGTTATGTACGGTAACAGAGAAGCTTTGCCCTTGGTTTTATTTCTCAGAAGGTTCAAGATAGCATGTTGGTTAATATTTGTACAATTTGATAACAACATGTTTTATGTTTTTGATTCACTGGTTCATTCTGGTTCATACTGTATTAATCCCACTACATTCATTTTTAGAAATCTACATTTCCTTAATTATACATTAGTAAACATGACAATTGTTACAAATGATGTGACACAATACATTTAGATCATGTAATTTAATGAATTGCTTAAATTATATATTATTATGTGCTTTTATTTGTTGGTAAAAAAATAAATAAAAAACATAAAGTTGGATCGTTATGATAACAGCAATGAGATATTTCCTGATTGGCAGTTCATTAGACTGAGGCAACTGAAAGCAGAGAGGTGTTTTATGAGAAGGATTTACAATGTTGTGTACATTTCCTACACACGTGGGCCTAATGTTGCTGTTAAAGTTGTAAACAGTTAATGGCATCATTGCCAGTTTAAAAAATATTATTTATGTGACAAATAAAAAAGTCACATAAATAATGCACCATTGTTCATGGGTATAGAGTTGGGTATATATATACAGTATCTAGGTTTAGAAGATGGTGATAGAAGACATTTTTTCCTTCTATCACAGAGACTGCCAATGGCCCCGGGCCTGAGCTTCTTCCTGCTACAACTGGTGCATTGATGATTCACTTGCTTAGACAAGTATTGATTGTAAGTCGCTTTGGAATAAGCGTAAATGTAAATGTTAAATGTAAATGTAAAGTATTATTGAGGTGTCCTTTTCATTAGGGCATCAATGAACCTCTTTGAAACAGAAAACAGAAA
The DNA here is from genome assembly GCF_963989245.1 of Nansenia antarctica. NCBI lineage: Eukaryota > Metazoa > Chordata > Actinopteri > Argentiniformes > Microstomatidae > Nansenia > Nansenia antarctica. The sequence continues at coordinate 19,623,049 of NC_137686.1, read as the reverse complement.
AACTATTGTTTAAATAATCAATATTGATCATTCATTCATTGGTATAGTCTTGTCTTGTCATTGGCAGTTTTAAAACTTGGCAGTTTTATCTCCTACACACATATTCTCACTGAAATTAGGTCAATGCCTTTTATTGTTCACTAATCTTCATGTTCGTGGTAATGCACATGTTTCCATAACTGAATAAATAACTGTTAACAAGATTGTGCTGAGGACTTCAAAGTATTAAGGTGATATGTTATCATCACGTGGTGTCAACTACATCCTTCCCACATATGTTTATAGGCAGTAAGAGCCGCAGGCACGCTTGTTCCACGTTATCCGATAGTGTCAACTCAAAGTTCAGCCGCCTACAGGCTGATAAATAATAACACAGATAGATAAGGGTAGTAAAACAGCCACTTGATGGCCTAAGAGGCCTACCACTAACTGTGCAAGACAAATACACACACACACACACACACACACATTCAGTCCATTAAAATCCAGAAGCAAGTGTTACTTCTTAACTTTGTAGTAATACTAGGAGACCCTTCTCTGCTCTGACAAGCCGGCAGGGGCAGGGTGGCAGGGTCACATGGCTGGAGGCCCCACCGGCTTGTTACATCAGAACTATGTGTGATACAGCAGGCAGCTGGCAGTCACACACATCAGACCGCATCTAAATACATTCACCGGCCACTTCATTAGGTACACCTTTTCAACTGGTCGTTAATGAAAAATATCTAATCAGATCATCACATAATGGGTCTGGTTTTCCTCCATAAGCTGTCTAAGGATGGACTTTTTTTTCCCTCTCAGCTACTGTCACTGTTACAATGTTTGTTTCGCAGAACACAATGGTGTGACGCCATGTTTGGCATCTGCTGAAGTTCTGGAAAGAGTGATTCATGTTTGATCTGTATTGATCCCTGTGATCCCGCAAATGTTTAGTCTATCCTTGTCACATTTTAGTCTAGTCATTTGTTACATTTTAGTCTACATGTGTCGCATCACACCACACATTTTCCATGATTAAAGGAATGTTTTATAGTCCCTTATAGTAAGGTGGAGAATAAAGGCAATTACAATACAAGCTTTTCCTCAAGATATTATTTTATAATATAATTATAATTATTATAATAATAATTATTATTAATAATATATATATTATTTTTAAAGACAAGTTGCAACCATGATTTCACAATTGACCACACACAGGTGAACCTGATCACTTATTGAATAAACGGCTCTTATGAACATTTGACATCTTAAAGTGAAATATTCTTCCCTGGATGAACTTCGGGGGGGGGGGGGCTTGAAAATAGTCATACGAAACATAAAGCCTGCCCTATATTCTCAAACCTCAAAAGCAAAACAGTATTTGTTTGTCAATACACTGTGTATACGATAAACAAGTTAAGACCGCGGCTTTTACTAGTTTTACTAGGCGTCATCCCAGAAGTGAATTAACAGTGTTGTTAACAGCTTAGTCTAAAACCATGTTTATATTTTCTTTAGGATGTGTAGTCGTGGGATATGCGGTTTTTTCCAGCTTTTGCTGGAGTGGCCTCTGTGCTGACGGAGTACGAGGGACAGGTGGAAAATTGGAGATCTGCCATAATGCTAATTCAGCTCCCGCTGAGGTCAGCCCTGATTGGACATATCCGGTGTACAGTAGCGGTTTATTGGCTACTGTAAAAGGGACCGATTGGACTGAGGTGTCCACGAGGTCGTGACGCGGAGCGTCGCCCCTTTATAAGTCCCGGGGTGGGATTCTCTATCAATGAAGTAGTAAAGGGGGGGACCGTATTGGCAGAAAAGAAAGGAAGGCTAAACTTTTATTAAAGAAGCCTTTGATAGTAAGTTTGTTTGGGTTCCCTTTTTTATTTACTGATTTCCCAAGACCAAGATCAACAGATCAAAATGAAGTTCATCATAGGTATTGGCGGGTAAGTAAGGGAATATCGAATAAGTGCAGGCTATTACAGTTACAGTTATTATTTGTTAATGAGGCAATTATCTGAAATAAAAGTATATTCTTTTATTTTTGTTTACGTTTCTTTTCGATTGTTTTCAGTGTGACCAACGGTGGGAAAACCACTTTGACGAATAGACTTATCAAGACATTGCCAAATTGTTGCGTGGTGCATCAGGATGACTTTTTCAAGGTAAGACACACAACACACTCTTTTATATTCTCATTGAAAACATGCTATTAAATGATGACCATTCATGGTCTTGTTTAAACCTCTACCTCAGGTGAAGGCCACATATTTCACTCATTTATTTCTAATAATTCATAGAATTTTCCATTGACTATTTGATAACAGCTATTCTGCAGGTGACATTTTATGAACATAATAAGTAGATTCATATCACCTGCAGATATGTTATAGGCCTAGCATTTCATTACTATTCATTACTACATTTTGGCTGATATAGTCTCCTGGACACTCAATGAAAAGGTTATGGTCCCCACATGAATTCAAACTGTGTTGCATTCATGTTGCAAAGTGGTGCAACAACTTTTTGCATGATCATTTAACATTCATTTGGCATCGAATTTGAAATCATGCACACTTCTATGCCCACCTAACGATCCAGACATGCTGTGTTTAATCATATCAGCATGTTGCAATGGATCATTGACTTTCAATGGCTGACAAAAGGTACTCTCTCAAGTACTGTACCACTGCGGTCAATGTGTACCACACGCACTGAGCAGTCAGGGCTGCTATGCACCATTACTGCACTAGTGACGGTACACCGAGGGTGCATCCAGGCCATGCTCTATAGTGGAGACCAGGCCTTGGCTTCTCATGTCCAGGTGTGATCAGATCAGCTCTGATTACTCAACAACATCACCCAAAGGTTGCAGCAATGTTTTATTGACTGTTATTTCAGAAACCTGATCAGATAGCAGTCGGGGAGGACGGCTTTAGACAGTGGGATGGTAAGATTGGATTTCATAGTAGGAAAATCAACAGTAAAGTACATTTTTCCTTTGATGCACATTTGAAGCACAAAAAAAGACATTTGTAGCCAAATCAAGCTAAGATGTAATCGTCTCTGCCATAGATTCTGTGAATGGTATGGCCATTCACTAACTGTGTGTTGATGCACATTGAGTACTGTGTCTGTTCCTGTGTGGTGAAGCATGCTGTTCTCTCTCTCCCTGTTCTGTAATAGTGATCGAAGCGCTGGACATGGAGGCCATGGTTAACACTGTCCAAGGCTGGCAGGAGAACCCAGTCAAGTTTGCCCGCTCTCACGGAGTCACCGTGTCACCCGAGGCCGAGGAATCTGACTCAGACGAGTCGATCCACATTCTCATCGTGGAGGGTTTCCTACTCTACAACTACAAGTAGGTTGTTCTACAAACTACAAACATTTCACCTGGGACATTGTAGGCCACCCTAAAGCCTACAAGTCTTGCCTGAACTGTTAATACTCTATTTACTTACATTGACATAGGCTGTCCTTCAACCTAACCATGCTCTCCTCTCTACAGGCCTATAGTCGATATCTATGACATGTGCTACTACATTTCCATTCCGTACGAGGAGTGTAAGAGGAGAAGAAGGTAAGGCTCTTTCAGTGACTTGGACATGTTCCATTGAGTTATGGTAAGGTAGTTAAAGATTATATAACGTTTTCCTCTACCTTACCTACAGTACAAGGAACTACACAGTCCCAGATCCCCCTGGTCTTTTTGACGGCCATGTTTGGCCCATGTATTTGAAGCACAGGAGAGAGATGGAGAGCAACTGCAATTGTATAGGTGAGTCAAGTAAACCTGTTTGACTTCAAAAAGTTGACATGGTACAGGAGTCTTACATAATGGTTTGCAGGTGGCTAACTTGACTATTTTTGGACTTGCCCCCAGAGTACCTTGATGGCGTGAAGTCAAAGGATGAGATCTACAACCAGGCATATGAAAGCATTCAGAATACCCTGCTGAACAGTTTATAGGTAAATATCCTGCAACATTTCAGTGTATGTTTGTTAACCATTATGTTATGCATTGCATTGAATATTAATAATTACTATTTCTCTTCTTTCCACAGCAGGAGGAGGGAGTCTGAGGACATGTGTATATACTTGTAAATATCATTTTGATTGTGTAACAGAAGTACCATGCTTTTGTCTATTATGTGTTGATGTAAATAGTTATAAATGTAACTTATTCTAAAGCTGATGGCAGAAGCATTGAATTTTGTATTATGAACTGTAACTTCTTTTTTTTTAAACTCTGGACTGCCCAGTGGTTATCCTGAAGAACGAGGTCTGAATTCTGGCCATAGTAAAATATCCCACACTGGGAGTGGGGATGGTGTTCCCAATTACAAAGAGACTTCTGAATCTATCACATGTCGTGTCTTGTTTTCATTATCAACGCAGTTGAATCCTATTAATAAGCAACCAACACAATCTATAGCCTATATAGTTTACTTTTGTTTGATTCGTTCAGAATCGTTGAGGCTCAGACAATGAAAGCATCGAACAAACCATTATACTAGCCTTTTACACTACCAGTGCTTTAGAAATCAGAATATGAAGTTCAACTCCTCCTCTATGTGTTACATCTAGTCCTGTTCCTTAGGGGATGTTTGTCCTGGTTGTCCTTGTTGTTTTATTTATTGTTTCCCGTTTATTTTTATTTTACTCATGTTGTCTTTCGTTTCTGTCACTCGCTACCTTCCCTTGTGTGTTTCCCCACCTGTGTGATTGTCTACCCCACCCCGACCTGTCCCTCATCATCTTTCCCTGTGTATTTAGTCTCATGTTTACCCAGGTCTCTGTGCCAGTTCGTCTTTGTGCCGAAAGTATTCATGGTTTTGGATCTCAGAGTGTTTTTCTGACTTTGTTTTTTTGCCTGCTCCCTATTGAATTATCTGCATTCTCTTTGAACTGACGACCTGTGTACCGACCCCTGCTTTGCCTACCTCTTACTTGATTATATGCCTGCCTATTGACTGCTTACCTGTGTACCGAACCTTTTTTGCAAGTAAAGACTATTCTTTTGGATTTCAGTTTTTGTCTCTGAGTCGTGCTATTGAGTCTTCTGCCCGAGTACCACAACCATGGGCTTCTGCCTACAGTATTAAACTGATGATAAGAACTTTTCCATTCCTTTCCATTCCCTTAAGTTTACCCTAAGCCACAGTAAAGACATGGCTAAATAAAAGTCAATGGTGTAGTAAAAATGATTATTATAAATAGTAGAATAGTGAAAAGAAAATACAGGTGTCTCCACCTTGTAGTGTACAATGAGAAGATGAGACACCTACAGTGTCCCATAATAGAGGGCATATTTTGTTCAATATAGTGTTTTACAATTTATCTGATGTCATTGTATTAAATAATGAAATACCTTGGGACTCAATAATGATGACACTGTATACAAAATAACAGAACTGCTGAAGTTTGAACAACTCTTCAATGTTTGGCAGCCTTTCAAAGCTGTTTCTTTTTCCAAACATATCTTAAACTATCCACCATGACTTTTAAACTGTCAACAACAGTGCCAATTCCCCAGGCAGCCACATTCAGAGAGAAATGAGGCGAGGTTCTCAAAAGAAACAAATTTATTGGAATTTCATCATTCAAAGGCCAAAATAACCCACAGTCAGCCAGGTAGAGTCAACACATTCCAACACATCTCCAACTCAGTATGAAATGACCTTGTAACCCATCAAACAGACATTTCAGGTCTGACAGGTCAAATTCATCATTGGCTGGTGAAGGATGAATCTGTCATAAGAGATCATCTTAACTAACTTGTTCTGTCAAGGGCTTATGTTTTATACTAGCGATAATAGCTGTGCTAACCAATAGGCCTACTGGCCTAAAGGTTTATATACCATTACATTATAAACTCAGCTTTAAAACGACTATAATGTGAGAAAAGCCAACCCAGCAAGTTTTTCGATACAGAGAACTGTGCTAGAGGGAGTGGCAGAGGGCCATTCAGTATCTTGTGATGCATAACTGGGAGTCTTTGGGTGCTTGCAGTTTGCCAGCCAGCCAGTGTTTATATTTAGGCCAGATGCTTGGGGTGTCAGCGGAGTATATTTAGGCCTCTATATACGTGGGGACTCAAGTGATCTCTATGTGCCCTCCCGCTTGACCACGGCCATGCCTGGCACTCACTGGCCAATCACAACCTATGGGTGGACAAAACAGAGGAAAGGTGAGAACCCTCTGTGGCAACTGATTCCAACGCCACACAGCTCCATGACAACGGTAAAGTCACCAAAATGTTCTTCCGGTTCTTCCATACTTGGGTTGAAGGACTGGAATGAGTGTAGTGATCAGCTGTCACATGCCCTTTTCCTCTCAAAGTGAGTCAGGAGAGTCCCCCCCTCAAGCATGTGAGCATTTCTTTTTTATTATGCCACATGTAAGATCAGAATACTTTTGTCAAGCATGGCACGTGGTGGCCATTTGTGTCTTGTGTGAAGTTTCAATTCATTTTAATTTTAAATGATCCAATTTACTCTGATCCAAATGATATCTCTATATTCTTAATCAAGTTTAAAAGGATGTGTGTTATGCTTGTTGGCATTTCTAATGAATCGAATTAGTCTTTGGTTTGTGTCGGGAGTTTGGCTGATTTTCACAGATACATTACCAGACCCCTGAGTCAGAAGTCCTGACAACTACATTAATAGCATTCAGGATCATCTTTACTCTAGCCAAGTCACCAGGCTATCGCCGAGTTCACACACATAATGAACTATGAAAAACACGATGTGCAAAGCTGCCATTTGTAATAGAGACACTCATACCTCCAATAAGTAAGTGACAAACTTCCTTGGAATGTTTAAAGAGTATTTCCAAATACTACCTGTACATGTTTTATTTATTTGATTACCCAGATATTGCCACAAATACACCTCCTTATTCTCAAAGGACTTTGAAAATACAGTTCACAAATTTGAAAGTTGGGCTATACTCAGTAACAGTCTACTGTAAAGGGCTGTGCTGAGCTGAACTTATCATAACTCAGTATTGGGTCTGCATTCAAAATTAAAAAGTAAAAAAAACAACAACTAACTTTGGTCAAGGTTAATCCTATAAGCCCCTAAAATGTGATGAGATACATCATGAATGGTAAACATTTGTGAATGTCACATTGAGGCCCCTTGATACAAGGAACTAATATCAAGTAGACGTCACAGTAGTCGGCTATGTAGTTAGGTCTCGAGACCAAGTCACATGTGGCTTAAGGGCAAGGGCACACTTTCATTAAATGTGCCTTGAAGCACGATACAGGGGTCAAAATTCAAATGTGACGTGCGTATCACCTTCTAATACACAAACAAAGTTGAAATTAGAGACATCAAACTATTACATTGGAAACTTCCACTTGGCAATTGGAAACTTGGAAAAATACCAGTGACCTTTACAGCCTACTTATAGAAGTGACAGTTTGCCACTGAAAACATGATTTACCGTTCATTTCTAATTCAACTTAATAGCTCGCCTATGGGGCCTCAAAGATATTTAAGAGGGGAGAAATTGCGTGCTCCTCTGTGATAGTTCATGCACTTCGAGGAGAAGGCTACAATGAAGCAAACGTTTCCATATCTCTTGGTTACACCCTATACACAACACCTGCTGATATTGGGCCAGAGCAGGAGAGCAATATCAAAGAGCAGGGACTGAGAACGTGACGTTCAGTATAGGTCCTTCTTAAGATACAGTTGAAGTCTGAAGTTTACATACACTTAGGTTGAAGTCATTAAAACTCATTTTTTTAACCACTCCACAGATTTCATGTTAACAAACTATAGTTTTGGCAAGTCGGTTAGGACATCTACTTTGTGCATGACACAAGTTTTTCAGTTTTTCATCAATTGTTTACAGACAGATTATTTCACTTATAATTCACTATATCACAATTTCAGTGGGTCAGAAGTTTACATACACTAAATTCACTGTGCCTTTAAACAGTTTGGAAAATTCCAGAAAATGATGTCCTGGCTTTAGAAGCTTCTGGCTAATTGACATCATTTTGAGTCAATTGGAGGTGTACCTGTGGATGTATTTTAAGGCCTACCTTCAAACTCAGTGCCTCTTTGCTTGACATCATGGGAAAATCAAAAGAAATCAGCCAAGACCTCTACAAGTCTGGTTCATCCTTGGGAGCAATTTCCAAACACCTGAAGGTACCATATTCATCTGTACAAACAATAGTATGTGAGTACAAACACCATGAGACCATGCAGCCACCCTACCACTCAGAAAGGAGACGTGTTGTCTCCTAGAGAGGAACATACTTTTGTGTGAAAAGTACAAATCAGTCCCAGAACAACAGCAAAGGGCCTTGTGAAGATGCTGGAGGAAACATCCACAAAAGTATCTCTATCCACATTTAAACATGTCCTATATCGACATAACCTGAAAAGCCGCTCAGCGAAGAAGAAGCCACTACTCTGAAACCTCCATAAAAAGCTAGACTACGGTTTGCACTGCACATGGGGACAAAGTTCTTACTTTTTGGAGAAATGGCAAAAATGTTACTGTTTGGCCATAATGACCATTGTTAGGTTTGGAGGAAAAAATGGGGGAGGCTTGCAAGCCAAAGAACACCATTCCACCGTGAAGCAGCTTCAAGTTGTGGGGGCGCTTTGCTGCAGGAGGGACTGGTGCACTTCACAAAATAGATGGCATCATGAGGAAGGAAAATGTAATATATATATATATTGAAGCAACATCTCAAGACATCAGCCAGGAAGTTAAGTCTTGGTCGCAAATGGGTCTTCCAGATGGACAATGACTCCAAAGCATACTTCCAAAGTTGTGGCAAAAATGGCTTAAGGACAACAAAGTCAAGGTACTGGAGTGGCCATCACAAAGCCCTGCCCTCAGTCCTATAGAAAGTTTGTGGGCAGAACTGAAAAAGTGTGCGAGCAAGGAGGCCTACACACCTGACTCAGTTACACCAGTTCTGTCAGGAGGAAAAATTCCACCAACGTATGGGACGCATGTGGAAGCGGCTACCCGAAACGTTTGATCCAATTTAAACAAATTAAAGGCAATGCTACCAAATACTAACTAAAGTGTATGTAAACGTCTGACTCACTGGGAATGTGATGAAAGAAATAAAAGCTGAAATAAATCATTCTCTACTACACTCTACACTGCTTTTCTGACATTTCACATTCTTAAAATAAAGTAGCTAGTGATCCTAACTGACCTAAGACAGGGAATGATTTCTAGGCTTCAGGAATTGTGGAAAAACTTAAGTTTAAATTTATTTGGCTTAAGTGTAGGTAAACTTCCGACTTCAACTGTATCACTCTCTCGTTGTCTCACCTGGCATTTTGTCTCCCCATGATTCTGTAGTAATGTATAGGTGGCCGTCACACATTCCCCCGACATATCATGTGTGTACTCCTCAGATTTGAAGAGTGAGGCCCCATGGTGTTACGGGAAAGAGAACAGGTGTATTCCTTGGGGTTTTCTTGTGGTAAAACCATTATAGACCATCTTCGATCATCTTTAATCGCACAAGAAGCAAAGATCAGAGCAGCCCTGGATACCTTTATGGAATGAGATATATTCAAAGTGTACAAGCATTAGTCTCACCTGTCGGCCCGCATCACACGGTGGAAGATAACGGTGTTTTATTATGAAAACAACCAAGAAGCACCAAGAATATGTGATCATTTTATTCCCAAACAGCACTATGAATTAAACATATTAATTCAAACCTTTGTGGCAACAGTTTGTTGTGATTTGCTTACTTATTTTTTTTCACGTCAGACACACAAGTAAAGACTCAATGTAGCATTATATACTTACTGGCTAAACTTTGTATCTGTCCTGCCCGAGAGGGAAAATCTTGTGCCGAACCCGAAGCTAGGCTCCGGATCTCTTATACAGCCTCGCCCCGGGGGCGTTCCTGGACCAGTTGGATGTCTTATGTTTCAGTCTAATCATAGCCACGAACCACCCGATGTGCTATTGCCCTATTTGGCTTAGGAAACACACACCTGACAAGTGACCACATGTTCCAGACACGACATAGACAGCATGCGCTTTGCTTTCAGACCGACAACTGGGTCACTTTACCCCTCGTGACGTTAGAATTATAAGGTTCTATCTCCATTTTTTGGCAAAATTTAGTTTGTTTACATAATCTGATCCATTAGGTGTTTATTAATGCCTGTGTGGTGTTTTTGAGTTAGTAATTCATAAAATACAAAGGTTCCATCTCACAAAACATAATGGAATGTAAAAACTTTGACGCTCAATATCTCTGAACTGCCCTAAACGGAGATAGAACCGTATCATTCTAAGCTCACGCCCTGCTGGACTTATTCCTGCTCGCCTCGAATAGCCTGTGCTGCAAGTGCCGTATATATTTTTGCCACGCACATTTATTGTGATTTTTGTGCGTAATTGTTTTGGCCAAAATTCCCTTCTGAAAGGACGCGATGTACAGCATTGGCCTATGGCTTAGTACGCACTTGCTCATTCGTCGCCAACTTGCCTACAACTGGATTTTAGTTTTCTGAACTTACTGATGAGTCAAGGCCCTCAGGTCACTATTTTAAAACCTCCACCAAACTTCAAATGTTCAAGATCTGGTCTTTGAAAGACCCTATGATGGTCGGTGCTGTTCAGATTTTTCTGTCCTTGCCATGCCATCTGTTGGTCAGCCTTAGTAATTGCAACCAGTAAAATCATCGATGAACAACTCATTTATTTATCTATATATTTATTGTTAATTTGTCGGCCTAGTTTACTCATTTATTTATCTATATATTTATTGTTAATTTTGACAGACTTGGTCCTCCATACCAAGTCTGTCAAAATTAACAATAAATATATAGATAAATAAATGAGTGTATGAATAAATAAATGAATGAATACACACAGTAATAATCACTTGGCTGGAGTGTAACGAATGGTGGCTCAATCAGAGAAGGTCTACAGTGCCCCCCCGTGGTCGTCTTTTTAGTAAAACGCCTGTTCAAGTCTAGGGCGCCAAGAGCCTGAGGGTTTCCAGACAGCACCTTGATACGTAGTGTAGGCTATAATGTTCACCAATGCAGGATTTAACATGTTCGTTTTTTGTGTGGTTTTAACAACCAAATGTTAGGAACATTGATCCACAGGGGAAACCTTGTTGATTAATAAAGACAAGTCAAGGGCACATCATATCAATTAAACGTTAATAAAGAGGAAATCTATGTCACATATATATGCTATACTTTCACTTTATTGAAATATAATGTTATTGCAATAATGCGCAAATTGATCAGGAAAAACGAACACAACTTGACGTAAAATTCTGATGATGACCCCAAATTGACACGAGTGCGTAAAGTTTGCTTAGCAAATGCAATTGTGTAACGGCTTGTGTAACTGAGCCGCGCGGGAAGGAATGGGTTAAGTCTTTTCTCTCCAAATGCAGGCTTTCTGTGCATGCGTAAGTAAACTAGCCCGTTTTGATAAATGCCCGAGAGCCCCAACCGTCCCGTCTTCTCCAACGGGCCAGTGCTGAAAACGGGTAGGCTATGCCGCTTACGCACTGGAACGGATAGTGCGCGCACCAACCTTAGACCAAGCTTTTTTTCTGTACAATAAATGTCTTGTTTAGTGTTGCAGTCATTTTAAGTGGCTTTAACCAGTCTAAACAGCTATGGCAAAGTGGTCGGTTTTATTTTTTTACTTGCTGCAAGGACTAGTTCATCTCATCACTGGACAGCAGCCAGTGCACCCCTGGCGTCACCGGATTCAGTGGGAGAATAACGGACAGGTCCATAGTTTAATGAGCACCGGGTCAGAATACCACTCGCCCCTGCGACCAAGGAGCCAATCTAGGGTCTACGTTAGCAGCAGAAGAGATGGTCAGAGAGACGGACACACTGTAACACCCGGAGCGAGCGAGGGAGCCGCGCACAGACGAACTGGACCATCTGAATCGGGTGGCCGTTTACGAGACCAAACAAGCAATGCTCTTCACCCGGGATCTATTGCTCTTGGACTGGACAATAGACAGTATATGGTCGCCAATGCCCGCCCGCCAGGAGCCAGACAACAGCCCGAGCTCCCTTACACCCGACCGGGTGTCGCAGGGTCCCCTGGCGCACGACGCTACACTCCAGAGTACACTTACAGAATAAACGCAACCCGTGGGGTTCTCCCCGAATTCTCAGGCAGCGGGGTACCGAGGAGAGGAGGGCTTGTTACTCAGGATGCCAACACTGAGCATTTCTCCAGGACCCCCCTATCACAGTCCAGAGGCAGCGAGTCGGTGCCACCGGGCAGTGATTACCAACAGATGCGCGCCGAAACGGTCTCCAGGGAACCCGGCGCGCAAACGGTGCAAGAAGCTGGCCCCGTTCAAGATACGACAAATGAAGCTGCCACTACTACAGGGCAGGACATGGTCAACGATGACCCCCGGAACCCCTTTAAAAATCACAGGAATTCCGTTTTCTACAATATATACCCCTCAAGAGGACGGTCGGTCGCCCGTACGCGCCGTCCCCCCCCTGGCACTGGATATGGAACCAGATATTTCCAGAACGGTGAGGGATCGTTTTACCCAAACGCACCAGACACTCTGTATTTTCCGAAGAATGTCGTTATAAGTGCTTATAACTGCAATTACGTTATGTATCCCCCCCCCAGGACTCCCAGACCTCGTGCCAGACCCATATGCTATCCAAGCAGGTGCTTACATTCAGCGTATGCAGATGTACGCGCTACGGTGCGCAGCAGAGGAGAATTGTCTGGCCAGGTAATTCAAGTTTCTCGCTTGTGCGCCTCAGCCATTCCACGTGCTTTAGTCTTTAACATCAGTGCTCCTCCTGCTCTACAATTGATCTGTTTGGCTCTTGCAATTAATTCAGTATGATAACTGTAAATGCTCAATTTGTTAATGGCTTAACGGTTTGATTCAAATGAATATAGCAAGAAGAGAGTATATGAAGGTATATTAAGCATTGATTTGACTCTCCAGCTACATACCACTGTTAATGACTGAATAATGTAAAACTGCACCCCTAGCGCAATTGTGCCATGCAGTTGCAAATGTCTAGGCCACATTCTCAGACAGAATATTTCACTTCATGCACGTGTACATCTCTCTCTGGTGCCTCCAAGGTCAGCATACAGCCGTACTGTGCGAGACATTGACTACAGAGTACTTCTACGGTTCCCCCAGAAAGTGAAGAACCAAGGGACAACTGACTTCCTCCCTGTGAAACCAAGGCACCAGTGGGAATGGCACAGCTGTCACCAGTGAGTATGTCCATCCCCGCAAGGAAGGGAAACTGCCCAGCAGTGGAGGCTGGAGGAGGTAGAAATCAGAGGATGGGCTCATTGTAATGCATGGAATGGAATGAGGGATGGTATCAAACACACTGTGTCACAGGTCTCGCTCATTCCATAACAAATTGCAACCATGCTATGATATTAAAATAACTATAGACATACCGGTGTGATAGATATACCAAATTCTAGTAACCGCTTTCATCACAAACTGATTTTATTTCAGCCTGTGAGAGCTGTGTGTCTCTGTGATAAAAGCCGGATCCCCAATCTTCCCAATCTGTCCCAGGCACTACCACAGCATGGACGCCTTCAGTAACTACGACCTGCTGGAGGTCTCCACCGGACAGAAAGTGGCCGAGGGACACAAGGCCAGCTTCTGCTTGGAGGACACGGGCTGTGACGCTGGCTTCAGGCGCCGCTACGCCTGCACCGCACACACACAGGTACCACACAGAGAACGAACCCTAGTTCTAGGTTCAATATATCTATGGCGATCTACTCATTCTGTATCTATATCTACTGTATATTGATATACATTGTTATTCCTAGGTGTAGTCATGGAACTGTGGTCAAATGGGATGATGAAGGGATGATGTTTCTTTCCCGTTATCTTTTTTGCATGTTTCACTGGGACTCTGGTTTGTGTTGGGCAGGGATTGAGTCCAGGGTGCCATGACACATATGCTGCCAATATTGACTGTCAGTGGATTGATATCACCGACGTCCCCGCAGGAAACTACATCCTCAAGGTAACGTCTTAAATGTCTCATTTGAATATTCATTTGAATATTCATTTGAATGCAAATTACTATGGTTGGAAGCGTTCAAATTTCAGTGGAGATAGTGGCGTTATCGGTGTTGTTTTCCACACAATTCGTTTTCCATTTCAGATTTCCATTTCAGATAGTGGTGTTCACTTTTTCCTTTTTTCCATTTCAGGTTACAGTCAATCCCAATTATCACGTCCAAGAGTCAGACTTTTCCAACAACGTGGTGAGGTGTGACATCACATACACGGGTACTCACGTTCAGACACGCAACTGTCGGGTAACCAGGTAAGACAGGCTTTGTGGTTGGCATGGAGACCTGGGGGGTTTGAGACCCTCCCTGTTGACTTCTTTGTGTTCACCTCTCTCCTCCTCTTTCCGCAGGAGTTAACCGTCCAATGGAATGTAAGATACTTATGTTTTGTTTTTTCTAAATGTCTCTTTTAGTACTGTATACAACACATGTGGTGTTGTGGTCATTGAGGTATCTTAGGGGGGAGGTGCTGTAGGTAGAATTGTTTCATCAGCACTCCTCCCATCACATCATGTGTGATTTTTTTTTTACATCATTTGTATAATATTTTGGACAATCTGTTAACATTTGTAAAGAAGGCATGTCAAATCTATTGAATAGGGATATTGTTGTATTGTCTAGCATGATATTGAGAATCTGGTCGAAAAAAAAGTACTGTGCTTGAATTAGACTTAATGCTTGAATATTGTATTTGTCTGCTTTGATAAGGTATTTTAACTGCAATTGTATATCGCAATTGTTAGATGCAGTTATATACGTTTTCAACCACTTGGTGGCCATTATCAATAAATTGCAAAACACCTGTTTTATATTTTTAAAGTATCAATTCAATAATATATTGCCATTTACTTTGTACTGGAGGTGTATGCATGTGAGAGTGAATGCAAAACATTGGTTGTGTAAAATTGTTTATATGTCACTCAAACCTGTTGATATTTACTTGTTGTTTTGTTTGTTGATGTACAGTATATGTTGTGCTTGATGCAATAAACATGGTGAAGAGTGAGTATATGACAGATTCAAGCCTGACTTTTCTCTCCACCATTTTAAAGAATAGAGTGTGCAGTGCACACGTTCAAACGCTATAGTTCTGAATACTCTACTAATTTATATAACAGTACATAGGCTTACCTTTAAGCATTTTGTGTTGCTGGGCGTTGCTAATTGTGAGGAAAGAAATGCAGCACTGTTATTGTTTTTTGTTTTTACATTCAGGTAAGCTATTATTCTAGCCTAATAGCTGAGGCCTATTAGAAATTCTCTCTATGTTCCTGTGTTATGTCCACTGTACCACTGCCTTATTCCAACCTACTTTTAAAATACCAATTTCACACAACCACTACCTGCACACACACAAACACACACACCTTATTTTATAAACTGAAACCATCTGTGAGGGCAGAATATTTGTTATTTTTCACAGTACAAAACCAGTCACTGAGTTAATTCAACATCACGGTACTAAAGGTATGTTTTCGTATGCTGCTTTGTCGATATTACAACACAGGATTCATTGAACTAGAGCTTGTGAGTCTGCCTCGGCCTCAATGCCTCATTCTCCAGTATCTGCCTACCGTTTGAATGGTGTCTTTGCTGCAGTCGAGTTGCGTGCGTGCAGATTGTGCCTGGGCTTATGAGGGCCCTGGGCCCCAGAGAGACAAACAGTCTCCCTGAGGCTGTAGCTGGTGGTGTGTTTGCTGACAGGCCTCTGTGAAGCCAGAACCCGAAGGATGTTAGACTGCCGTGCCATGTCTGCTAAAGCACCGTCGGTATGCCGACGGATGAATGAGGCTCTTTTCTCTGCGCTTGTAAATACCGGTTGGAGGACACCTCAACCAGTAGGGACAGATTCCTGGCCTCTCCATTTCCTTCTTTCTTCTGCTTTATACCACACATCCATTCATGTCCATAGAGGATTGGGGTGTTCATAATGGTTATGAGGTTCACGCCGTTGTTCCTGACTCATTTTGTTGGCTAGTAAAGTTTTCTACAAGCCTGTCGGAGCTGGAGCCCTGTGACATAAAGACGTTACTTTTTCACAGTGTGTGTGTGTGTGTGTGTGTGTGTGTGGGGGGGGGGGTGTAGGTGTTACGTATGTAAACTTATATAAATGCATTTAATAACCCAATTTGGGATAATTGCGTTCACATAGTATAAAAGCAGCCGCCGAAAGCAGAGACTCGGTTTGAGAAGAAAAGGGAACATTAAAGTAAAGATTAAAAAGCAATTCAAATGGTTTACACTGGACTCTTCCAAGGTGAGGCAATGCCAGAATAGATTGTCTATGTTATTGAAAGTGTCTGGAAAATCCCCCCCAACCCCTTTAGTCAACTCCATCCCAGCCTGTCTCGGAATTCCAGCCCAATATTTACAGACAGGGACAATCTCTGCGAAGGACAACTCAACTGGAGGTGTAGAGTTCCTTCTCCTCCCGCTTCAATAGAAACTAGCCGCAGGAGCATCAAGCAGTGAACTTTTAGTCTCTTTGAACAAGACCATTAGATTAGTTCAGGACTTGATGGGATACTGTGTCTCCCTCACCCTGCAGGCCTTCTTAGAGTGGGCCTGTGCCATTTTGGACGGGCCTGTCATTTCAAACATGTCATGTGAGAGAGAAGACAGTGGCTGTTTGCTCAGCTGTGTGGCATGCAGGCATATACGCTGGATCACAGACATCTGGAGTGGAATGGGTCTTAAGACAGTGTTACACAAGCTCGCCAGAGCATGGATGGAAATGGCAAACTGGCAGCATTCATCTGACCGTTCAGCACCCCATAACTCCGTTTTATAAACCTCAGAATGATGTTCCAGACATACAGGTTACCTGACCAAGAGCCTATTTTTTGGATGGAAACATTGTCTGTCTCAGTCCATTAATAAAGGTATGCGTTGGAGCGTTGGGGAGTAGGTGGGCCCTACTGGAGACATACGTGCTTTGATCACACCATACCAGCATAAAGGATTCAAGTTTAAAGTTTATAAAGTTTATTGTTACGTCACATTACAGTCTTAAGTGTAAGAGAGTAAAGTTCTTAGGCTTCGGTTATTGACATTGCAGGACAATAAGGCAATAGGCATAATTCAAGGTAATAAAAAAAGTGACAATAGTACAGGACACAAGTTACAAATAAGATCTTGCACCGTACTGCCACAGGGGAAACGCTGTGGTCAACTTAGACATTTCTCTACATGCATCTGCAAGTATGTGGCTAGTATGTGGAAAGGGTGTGAAGGCTTGGCTGGATGATTGCATGTCAGACTTGACAAAAGTGGGCCACCGTCCACGTGAAACGAGACGAGCGTCTGTTGAGCGGGAACGTGCTCAGCCCAGGCTGGTTGGTTTAGGCACGGAGAAGAGAAATTCCTAAGCTTCTCTGTCATCTCATTGAGATGAGGAATAGTGCTGAGTTAAGCCATAACATACCGCACAGGGCAGGGCTGTAGCTTACAACAGAGAGACATACTGTAGACACACACACACACACACATATACACACACACACACACACACACACACACACACACATCCTCCACCAACTGGCAGACACCTCCACCAACATACAATCTAAACACTGTCCTGTTGATCAAACCATGAGACTATAAATGACATCATGCCCCAGTCTCAACTCTGAATATAGTCTCCCTTGAGGAGTTGGAGGACTATGGATGAATTCGTCCTCTGTTTGAAGTGGCTCTGAGTGGCAGCTGAAAGAGAATATTTTCACTCTTTATCTGCAAGTCTCACTTGTTTGTCACTGTTTGTCACAGACAGTGCCCTTTTATCATGACATGTAAACCGTTCTGAAGACTGCGGCTAGTCTGCTGTAATTACACTGAATCAACGAAGTTAGCTCTCTCAATCTGTATTCAGTGGTATTATGAGGACACATAGGTTAACAACATCATAATCCACCCTGTGTTTCAGGGGAGGCTGGTGACGGTAGAAATCGGAGGACAGGCCCACCGGGGACTGGGATCGAATCCCGGTCTCGCCAGACCCGGATATGGCCGGGGCTCACAGGGAGCGGCATATTGAGCGGCCGCTCCCAAGGGGGGTATAAGACTATTTCCGGACAAGGATCCGTCGCGCAACAGCGCCCCCGGGGTGCCGGAATAACGGTGCTGGGCTCGAGGAGCCAGTCAGCTAGTCTGCCTGGCGGTTTCCTCTGGGGCTGCCGGCCACGGGGTCGTGTGGCGGATCCTACGCAATAGGCAGGGGATAATTGGATGCTAGGTTGGGTTCAATTGGATACCAAATTGGGTGAAAAAGGGGATAAAATCTGAAAAAAAAAGAAGAAAAAAAAAGAAAAGAAATTGGAGGACGGGCTCATTGTAAAATGCTTGGAATGGAATGAGGAATGGAATGAGGAATGGTAGCATCGAACACGTGTTTGATACCATTCCTCATTCCGTTCCATGCCTTACAATGAGCCTGTCCTCCGATTTCTACCTCCACCAGCCTCGACTGCTGTGTTTTAGAAGCCCTGTGTGCGTATTATTTATTTAGCAACTTATTAGCAACTTCCGTCACTGAAGACAGACAAGCCCTTTGAGACACCAGCCTAGAGTTCCTCAGAAGTCTGTACTTTTCCCTCCCGAGCGTCAACAGACACAGCGTGCGGCACGAACACCCTCCCTCTCGGACACACACTGCACACACACCTGCTGCAGTATTAATAGCAGAGGGTATCCTACTCATGTCTTATTTCGGGGGGCGTAAGCGGCAAACAGGAGGTGACAGTTGTGAGACCGGTGGAGCATAGTAGTGTTTTTCTTGGTCCCTACCAGTGTCTGACATACCGGAGACCTTCCACTATTTACAAAGGAGGTGCAGCAGCCAGCATCTCAGCCCCTCAGCCCCACCGCCACATGTCTGACTCTGATGAGCTGAATGAGAGAATTTAGCCCATGCAGACAGCCGAGACTTGGCTGCCGGGTCAAAGCCCTGTTCACAGTCCCACCAGGCTTTGCATCGTCTCAGACACGTAATCTAGATCCAGGGGTTTCTGCCCGCACTAGACTCTCTGGTGGGTTACTTTGAAGATTACATTCTCCTTTTTCATTCCAAGGATATGTCTCCACTTATTAAATCATATGTTTGTTTAAAAGCTACGAAGAGACGTGAGGAGAATGGTTATGCAAACCAGGAGGTATGGTACCACTGATCTGTCTTAACTCCCCCGAAACCCGGCTTTGGTTAAGAATAGTGCATGAGATGGAGTCGTGAAGTATTTCTCGTGATTTCAACAGCGCAATCTGCAAAGTAAACGTTTAGAACATTGTTGATGTCATACACATCAGTTCCAGCTAATACAGTCTTTTACTTCATCCAAAAGAGGGTTACAGTATGTAAGTGAACCGTGTGACTTGTGCTTTTGGGACCGTAGAATGGATTCGTTTTTTTTTTGGTCCTCTTGACAAGTAATAATGGCTTTGGGTGCATGACCCTGTCAACCTCGCTAACCCTCCGTGGCTTAGCAACTACTCACAACCTCACCCCTCACACCCCATCAACACACAATAACTCTCTCTGGGGGCGAGAGATAGACAAGTGAGAAAGCCACCAGGTGACTAACGGTTTGTAGCCGCCTGCATCCGTCACTCGTCGGCACACCTTGACGTCAACGGGGCGGCGGAGGAGAAAAGAGAGCTGTTCTTTGGTGTTCGGCGGAGTGCTGACGGAGGAGGGGAAGCCGGCGTGTTAAACCACGGAGGGAGCTGGACACAGAGACAGAGGGATGCAGGGCGGCACCAGCAGCAAGGGGCCTCTATGAGTGAAGTGGGGAAACTCTCAGACAAGACTTAAATAAACAGAGACACCAGACACTGTACAGGCTAGGCCAAGACACTGAGCCATGACATAAAGAGAGACAGTTGAAATAAAGGCAGTTAAGCAGAGGAAACACAGACGGCTGTCTTCAGATCACTCAGACAAGTTGTTCAGCCATAGAAATAGAGTACAGTCCAGCGTGCCAGAACTCGAGTCTGGCTCTCTGATACTGTAATAGTCAGACACATATTGTATTGGTTTACCATACACACTGAGGTTAACAGACTATGTGAGGAATACATCATGGCAAGTCAATATAGATTTGGTCATTGTCGTCTTTATTCCACGTACCAAATGTAAACAAGACATTCAGTTGTCAATATGAACTGTTTGGAATAAGATATCTCTGTACATTTTCTAAATAATATATTTCTGAATTAAAATGATCGCACTTCAACACTTCAATCGACACTTCAAATAAACACGACATCACATAAGCTAAGCATTTCCCAATCTCATTTGTCTGAAGAATATTTTGTAATCAATAACCTTTGGTAATCAACTCAGGTTTTATTAGATGATCAGGAGGGGTTGGGTGGATTATGATAAAGTGCTCACTGCATACTTCTCAAGTCTTTGCCTCACATCCCGTGTTTGAATGTGGAATTACCCAACTGTTTCGAGTTTTCCCTTGAAAATACCCCCACCTTCAGGCTGTTGTCACTCCAGCACTGAAGACTCATCTCTGTGGCAGTTGCTCCTGTTGAAGACACACACAAAAACGAGAAAAAAATAACTATTTACAATTCAGGATCCAGTTCTCCTAGCACCACTGTAGTAGTGAAATGAATTTCATTTCTCTGTCCAGGGACATTCTGTACCGCTTCTAATAACAACATAACCATTCTAATAACAACAACAACAACAACAACAACAACAACAACAATAATAATAATAATAACAACAATAATAATAACAATAATAATATGCCTTTCTCAAACTCAAGGACACTGTACAGAAAAAGAAACACAACAAACAAAAAGGCAGCTATTGGGGATAGTCAGAGCTTCTAGTAAGTGGTGATGGAAATGTAGTCTTAAAGTAGGCCATAGTCATAGCTTAGATATCTGTGTGTCCTTGTGAGTCATTCAGCCTTGCTAGCTGAAAGGACTGTAGGAATGGTTTGATTATGTTGCATGGTTGTTGCATGGTTAACAGTACTAGCCTATACAAAATGGTGGACTATTATGTGAGGAATTATTGTACCTAACCTCCATTTAATGATTAATGCAGATGGTTCAATTCTATAGAAATCACTGTTTAAAAGGTTTTCTTTCAGTCAGACCTGCTTATGCAGATGTCATGGGTACTTGCCCTGGACATAGTAGGTTAAGAGGGAAGGAGAAATTGTATAAACACAATCAATTCAAGGCATTATCTATTTACTATGCTAGAGTAAATACCAGTGAATTCTCCAAATGATAATAATTATAATTCTAGTAAAATAAAACTCATTTGCAAACAATTTTCTGCAAACAATACATCTGCATCTCATCATTGTAATTTGAAAGCCTGAAGTGATATTTCCAGCACTCTTGTTTCTCCTAACAGTTCACCATCGCTACAATCCTTCGAACTGACCATGGTGGAGTACTGTAAATGATGGCTAGAAGTGGTGTTTATATGGCCATCACAAATATAATGAGTGTTTGCCTCATTCCAGTTTGGCACGTGTCCAATGGCTCTATGATCAAAACCAGATTGAGCTTGCCCAAGTCAGACAGGCCAGAAAAATAGATTGCAGTTACGCATATTCTGCACAAGAGGGAAGTATCCACACAAATGGTAAATGGACTGCACTTATATAGCGCCTTATTCCAAAGGACCTTACAATGGCCTCTTATTCACCCATTCACACACCAATGGCAGCAAGCTACCATGCAAGGCGCCGGCCCACTAATTGGGAGCAATTTCGGGTTCAGTGTCTTGCCCAAGGACACCTCAACATGTGACCAGGAGGGGACCAAACCACCAACCGTGCGATCATTTGACACCGGCTCTACCTCCTGAGCCACAGCCACCCCCAAGTAGGAAGTATCCACACAAGAGGGAAGTGAGTGCTTCACCATTTGTGATGTTACATTTCTGGGGTCACTGACTTCTATAATTTGACAATATTTTCTCATACAGCTAATAATTGTTTACGTTTTATATTTGTACATGGATGAGACGATCTTCACAAATGAAAAAATATCTCTGTCATTATCAGAGAGAAAGAGAGAGAGTGAGAGAGAGAGAGAGACGCTTTGTTGCCTTGGCAATGACTCAGATGTTGAGTCATGACTATCGTCCTATTAATACAGCCAGAGGCAACGACAATGTGTCCACTACAGAACCGTAGCTCTCAAATGGCAGCAAGCTCACAATACCAGAACTGATTCAGCCCCAGCCAACTCCCTATTCTGCCAAAGTCATTACTAAGTTCGAGAGAGCTGGGAAATCATCTGACATCAACATAAACAGACACAGACACACACAGACTCTCCCACACATTCACACACTTTCACACAGACAGACAGACAGAGAGACAGACGCACGCACGCACGCACGCACGCACGCACGCACGCACGCACGCACGCACGCACGCACGCACGCACGCACGCACGCACGCACGCACGCACGCACACACACACACACACACACACACACACACACACACAATGTTGTGCAATAAGTGGCTCTGAAAACCACTTTCCTTTTATAACAAAATGGTATGAGTATGAGTACACTAAAACACATGACGGACGTCATCAGCCTAGCCAGCAATAAACACTGTTAACATGACGAAGGTCTCTCTCTCAGGACAGGACACTTACCATAAGCTATCCCCCGCCTGGTCCTCTCAGACGACCTCTCTGTGTACACAGAAGATCTGTCTTTGACACGTGATTCAGGCCCTTAGCAGCGAGGCTGTGTCCTGGTCCCCTTACACCATGCTGGAGCTCTGCCTGCCTCTCCCAGGGTATGGGGGGGCCCTCAGGGAGCTGGGAGGATGGACTGCTGGACCCTTACTCAGTCTCTCCACGCGTCCATTATGAGGGTACGGTGGAGGTTTCTGACTCTTCGCAGAGGAGGTGCTGAGGCCGATTATGACTGTGGGGTCGAGGGTCCGCGGTGGAAGGGTCGGCACCATCTGGGTTTGGGTCACGTGGTTCTTGTCTCTGGAAGGACCCGGTAGCGGCAGAGGGGGGTGTCCGTTCACGCGCCCCCGCGGGTCGTGTTTGGTGTCTTTCCTCTGGCTCATTGGAAGGATCCGGTTGGTTTTGACCACAGAGGCCATGTGGACGAGGGAGGGGGAGTTAGTTCTTAGGATGACGTGGTTAGAAGGGTCTCTGTGCTGTGGACCCCTTTGATCTCCGACAGTCTTGTTGTTGTTGTTGTACATCAGGAACCCAGAGAAGCCTCCCGGGTGGGGAGTGTCCCGAGGGAGAGTGTGATCGGGCGTCTCCTCAGCTAGGTCCATGTTAGCAGTCAGATAGTCGATCTGTTGGACCACCTGAATGACATGAGAGAGAGTCAGAACAACAATTTTCATCACATGATTATGCCAACGGCTGAGTTTTTTTCCTTTTGACCATGTGACCCTAACAGAAAACCTCACGCGCCACATTCCTGATGGCTGCCACTTAAAGATATGACAGTGGTTTCAACTGAGGAATGTTTTAGCATTTTGATACAAAATGATGTCATATTACTGCAGGACTGCAAATGGATTCAGTAAAAGTGAACCATCATTTAATTGTCTCAAGCCATTTTATGTACTGCCACTGGCAATTTGTTGCAAAAGGTCAATGTGAATTGCTTTCAAACAACGGCAAGAAAACATGAATGAGTCACAAACAATATTGTGTAGCATAATATAAAACCTTCTTATAACATTGGCCTACATTGTTATTTTTTCTGCGGAGTTGTACAGTACAAACATATGCAGCTGGGATGAAAACGTCGAAATTTAAACACCAAGACAACATCTACAGATCTTTATCTTCTGTCTCAGATCTCAATGTAAGCACAACTTATGTCAACATCTATCCAAGATAAACACAGACCACGTTCTTACCTCTTTCATCTCCACATGGACCTGCTTCAGACCACCTAGAACCCCCTCCAGGTTTGTCACCACTTGTCTGATCTGTTCCCGGACCGAGCCCTCTCTCCCCCCCGGCAGTCTCTCTGGGTCAGACCGCTGGGTGGTCGCCTGCTCTTTGGTCATGGGGGCTCCACGGAGGAGGGGTCCAT
>NC_137686.1:19516398-19593898 GCF_963989245.1 Nansenia antarctica | reverse complement strand
TTATCTTATAGCACAGTGTGCATCGATTCAGTAGACATCAGTTAACAGACAGTTGGGCACAATATAATCGCTTTGTCAGTAACAGAAATATCTCAAATCAATTACTGTACTGCAACAGAACTAATAGCCAGAAATAATGATACACTGACATCAAGTGGCTAAGTGCTTTGGGAAGACTGTTGCCATGGCCAGCAGTGATATAATGTCCAAGAAAACCATATCATATTTTTTCTCTCTTTTGGCAGAAATTGCACTCACTAAGGCTGGAGAAGGAACACAAGGGGAAGAGCAAGGCTTCCCAAAGGGGGGTCGCAGTCTTGAACAACGACGATAAACGAGGACACAGTACACTGAGTGCCGGGGATGATTCAGAAGGGCTGTCTCACAGAGACAACATGAGAACATGAATAGAGCGAATTACGGCTTGCTGTAAAGTTCACATTATTGAGGGGCAAGATGTTTCCCGGTGGCTATAGCAGTACAGTTTGTCAGGGACAGGGACTTCCCATTAAGTTAACACAGTCACACTGCATCAATACACAAGTGTGAGACCAAAAACGTTGCGTTGAGTGCGGGGTACTTTTATGAAGGTACGGTGGATACAGACAAGGGTTATTCCGAATATGAATGTACCATGTCTCCTAGATGTTTGTTTGTTTTTATATGTGGTCGAATTATTATAAATATTCCATCTCCAGTGCTGCAATGCAATGTATACATTTTATATTAAAGAGATATAGGAGAAGGAGGTTTGTTCATCTTTCTCATGTTCTGTCTTTGTGTTTTAGAAACTCAATCTGGCTTCAGATGCAGTTCTAGCTCTCTTTGTGTGCATTCCACAGGCAGAAGGACAAAGTGACAGTGTCTATAAAAAACATTACATTTTAAGACTTGCTCTGCATGAATTGCAGTTCATGGCCACTTAGATTTCCAGGAGTAACTCTGACATTGACATGTTAACAATGACTGAAACCACAGTTTGAAAAGCAACAACATCAGTCCCTCTAAACTGGGATTCTCAGAAATGTCATAGCGGCAGAGATTGACAAAGGGATGCCTAGAGCAGTAAATGTGGTACACATCACCTTTGTGTCCATGCCGGTCTCCATCTTGTTCCATTAGAGAAGAATTGGAGGCAGCCTTTAACATGCAGCAGAAGAGGGGCAGCTTTTTCCATCCAGCAGAAGAGAGGCAGTCTTCACCATGCAACAGATAGCAGGCAGTCTTTACCATGCAACAGAAGGGAGGCAGTCTTTTCCATGCAACAGAAGGGAGGCAGTCTTTACCATGCAACAGAAGGGAGGCAGCCTTAACATGCAGCAGAGAAGACAGTGTTCACCATGCAACAGAGAGGAGGCAGACTTTACCATGCAACACAAGTGAGGCAGCCTTCACCATGCAACAGAAGAGAGGCAGCCTTCACCATGCAACAGAGAGGAAGCAGTCATGCAGCAGAGAGGAGGCAGCCTTTACCATGCAGCAGAGAGGAGGCAGCCTGCTGTCTATACAGAATGTGCTATGCTATCTACCCCCACGTCTGTACTATACCCCTGTCATACATGTCCTTGGCATTAACTATTCTGCCGTTAGAGTGCGTTACATTCAATCTCAAAGCAATTAGGTCTTAGTCCAATACATGTGGATCTTCCAGAAGATGGCAGACATGTAGCCAACTCTGCTCCTTAAAGAGCCTTAGGTCCTGTCACATGGTTTTAAACGACTTGGAGGAGGAGGAGGAGGAGGAGGAGGAGGAGGAGGCAATCAATAATTTCATTCAAGGGAAAAGTTTTTCATTCTGGTCTACAATACTATATTTTTTCAGAATATTCCTCCAAATTCCATATGAAAGCCATTAAGAGTCTACGCAGAGGTGGTAACAGGACTGTTATGCTGAGTGAACCCCCATTAAAAAGAGATGGCTGTTTATATATGATTAGTACTCTAGAGGCTCTTCCAGGACAGTCCGGCTGGTTAAACACTCATTGTGCTGATACAACACCACGGCTGGGCTAAGATCCAGAGGTGAGCCGTCTCTTATTTTCTAAAGTGGCAGTAAAATATAGTGTTGTTGTGTACGGTACTGTTGTCTAAAAGAACTGGATCATTGCCTGAACGGCCTCCTTCTCTTGTGTCGTGTGAGGTTGGTGAGTTTCTGTTGATTGATCTAGGTCAGCTTGCTTGAGGAATCTCTTTGATTGACAGCTCCTCTGTGTGCATTTTTGTGTCAGAGGGATTCCCACGTGGGAGACGCAGCCCCCTGGGGGAGAAAATGAGAAGTGCAGCAGGTTGTCATACTGCAGAAGGTTCTAGAAAGAGGAGCGTAGAGACGTCTGTCTCTCATTCCTATGAATGGGGAGGGCCTCTGTGTTATCAGACGATGCCTCTGCGCGCCTCGACACTGACGTCCTCACCAAGGCAACAGGGGAGCACCAGTCCGTTGCTATGGGAATCAGTGATGTCCTCCTCTCCCCTTTGGTAAGAAGGAAACTTCAGATCATCTTTTATTTTATTTATTTGGATGCCGATGCATCTCTAAGGATTGGTTTCAAGTATGCTGTCAATTCCAAAGCATGTTAAAGTCAAACTAGCATATTGTGTTCTGATGATGTTCCATCGATTGTTTGATACTGTAGAAGACTGTTAAAGCAAGGTAAAGGTCACTGCTAAACAGAATGCTTTGTATCCCGTATATACTGTAGGTTTTGATCTCGATACCCTATACAATGTTCACCATCCTATAGTGCGTCTTTAAATAACCACACTTCACTCCACTCTTCATTTCTCAGGACAAGCAAGCATCGCACAGTAACACACTGTTACAAAGGCCTCTCTAAGGAGAGGCATCTCTGACAGCCTTTAATGATAACAGTATCTCAAAATGAACGATGTCTTTTGTGAATGCGGCACCAGACGGCATACAAAAACAACAAGGATATAAATCTTATAGTGTGGGGTGCTTGGACAAAAACACTTGAGAATGTTCCGCTCTTCCATTACCTAGCTTGTGTTGTTCATGTGATAGGTATACTGTATTGCTGGAAAATGTTATCTCCAAAGCAAAGCCATTTGTCCACTGTATTGATACATATTATGCTATAATGAAGTCTACAAGAGAGTCATTGAGAGTCATCCCGACATTTGCTATGACAGTGGCGCTGAGGGAAGGAGAGTTGAAACAGACCTGAATGTGGTGGAATGTGGCAGTCAGTCAGACTCCCACAGACCCAATACAAGGTCAAATGTCATTGAGTCCTTTCACAGATGTTGTTTTCATTTTTTCTCCATGTAGTTGCATCTGCTCTGGTCTCAGGGGTGAAGCCAAGGTATGGGGCGGGGTTGGGAGGCAGGCAATTTTGGTTTGGTTGAGTTGCCAGTTTTGTAGGTTGTTTGTCTTCCAAAAGTGGTAATACTCAATATCAACACTAGGTGGCGGTCATTGGCTCTCTTACATGAGAGCCGTGTTTATGGTGTTCTGGCTTATTGAATGCATTGTAGGAAGAAAAAAAACAAGTGTTTTTGTACCCCTGTTATAAATAACATATGTCATGTTTTGAAACAATAATTTCCCAGTAGGCCCAGAATACAACACTACATACTGATTGATGCAGTTTACTTTTGTCATGTTTATAATGGCTCACTTCTGCTTCAACAGAATTGCTCCATCAATTATCATCACTTTCAATCATGGAATCGTGTTGAAGAATCAAAACTTGGAGAGAGAAAAAAAGAGCCCTCATAATCATCATAGGAGTATGGTCTAATTGGACCATAATGATCAGAGAAAGCCATTTGCTTGGCACCTCCATGACAGACCAGAGTGCAGTCAGGCTGAGCCCAAGATAATGGACAGGGAGCTCTCCGGGAGCCAGCCAGCCCATTAAGCTGTGTTAATGTTTCCAGGACACCCCGCAGTGCCCTGCCCAGCGCTTCATATCCTATCTGGTTTCACTGAGCAGCTCCTCTCCTTCCTCTCCTCCCTGCTTATGGCTATGCTCTTTCCTCTTCTCCTGCATTGGGGTAATAGAGATAAAACAGGGCACGGAGAACAGGAGAGGTCAAACTACCAAACGTGGTTGTACTTAAAGAAACGTTGCTCTCTCAGCGGACTTATTTCGCGTTTCAGCTGTAGCCGTAGCATTTCGACATCACTGTTAGGGTTTTATGATGCTAGCTATATTACACAGATGTCGGGGGGAGGGGGGGGGGCTGTATTTGCAGCACAGAGAAACACAGAGGTAAGGGAAACATTAAACGGTAAAGGCGTACAATCCCATTGACCCTTAGTGTACAGTAATCTATAGAATCCCTGTACTTCAAGGTCCTGGAGTGGACATTGGCTCCATCCTTGAGGGCGAAATTGTTTTTACCTTGCCTGTGATCTTGGGTTTCATGGCTTCCCCCCTGCTAAATGGACTGGATGCATTAGGGCCAGAGAAGAGCACACTGCAGAGTGGTCTTAAAAGGCAACGTGAAAAACCCCAGACAGCTTCCCCTTTGTCAGCTCTCAGCCCAGGTATAGAAGGACAGTGACATGTAGGAGCCGTGGATGGAAGTGTTACGGTATCAAGTTACGCTTCTCAAATCAAAACAAATAGCTTGATACAGAGAGGAGGGAATGAGGCGGGAGGACGAGCAGGAGAGGAGGATGATAGTCTTCTACCTCTGTAATGATTGTATACTGATAATATACCCCCCCCCCCTCTCTCTCTCTCTCTCTCTCTCTCCCTCTCACACACACACACACACACACACACTCACACAGATACAGATACACACACACACACACACACACACTCTCTCCCTCTCTCTCTCTCACACACACACACACACCCACACAGACACACACACACACACACACACACACACACACACACACACACACACACACACACACTGTCAGATTCAGAGTCTGGGCTGTGTTGTGATAAAGCAATGACTCATCACTTTAAAGCAAATGTTCATGCAGTGTGTAAACCACCAGTAGGGTGTGTAAATTCCACACCTGTCCCATCCCACACTCCCTCCTCACTCCCTGCCTGCCTCCTCCTCTTTTTTTTCTCTCTCTCTCTCTCTGTCTCTGTCTCTCTCTGTCTCTGTCATACTCATACATGCACACATACCTCAGAGAGCAGAGCCACTTGAAGGAGCTGAGAGCTGTATTTTCTCCTCATGACAACATGCAGCAAGAGACAGAGCTGGCAGATCTGAGGTAAGACAAGGCACCACCCTCCTCTACTACTTGCTTACCAACAGTGAACTGATTCACACCTGGTGAGTTTATGTTGCATTCTGGTGAGTTTACGTTCCATTTTTCTCCTCCTCGGTGTATGCCTGTATACCCTGAGACACACAGTATTAATAGATGTGAGTCCTTGTGTGTGTTTATACCAGTGGAATATGACAACTCTAAAACTTCTGAGTCGCTAGAACAGGGGCTCATGGGATATATGCTGGATTCCAAGCAGTAAATACATGCAGTAGGTCACTGCACATAATAATTCTCTTAATGGAGAATTTGGCACCCAAAGCTGTTAGAACGTTGTCTCCAAATTGCATGGCTATGCATCTCTGTCAGAGTAGCTTAGCGGGGTGCCAATAAATTATAGCAAAAAATAACAAACTCATCTAATATTCCTCAGAATACATATAGGCCTATTATGTAAAAGCTTAATACATAATTGTAATGCTGATACCGTATGTGGTAGACCGAGGTGGAGATTGGTCCTGTTGTTTACCTAATCTCCCAGTGAGATGGATCCCTGCTGCTTCAGGAGGAGCTGGCGGGATCACAAAGGCTGCAGCTGCCTTTTCTTCTCCTGTGAGGGCGAGAGATGACATGATGACACTCGGGCTCAGGTAACTGCATTCTGACATGGATACTGTTGAAACCCATCCACCATCAAGTACGGAATCATGTTAATGCCGTCGCACTGTAACAAAGTTCATCTGACCCCTCAAGAGTGAACTTGTTGGGAATGTTTTTTTAAATGCCGTTAAAGAAACAAAAGGCACAATTGAAGACGATTACAAATCAAGTCTGTTTATATCATGATTATGTCCATCGACATGGCTTGAATCTCAGAACTACAAAGAGGCTCATACAGTGAGAATGTATACGTGACACCTGCTCTATAAGTAGTATGGCATCTCGATGGGAAATGTGGGGAGTATTATGTCATTCCTGTGGAACACATTGAGTCACTATGAAGTCTCCTTGTGTGTGTGACACGAGCGTGATTTTTTTAGGGGATCCGAGTTGGAAGGAACTCTTTAACGTGAAAGTTGTTTTTCCATGCGGTGAACGGTGATGTCATGACATCTCTATTCGGAGGCTTTACACAGTTTATTCTGAAAACCGATCTGCTGTCCTGAGGCCCAGACAGACTATCTGACTACAATTAGGAGACTGACTCCCTAGCACCGAGGAGAGAGGGGAAAATACCCTGACAAGGGAAAACAGACTTGGTACACACACATTGTCTGTCCACTTTTGAAAAAGAACCTGCCCTTTCTGGGATATCATACAATGGGGTTTTATTCCATACCCGTATTAAATAGCCTCTTTGTTGACCCAAACCCAACGCTGTAATAAACAACGAATGTAATATGTTTTAATCGGTGCCTCATGTCGCTCTCTCTCTATTGTTTTCTCTGTGTGTTCTAGAATGTCATTCTCTTCTACAGACTGCTGGAGCAGGCAGACGTGATGCCCTCGTGTGACATCAATCATCACTGTGTGTACGCTGTCTTTGTAAGCTCAACGAGGAGGACTTCTCCATTGCGTATTTTCCTGACAACTGTACAATCTGCACGGTGTGAAGAGCACCATATATCCAACAGGGTTGTTACATTGTTACAGCCGACCTGTCCCCTCGTCTGTCCAAGTGAATTTCTGAAGATACAGAACTTAGCTTATTGGTGAGCATTGAACCGAACGGAAGTTGTTCACAGTGGCTAAGTTCAGTATCTGAAATGAAAAAAAAGAAAGAATGATATCGAGTACCCCAGGGGTCCGATCACTGCTGGACTGGAGGTGGAAGAAGACGTGGAGAAGCCTAAGGCCGGACAGAACAGGCCGTTAATAAAATGTAATAGGAATGCTCTGTAAATGTTGTGCATGTCCAGACATACAGGATCATTCAACTGTCACCATGTGGAATGCCATGAGATTTACACGCTAGAGAAGAAGACCACCACTGTAATGCATTTTTGGAATTGCTTCTGCAAACTCAAACAATTCAACGCTAGTAAAGGTGTCTGAAACTAAACTGTGCATACTCTAGGGCCTATACTGTTAAGACAGGGCTTGGGGTGATGAGTAAATCAGGGCTGTGTACTCCCATGCCTACTGAACTGAAATCAGTGTCTATACTACTGGCTCAGTTCAGCAGGAGCAGGAGTGGAGCCTAATACGATATCACTACCGTCAACGTCATCTTCTTCTTCATCATCATCATCATCATCATCATTGTCGTCATCATCATCACCATAACCATCATCATCATCAAACCACCACCATAATCAGAATTATTATCATAATGCACTGACATTATCATCATCATGAGAAGTAGCAGAAGCAACATTGAGCTAATGAGTTAATTCCAACTGATGACCACATGCCTGTGTGTGTGTGTGTGTGTGTGTGTGCGCGTGTGTGTGTGTGTGTGTGTGTGTGAGTACTGCACTAGTAATCCAGATGGATATACTGTATGTGGTTTAATGCACAATTCTTTAAAATGATCTTCATAAGACATATGTAATTGAGTTTGGATGGCCATGGTATTACTTTTACCTTCAGAGTGTTTTCACCAAGGATTGTGTTTTGAAAGCTTTCTTCAGACGTGTGCTGTGTTGGCCTGATGGTAAGTGGAAATCTGTCTCCTAGGAATGGAATTCAATGAGGGGGAAGTCATTGATTTCTTTGTTCTATAATTGCATTTATTCTGGGAATGAAGACTGCACTGGATTTTTTTTTTTTTGCCCAAACAGAATTTGTGATTATTGTTATAGTTTCAGACTTTCAGAAGATGAAAATAATGGATTTAACCAAGCAATGCAATCTGCAATGTGCATTTTAGCATCTAGTAGTATTTATCAGAGTGACAGCTCTGTGAAAGATGCTGTTCTGTAGCCTGCTGGGACCTGAGGATCCTGCCTAGTATCTTCAAAATATGGTTAAAACTATCATGTTGATCTCAGAGATGGTCAATCCTTGCTTCCATAGCTGTCTATGAAATTGAATGGGGTTACATTTCTCCAGCCCCATCCCTCAGCTGTTTAGCAAATAAGTGGCGGGGACGCTTTGGTGTTATTTGAATTACAGATAGCCCCTTTAAAGCTATACAGCTATCTATTTATTTATTTTTTACAAACAATGGAGTAAAGCAATCTTATAGGTTCTGATGGGCTGAGAGTTGATCTAAGCTCATGAGGTATTTATAAATGATATTCTTCAAGAATGAATGGCAATATATATCATTCATTATTTGAATGTCAGAAATCAGACACTGCCCCTTTAAAGTGAATACGACAGATATGCGTATTAAGCATACTGTAATTGGAAATGAAAGCTCATCCATATAACACAAGAAGAGAATTGATTATTTTACACACACAAATGACATATCACATTCACAGACTACGTCTGAAGTTGTATTGCTAGAATTGAGAGAAAATACTAAAAACTCATAAAGATCAATCCGTTTCATTCTTTAAATTATTTTTGAACTACACTGAATTGAATTTATATGACTTTGCTGTCAAGATATCTCACATCTCACTCCTTGCGCCATTGCATGGTAAGATATTGCAGTATGCAATCTATCAAATGTCTCATAAACTTATATTATTATATTTGTAGACCTATGATCATTGCGTGGGGCCAAAGAAAATGCAGATTATATGAGCCAAACTCTTAGTTAAGGGGGTTAAAAATAATAATAAAGCTGTTCCGTATGAAGCTTTCTTTTGAGTTTAATATGTGAAAACGTCTTCAGTTTCAGTAAAGCAGACGTCAATGAACAACCTGATGCATAACTAGGCCTTGACCTACTTGTATCTCCGGAAAACCCCAACCTGCGTAAGAACACAGTTCATATTACATTTACACCATTTAGCAGACACTTTTATCCAAAGCGACTCACAATTAGAGATTACAGGGACAGTAATCAGGGGATAGTAAATGGAGTAACTTAGGGCTAAGTGCCTTAGTCAAGGGCACACTAGTGGTGGTGGAATTTGAACACATGACCTTCTGATGACCTTTAATGTTATTGGTTGTAAATAGTAATGACATGTGTAAGGCTCCAGTTAGAAGGGTCAGGATTGGAATAACATTGTCAATCCATAAAAGCTCCTCCTTTTCGGCACAGTGGGGAAATTGCTTTCACCTACCAAGTCATAATGAGATCAATTATTTCATGGAGTGTATGTATGGTTGGATCTCAGCTCTGGCTGAGGCGAGTCTTTGTTGCAAAGTCTGTGCAGAGAACTCAAAGTTATTGATGCACCAGTCCCCCTCTCCTCCCCTCCCCTCCCTCCCTGCCAACCAGCCGCTCCTCATAGAAGGGGCCACTCAGGGGAAGAGTGCTGTTTGCGTTGATGGTAACTGACTGTTGGGCAAAGTATGTTTCTTACGGAAACAGACACTACACCGAGACTTCCTGGTAGAGCCTCTCTCCAGGGTGCAATCGGAGGTGGAGCCATTGCTGTGTCACAGAGCAGCATCCAGGCAAGCAGACTCTTTTTTATTTATTTGGTGGGGTAGCGCTGAGAGCGAGAACCTACCCCACTCATCCTACTCTGTCATTTGTCCTGTGTGTCATACCCCAACACCTCACCTACCCTATCCTAGCAGCTTTGCTGGACCCTTTTAGAGGGGTGGACAGTGTAGGGCTCACAGTGGGAGTGTTTCACCCATGTGCAGTGCCCTATCGTTTTAAGTGGAGTTTTCTTCCCTGTTGCAGTGCCCTATTAGTAGCACCAGAATGTAGTGTGTTTTTATTATGACTTTGCAGTGTCATACTAGAATCCCACGGAGTGTGGTGTTTTAAGAGTTACCATGCATGCATTGTAGTGGACTCACTAGGAGTGAGGGGGGACTGTCAACCCACCTGTAGGGGGCGCTGCATTGCCCACAGTGGAGCCTAAGGAGAGCGTGGTGGCTGGGGGTAGTTTGGCATGGGGTACGTTTTAAGCAAGTGTCCAAATACATTTGTAATAAAGTCTACCTTTTTTTTATGCACTGGTCCCGGTCTTCTGGGGGAGGGTGTCGGGAGGGTTTAGTGGTGTTCACTCCACACTGTGACATGATGACATCCACACAAAACATAATCTAGAAATCATCACAAAAACATAACAAAGAAGAATAACATCAACATAGGCCTACATAACATCACAAAACAAAGGATAAAAAAGGGTCAACATACATAGCAAATAACGGTTAGTAAGTTAGTAGTATTTTGGGGAAGTGTCCACGCTGTCTTGCTGTCAGCGATTCAAACAAGGCACAGAAACCTCCCTCTTAAGTCTTAACACATCCCATACGATGATGTGATTGGATAAAAAAAAACATATTTACGCCATTACGACACATGAGCAGCCATATTGTTATGTATTCTTACAATAATAAATGGGCAGGTAGGTAAAGTTGCTGGGCTATTGACAAAAGCGCTTGTCCTCCCTCTGCGCTGCCGCTCCTCACAGGTGAATTCCACAGCTTGCCCCAAAATAAGGGCAGTGCTTTAAATATCCACCAGGGGTCGCTCAAGGGTCAATCAAATCGTTCAATCCAATGCAAAACTATTTGTAGACCTATGATCATTGCGTGGGGCCAAAGAAAATGCAGATTATATGAGCCAAGCTCTTAGTTAAGGGGGTTAAAAATAATAATAAAGCTGTTCCGTATGAAGCTTTCTTTTGAGTTTAACCAGGGCAGTGCTTTAAATATCCACCAGGGGTCGCTCAAGTCTCGCGCGTGAAAGTGAATTGGGTCAATCAAATCGTTCAATCCAACGCAAAGACACAATAATAAAACGCATACACGCCCACTGTGACTGTATATGTGTGCAAGAAACAGAGCGTTGTTGTCCTACATGACATATGAAAATATTTAAAAAATACAAGCGACGACATTTTCCTGGCTAATATTGGGAAAACATAATTCGGTGAATTCAGTTCATTGACTTTATTGAATGTAGGCGCGTCTGTGATCAGAGAAGGGAAGGAGGTCCACCGCAGACAGGTCCGACAGATCTAGGAAGTTACAATTCGACAACGGACGACAACTTTGCCAAGAACAAAAGTTCCTCCTTTATTTCAATAAGAGATTTCCAGTCACGACCAACAACCTTATTTCGTTTTCAGAAGAAGATTGATTTAATTGCGTACACATCCAGGCGCGCAGGTGAACTCCCTTTATTTTTGGAATCAACTCGCTTTGGAAAAGCAAGGCCGGTGGGAAAAGAACACTTCCTTGTTGACAAACATGTTTTTCTTTCCAGAACAGTTATGAGTGGATCCTAATGCAAGGTGAGGAACAGTGTGTATACGTGACGTTAGAATTATAAGGTTCTATCTCCATTTGTGTCAAAATTGAGTTTTTTTTTACATAATCTGATCCATTAGGTGTTTATTAATGCCTGTGTGGTGTTATTTTTAAAATGTTGACATTCTTGAGTTAGTAATTAATAAAATACAAAGGTTCCATCTCACAAAACATAATGGAATGTAAAAACTTTGACGCTCAATATCTCTGAACTGCCCTAAACGGAGATCGAACCGTATCATTCTAAGCTCACGTACTATCATTGTGTGTGACAACACTTAATACGTAAACGTTGACTGCTGTGTAATTGCACAGGATGGTTTGTTGGAAAGTTTAAAGTTCAGATATGATAAAACACCGTTAGTGTTAGAGTGAATGAAACGAATAGAAACAGTTGGAAGGTGTTCAGTGTTCCTGCCTGCCATGACCACAGCTGCTACAGGCTCAGGCAGGCCAGGTATGCACTGGCAGGTCCTAGGAGCTGGCTTACTTTAGTGGATTGTATTGCATGAGTTATAAAGCAGGCCTACTGTAGATACAGTACCAACTGTTGTGTGTCCTAAACCGTGGTGAGCATGAGGATTAATACTGTATATATACTATTTTTTTAATATAGCAACCTGCTGATATTTTAGAGGTACTTTAAAGTTACTTTTTGTTATTCTATACCTCTACAGAAAAGGACATTTACATAAAATGTTTGGCATTTAGCAGACACCTTTATCCAAAGCAACTTACAACAAATACATTTGACTGAGTACGTGAATCATCTGTCCATCAGTCATCGCGAGAAAAAGTAATCTATGCTCGGGCCAGAGGCCATTGGCAGTCAAACACGCTAGAGGAAGGAAGAATTAAGTTTGTAAACAGTGGATATATCTCTCATACTAAACTCCCTTGCATTCAGTACACTGGTCTGTACCTCTGTCCTTATCTCCCCCAGGAGATACATGTTGAGCAGGGGGCCCGGTGAGGTATGCTGAAGTGTGCGTGTGTGCGTCAGCATGAGCGCCACTGACGGTGTGGGAGTGACAGCGGCCGACCTGGAAGGACAGACCTACGTCCTGCACATCTACCCCAGGCTGTCCCAAGGCACAGGGTCATGTTGCACCCTCCAGGTCACCGCCGGGACCACGGCGGCCACTGTCACCCAGAACGCAGGGGCCACATTGGGCCTGGACATGACCCGGTCGTACGCCCTGCTGGAGGTGAGGCAGAGCGGAGGGGAGGAGAGGGTCCTGGAGGCCGGGGACCAGCCCGTGGAGAGGGTCCTACTCTGGCCTCCAGAGGCCCAGGATCAGCACCCCCAGAGCCAGGGATACTTTTTCATCCTACAGAGCGCAGGTGGACCAATGACCGAGAGCAACGATGACCTGTGCAGCCTCTCCACCTTGTCCGAGGACAGCATACTGGACACTTTACGGCAGCGCTTCTACGAACAGAAGATCTACACCTACGCCAGTAACATTCTCATCGCCATGAACCCGTTCAAGTTCTTGCCCATCTACAACCCCAAGTATGTGAAGATGTACGAGAAGCAGCCGCTGGGCAAGTTGAGCCCTCACATCTTCGCCGTGGCGGACGTGGCCTACCACACCATGCTGAAGAAGCAGGTGAACCAGTGCATCGTGATCTCGGGGGAGAGCGGCTCGGGGAAGACCCAGAGCACCAACTTCCTCGTCCACTGCCTGACGGCCCTCAGCCAGAAGGGGTACGGCTGCGGGGCGGAGCGGACCCTCCTGGGAGCAGGCCCTGTGCTGGAGGTAAGTCACTGATAAGAGAGGCTAAGAGTGACTAACCCCGTCCCCCGTCCCCCATCCCCATCCTCCCTGGTTGTGAAACATAATGATAATATACGCCATTTAGCTGAAGCTTTTATCCATTTACACATTGCAGTAAGTGCATAGATTTTTTTCCCAGCATGGCCTGGGGTGGTCCAGTGGTCTAGCACCGCGGTCTACAGTGCACACTACAGGCCTGATGACATGCCCTCTCTCCCTTCTCCTCCTCCTTACTCTCCTGTCTGTCTTCACTGTCACTATACAATACAATGAAAAATATGAGTGGGACTGCCCCCACTCAGAAAAAAATATGGTCCCAGCTGGAATCGAACTCCAAACTTAGGCGTTGTTAGTGCCATGGGAATGTGGAAACCGGAGTGCAATATCAACAGCAGTGTATAAATAAGGGCTGAGTCTGCAAGTTTGCATATCCATGTTTTGCATGAGTCAGTGTCAGTCAGTCCGTACGAGTGTTTGTCCGTGCTTGTCCTGATTAGATGTTGGGTTTGAGGCTGTTGATAACGTCTGGCACAATTGAGTGTTGTAGTTGACGAAGCGAAAGCTAGATGGATGTCATGCATGAAGAGAAGGTCTCTTATTATTAGAATATTAGGCTAGAATGATTAAGATCTTGCATCCTGCTTATGTGCTGAGTGAAAGGGATCTTAATAGTGGGTGTTTAGCAGTTGTCATGGTTGAGGCTAGAGGGCAGGAAAAGAGGAAGCAATCATAAAACTTGGGTCATGGAGACATGGGTAATACCGTGGTTTACCAGTACACAGGCTGAAGGACTCACGGTAGTAACAGAGTTTCTGGTTGTTGTTATTGTTTTTTGTTTTTCCTAGAATATAATATTTTAGGGCATTTCTGTTTTATTGGAATAGAGAGAGTAGATATTGACTAGAAGGATGAGTGAGAGAGAGGAGGGATGACATACAGGATATGAACTAGGAAGCCACATGCAGCAAGGCAGGAAACAAACTGCGCTACTGTTTACATACACCGAACATAAAACATATAACCCCCCAACCCACGATAACCACGCACATCTATTCTAATCACACCTCTATTCTAATAAGTAACAGTTTACTGTTTTAAACTACCGTTTAGTACGGTAGTTGGTTTGTTTGCTTGTTTGTTTTTCTGTCAGTTGGACATTATTCTCTGCCTGACTGCATTCCATCTGGTGTTTGACTAGAGTTGGTGGAAGAAGAACTCCCTTCTCAGAGGATTTCCATTCCTCTTTTTTCTTCAGAAAATTACAGTTTTTTGAAACACCTACCTAGTGTCCTTTTGACCCTCCCTGTTTTTAGGACCCTGTACTTGAGAGAGAACCAACCCACTAATTTTACATTTTTAAAATGTTTGTTGGTGTTTAGCAGACTCCTTTGAATGAATGAATGAATGAATGAATGAATGAATGGTCTTTATTTGTCATTGATATAGTACAGGTACCAAACAACGAAATACTTTATCCTTAAGTACTTTAATAAAATACTTTATCCTAAGTAAGTGAATCATCGGTCATCACTCAGTCAGTCAGTGAATCATCAGTCATCATAAGAAAAAGTCATTATGCTAGGGCCAGGGGCCATTCACTGTGACTTTCACTTTTGTCCATTTACTGTGACATTCACTCTCACCATAACTACTAGTGGAGATAGATAGATAATCTAGGCAAGACTTATGCTTGTCCTTTTTCAATAGCATTGCTTTGTTATTGATCACAATCTTGCCAGTTCACTTTGACCTTCAGTTCTACACAGTACCAACTACCATTCTGTTCTTTTTCATGAAGACGGCTTATTGGTCAATTTGAGCTCTCAGCTTTAGACCCCTGCTGCTTGGTTTTACATGTTAGTATGATAGCATTGATACTAGCCCTTTATGCTTTATGTAAGAGGCTGTCTCCCACTATTTAGCAATCACACCACTTCCCATACACTGTAGATGCAGCCTCTGTCAAGAAGTGACAGATTATTCCCCCTATCTCTATGAACAGGTCAGACAGGTTTCTCTGAGTTTTTCCCAAAGCTATTTTCTCTTTTCTCTCTCTGCCTGATCTTGGTCTTTTTCAGCCACATGCGCCTCCTCCTCCATCGCTTGTCAAAGGCTTGCATTTGCATAGCTTGAGGAGAGGAATGTGTTTTGCGTTGGTTGGTGGATTTGATACACCAATTTAATTAACAGGAAATAGGTTCAAGGGGAAATAAATCTATAGTGTTTTAACAATTTCCCACAAGTATAACTGGTAGGGCAGCTCAACCTGACAACATGTGCACTAACTCAAACCTAATGTTCCATGCAACCAGAACAAAAGAGAGAGAGATTAAACAAGAACTACAAGGCCTTTTGACTACCAGAAGTGGCACATTTTGATCTTTCACTATTGTCCAAGGTAATTAAGTTCTCATTATTTCAGAATGTGTTGTGAAATTACTCTCACTGTAATGAGGAGTTCCTCTGCCTTCTTATGAGTCATTAGTGTTGGTTCCCTTTTTACTAAAAAAATAAAAAACTACTTTTGTCTTTTGCTGACATCTAAAACAAATCACAAACCAGAAACAATGGAAACGTGTAACAGCTGAAATATGTCTGCTCTCATTTTATGTAATGGTCTTACATTCAAGCCTGAGGTTTCAGTTTCTATGTGAGTTATAGTGTGAACTATGAATTGAAAGCCAGGAAAACAGGACAATGGAGGGGCCATGGCACTTTACTCTGGGGAGGAATGACTGTAGAAGCTGATTGGCTGATTATCCGGCTAGGGGTAGGGTGCTGCTTGGGGTGAGAGAGCATAGCCCTTTAGCACCACGGGGAATGTGCAGCAGGGCGTTGTCGCAGCATAGAGGGAACACCAGAGAAAGTAGAGAAACAAGAACATGTCAAGACAGGCTTAGCCAGGTTATCTGACAATCCCTCCTCCTCACCATATAGGAAGCCCCTCCTCTGTCTGTGTGTGTGTGTGTGTGTGTGTGTGTGTGTGTGTGTGTGTGCGTGTGCGTGCGCGTGTGTGTGCGCGTATGCGTGCGTGCATGCGTGGCCCTCCCTCTTTCCCTCTAGCCAACTTTCTTTCCTCTTTCACATATTTCAATAATATGGTGGAAAATGGAAGACATATTTGAAAGATAACTCAGAACAGAACAGAACAGAACTAGGGAACATTCCACAGCCCCTGCTGTAGCAACTTTGCGGTGGTTGTTGTGTGCCTTCTCGGTAGAGAATAGATAGTATCTGTATGCTCAGAGACAGCAGTGCACTATGGAGCCCAGGGAAGGCCAGGCCCAGGCCTGTCAGGACAAGAAAATGCACTAGCCCACGTCGTCTGAATCTTCCGACACGCTGGCCGCCTGAACTAAGCCTAATAAGCCTGCGTGGGTGTTAATGAGTCTGTCGTTGGTTGTTTTCACACACGACTAATGTTGTTATGACGCATGAACCCCCATCTTTTCTGAGATGTATCCAAGTTTCGGTTTCATTCTCAAAAACTGGTGCATTTCCTACAGCACATAGGCGACGCTCCCTCTGCACCAATCCCTCTGCACCGTGGCTGTCTGTATCCTTGTTTCTGTGGTTACCATGAAATGCAGTCAGTCCTTCTCAGAATGGCATACTGTCATCAAAGGGTTTTGTGACTACTAACCATCTAACTAACCACTAACCACCTTGAAAACAACTGTCCATCATAGCGGTCAACCAAATGAGATAAGAGTCGTCCTAAAATCAAGGTTACATTGAGACATCTTCCGACCCTCACCTCTACGTCTCCTAAAGACACCCGCTTTCCCCTCTACTGTGTCCCTAGAACTTCTATTGCCCCCTTTGTACTGTTTCTCAGTTTCTCCAGAAAAAAAAAAAAAAAAAAAAGGGTTTAGTAGAAGGCGATAATAGGGAGAAGGTTTTTCCTTCTATCAGTGGCCCCGGGCCCGAGCTAGAGTACTCTTCCTGCAACGAATGGTGGACTGCTGATTCACATGCTTAGTATTCAAATGTATTGATTGTAAGTCGCTTTGGAATAAGGCGTCTGCTAAATGCCAAAAATGTAAATGTAAATGTACATTGTACCCTTCTTTAATTAAATACTTGTAGAGCTACAACCCATTTACTCATGGCCTTTCTAAACAAATGTATTGTATGTTTTATGCATCCCATATTTGGAATGTTTCTATCTGCCAAGGAGTTTGTTTGCAGCGTCTCAAAGCCTTTGCCAACCAGTTTATCTAACTGAATCATTCTGTGTGTTTCTAAACAGGCCTTTGCCAACCAGTTTATCTAACTGCATCATTCTGTGTGTTTCTAAACAGGCCTTTGGCAACGCCAAGACTGCACAGAACAACAACTCAAGTCGCTTTGGGAAGTTCATCCAAGTCAACTATCTAGAGAGCGGTGTAGTAAGAGGGTGAGTGAGTCACTGGTTATATTCTTCATAGCAACACATGTCTTCGCTTGGTCGTTTCAAAACCAAACCTGAAAACTGTGACACTTTAAAATAATGTGAAAAAATACTCTTTGTGCAATATGACAACCCTAGTTGACTATCTGTGCAGTATAGTACAGTGGATTGTGTACATAGCCTTTATTGATGTAAACCAGCTCCTTACCTTCTTGTGATTTTATGCATTTATGCTTTTTCTAAAATTTGTTTTTTGTTTCCCTTTCCTAACACCAGGGGAGCCACCCCTCCTAAATTTCGTTGTTTGGTACCTGTACTGTAGCAATGACAAATAAAATAAAGTCCATTCCATTCCATTCCAAACCTACTGTACCCAGTTTACCCACTGCTCCTTCAGCAGTTTTCAGGGTTATTTTGCTGTAACCATGTTTGGTTGGTGTTTGTAACCAAAAATGTCTTCATTAATGAGTTTCTGGAGTGAATGGGATCTAACTAATGGGATCTGTTGGTTTAAGAGACGGTTCAGCCTATTTTCACGATTCTCTGGTTCTGGATCTACTTTACTACCGCAGCACAGCCTAAGTTTAGCAGTGCGAAATTACATAAATGTCTTCATAGAACACAAGAGAAACAAAATTTAAAAATCTTATATTTAAAATGTTTTTTAAAAATACAAATAAGGCAAGATAAATAAAGTGGCAATAGTTATAAGAGACGAGTTAGACAAATGACAATAGTGGTAAGAGACAAATAAGACAAGAGACAAATTGATCAATACAATAGTGGTAGGAAAAAAATTATAATAACAATAAAGTGACTTGTGTGTGCTTAAGGGTCCATGTACGTTGGGTGTGCTTAGGGATAAATACTAGTCATTCTCAGTAGGCTTGTTTTCAGCCTGATCGCCTGGGGGAAGTAACTGTTGGTTAGCTTCTTCGTTTTTGTCCCTGAAGGCTATGGAAGAGTTTTTTGGACAACATCATCAGCTCGAACAGACTGTGGTTGATCCTCCAGGCTTTGCTGACAAACACCGTTTGTGGTAGACGTTCTGGATGGAGGGAAGCTCACATCCACTGATGCTTTCGGCTGTCCGCACCACCCTCTTGTAGCTATGCGTGGCCGCGCAGTCGTGGGTGTAAAAGGAGTACAGGTGGGAGCTCAGAGGGGTAGAGATCTTTGAGCCCATCTTCACCACCTGTCGCCAGTCCGACAGGAAGTCCAGGATCCAGTCCCATAGGTCAGGCTTAAGGCCTAGGTCTCTGAGCTTGGTGTCGAGCCCGGAGTGGACAATGGTGTTAAATGCCTACGAACAGCATCCTCACATAGGAGTTCCTCTTGTCCAGATGGGTGTGGGCGGAGTGGAGTGTTGTGGCAATGGCGTAGTCGGTGGAATCTGTTTTTCATGTAGGCAAATTGGTGGGTGTTCAGGGTGGGTGGTAACATGCTGCAGATCAGAGCCTTGACATGCTTCTCAAAGCATTTGCTCACGATGAGAGGCATTCTCCTTGTTCTTTTTTGGAATAATGGGGGATGATTTGAAGCTGTTGGGGACAATTCCTGTGGAATGAAATCAATATGAAAATAAAACAAAAGCAGTCTCTATAATCGATTTTCTCAGAACTGGAACTAATTCCTCTTAGACTAACACATAGCCTCATTGGACAGGCACTCGACTGCAGTGTGATTACTCGCTGTGAACCAAAAGTTACCGTTATTCTTATGGAATTCTTATGGAAACCAGGAAGTATATGTGACAACAGATTATTGCAAAACGACATTGTTTGTTATTACAATAAACTAATTTACAGGTTTGTCTAGTATATAGCCTCTAATAAATTTAGTTTGAAGTTTACTCTGAGGAGATTTTGGCATGTAATTTCAATAATGCTAAACTCGTTAGCAAATTGGAATCCTGTCCATTAGAGATGGTTCTGCTAACTGTTAGCCTGTGCTAAAGTAGATAATAGGGAATTAGATAATCTTTCACTACTGGCCTATGAGGACAACTCAAAGGGTAAGATGATATTTCACCTAAACATTAAAATAGGCTGAACCATCCCTTGGGTTAATAAGTGTGGTTGCTTTCAGTGTCACAATCAAGTTCACCTCTTTTCATATCCTTTTTTCAGTTCCTTTTAGATCAGGAAATGAATCAGAGCTGTATTGGTTCTGTAAACATTAACTTTCGGTTTGTCTCCATTGCAGGGCTGTAGTTGAAAAGTACCTGCTGGAGAAGTGTCGCCTTGTGGTCAGAGATAAGAGTGAAAGGTATGGACCAGCAATGAAGACATGACCTTTACCTCAGCTAGTGAGGCCTCATGATAGCAACTATTATGGGATGGGATGACTCGGTTTGTTATGAAAGTGTATGAATGAACCACTCCTCAAGTGGTACTCATTCAATTGCTTGTTATACTATTATTACTCTAAAGCGTAACCCAAAGCGTGTGGAGGTATTCAGTAGCTGAGCAACTATTAGGTTATAGAGAATGACTCATGTGTACTAATGGCTTGATTGACTGAATGTCGCTATGACCTATGACCTCCAGAAACTACCATGTGTTCTACTATCTGTTGGTGGGAGCGTCGGAAGAGGAGCGGAAGGAGTTTCACCTACTACAGCCCGAAGATTACTTCTACCTCAAACAGGTACTGTAGGAATTTCACCCGTGTGAAATAAGAGGTCTTATAGTTCCAGAAGGGTTCAGTCAAGTAACAAGCTCTAATATAAGCAAAATAGTATCCGTTTCAGAGGTGTAGCTGAAGCTACCCTTATTCATTGTTTACATACGCTGTCTAGAGA
Organism: Nansenia antarctica; assembly: GCF_963989245.1. NCBI lineage: Eukaryota > Metazoa > Chordata > Actinopteri > Argentiniformes > Microstomatidae > Nansenia > Nansenia antarctica. Next base: position 19,573,376 of record NC_137686.1, on the reverse strand, counting down.
GACCTGTTTGGTAGCATTATCATCGATCACATTTCCATAGAGTACTGTACTGTAGTACTCAGTCACGCGGAAAGTCTGGGGAAATACCTTTGTATCGTATCAGATTAGTTTGAATAAAATTCTAGGCTGTGTTCCAATCCATTGGGATAATCCTGATTTCCCTACGCACTGAGTAGAAAAATTGATTCCTCCAATGAAGGTGCATGCTGTTTCATGCGATCTGTGAGAAGTATAACTGCGGGGATACACAGCCTCACTCTAAAAACGTTGAGAGCCTTAATCTTGCGACTCCCATAAATCTCAAGCAGCATTTTATCCCCGTCAGTGCTGGTCGGAAACTGTTCAAAACTAACTCACAAACACGGCCAATGACTGTAGAGAAGACTGGCTGCTTTCCCAGTATAGTGTACACCTGTTGTTCCCTACTGTTACGCCCAGGTTGCACGTCACTTAAAACTTCATATTTGAATTCCCTACGAATTGGAATCTCTTAAAATAGTTGAATGACTGCCAGATTGGAACACACCCTTGGACTACAGTCAGTTTAGAGTAACACTGATGGCCAGTTTCACAGACAAGGCTTAAGCCTAATCCTGGACTAAAAAGCATCTTCAATGGAGATTTTACATTGAAAGTGTGATTTAGTCCAGGATTAGGCTTAAGCCTTGTCTGTGAAACCGGCCCATAGAGTATTAGGATCTCTCTTTATCTTGCAGTACACAATATTGCTATTGTGAGAAACATATTTATAATGAAAGATAAACAATAAAAGATGTGGAGAGTTTAGCGTCATTCGTAGTTCCACTCTGAAGCACCGATTGCATGTTTGTCAAACTGTAGTTCAGGTCAACAGTTTAGGTGGTCAAAGCATGTTTCTCCTTTGGCTTCTCTCAAGTTTTTTTTCTCTCTTTTTCACTCTGCAGGAAAACTTCCATTTAGAAGATGAGGAGGATCTCAGGCATGAGTTTAGGAGGCTTCAGCAGGCTATGGAGATGGTCGGATTTCTGCCCGCTACCAAGAAACAGTAAGAGAGAGAGAGGCCTCGGCTGAAATAGTTGATCTAGTTAAAAAAAACATCATCTGCTAAACATCATCTACCATGCACTCAATATGAATGTTACGGCGTCACCTCTTCCTGAAAAGCTTGTGTCACACGTCTGAAGACGAAAACCATGTGTATATACAATTATACAGTTACTCTCTCAGAATTCCTTTGCCGTCTTGTGGCAGTAGCAGGTTAGAGCTTGTCAGTCCTATTCGGGGGGGAAAAGGCAGAAAGCATTCCAACAAGCCCCTGATCGCTTCAGGGATTGACATGCATAGTTTATTTGTAGCTCTGAAACGATTGCATTGATGAGTCTATAAAGTCTCCTTGAATGACGATGATGTCACACTACACCCGTTCATTCATCAGTATTCTGGATCAACAAAGTCATCAACATCGAGGCTCAAACAGGGGCAATATGAATCAGTTAAAACATCTACAGCCTGATGTGCCTGCCTCATTTAGAATTACTGTAAATGCATCCAGTGACACCAGCTCCCAAAAAATGCAGGTCATTTTGCCACTGATTCCAAGCAGAGGGAGCAGCATACTTAAAACAGCTTTTTTCCCAATTCAGTACAGACTTTAGGGACAGATAGTAGGAATAAGTCCTGGGATCAAAGACAAAATATCTTCCCATACTTTTCTGAAGGATGTAGATCCGTAGGTAAGATGGAAGCAGACCAAGAATAGCCTTGTAAATAAAGAAATATGCCAGTGGTTAAGTCTACGGGTGGACAAGGCACACCATCCTACAGGTGTATTGTGTTGTGTAGGGAGGAATGGAATTGATTAGAATAATGATATCGATTCTGCTTATCGATTCGATTCTTCAGTTTGAATGTAATTTGAACATTAATTAATTAATTATTAAAAATAAAAATAAAAGATGCAACTTGTGTGTGTTGACTTAAACAATTAGTTCACTTAAACAATAAGTTGATATAACTCAAAGTGTGTGTGTGTGTGTGTGTGTGTGTGTGTGTGTGTGTGTGTGTGTGTGTGTGTGTGTGTGTGTGTGTGTGTTGTGCAGGATCTTCTCAGTCCTGTCTGCCATCCTGTACCTGGGTAACGTGGTGTACACCTTATCAGAGGAAGGCCATGTCCTGGAGGTGGGACCTGCAGACGTCCTCTCAACACTGGCTGACCTCCTCAAGGTGACATGGCCGCTATGGAGTCAGCTCTGTTACTGATCATCAACATTATACTTCTTACTAAAATACATATACATATACCGTTTTTTCTGGGTGCTCATTTTGGCCAGTTGACACATTTCCTTGTAGTGTTGCGTTTGTCTGAACATCCTCGTCTATAGGTCAAACAGGAGCTGTTGGTGGAGGCTTTGACCAAGAGGAAAGCAACTACCGCCAACGACACACTGGTTCTACACTACACTGTCAAAGAGGTACTAGAGATTCTAAGACCACTTCCAATTCCACTGTTCCTCAGTGAAGTAACCTAGTGTATCTATGGACTTGATTGATCGTGTTAGCTTTGCAGAGAGTTGTCACGTCTCATTGCTGCTGCTGTTGTTGTTGTTGTTGTTTTTGTTGTCATCTCTAGGCCACAACTGCCCGGGACTCCATGGCCAAGTCTTTGTACAGTGCCCTGTTTGACTGGATAGTCCTGCACATCAATCACTCCCTTCTCAACAAGCGAGACATGGAGGAGTCTGTCTCAGTAAGACATCTTTCTCTGCGTGGTTGAAGAAGGAAACATTTAATAATCATTTGAAAAATTGGTGACAGAAGCGCTCTTGTTTAGTTGACAAAATGCAGAGGGGTAATTATGAACGGATTTATGAACGGAATTTGATCTTGTTCATTGACAGATGTTTGTTTGTTTTTAGTGTTTGTCCATTGGTATCCTGGACATATTCGGTTTCGAGGACTTCCAGAGGAACAGCTTTGAACAGTTCTGTATCAACTATGCCAACGAGAAACTTCAGTATTACTTCAACCAACACATCTTTAAGCTTGAGCAGGTGAATTGGGCCTCTCTCTGAATCCAAGCATATAAAATCCCTCCCATTCTTCAAAGAGAGAGAAACAGTCGTTCTCTTAGCATCAGTGTTGTTTAATCAAGCCTGTGTTGTATTTCAGGAGGAATACCAGAACGAGGGCATCACCTGGTACAACATAGATTACACTGACAACATGGGCTGTATTAACCTGATCAGCAAGAAACCCACAGGACTGTTCCACCTACTGGACGAGGAGAGCAAGTATGTCCATAAGAACTAAAGTGTCTCAATAGTGAATTCCTCCCCTTAAGTCCTTACCTTCACCTGCACTGATCTAAAGGTACTGGACAGGTGAAAACGGTGTGAGTGACTGAAAAAGATTAGGATCAATGCAGAGATGTTTGAATGACTTGAATTGTTTCCTCTCTCTCTCTCTCTCTCTCTCTCTCTCTCTCTCTCTCTCTCTCTCTCTCTCTCTCTCTCTCTCTGTCTCTCCCTCTGTCTCTGTCTGTCTGTCTGTATCATCAGCCTTCCCCAGGCCACTGATGATACCCTGTTGGACAAGTTCAAGCAGCAGCATCAGGACAACCAGTTCTTTGTGCCTACCCCAGTGATGGAGCCTGCATTTGTCATCCAGCACTTCGCTGGGAGGGTCAAATATCAGATCCAGGTAGGAGGAGGGGGGGGGACAACCTTTTTATGCTGCATTGTTAACAATTACCTTTGTAAGATAATTGCATATGCACCCCTCTCGCTGTACTGAAGAATGGTCCAGCCCATAACACAGCTCGACACTCTCTCCCTGTCTGTCAGGATTTCCGTGAGAAGAACACGGATCACATGCGTCCGGACATCGTAGCGCTGTTACGCAGCAGTGACCGGGCGTTCATGCGTCAGCTAATCGGGTCAGACCCGGTGGCCGTGTTCCGATGGGGCATCCTCCGGGCCACCGTACGCATCATCGCAGCCTTCAATGAAGTACGCCGCTCCCGTCGCCGGGTAGACTCAAAGTCAGGTATCTGCTCTACCAGCGACCCGCTTCTCTTGGAATGCCCTCTTTAATATCACTCACTGCTTTCGAAGCCTGAGCCATAGATACATTTACACGTTTACCATTTAGCAGACGCTTTCATCCAAAGCAATTTACAATTAGAGATTACAATGACAGTCCTGTCGAAGATGAAAGACAGAGAGATGGTGTGGAGAACTTAGGGTAACTGGAGTAACTTAGTCGCTAAGTGCCTTTACTCAAGGGCCCACTACCGGTGGTGTTCCCAGGAGGGATTTGAACCAGGTGGGATTTGAACCTTCTGATCACCAGTCCAACTCACTGTCCCCCTAGGCCACCACTAACCTTGGTATTTGACCCATCTAAGATCTACTGTTTCTAAAGGTGCTTTTATGGCTCTGTTAGACCCATTCGTTTACTTTTAACCTCCTGGATCATGTCATGATGATTAACATGAACCTCCATACAGGTGCAAAGAGACGCAGCTCTCGTCTCTCTCTGGGGGAACTGAGGAAGAGGCCCAGCTCTATTCAGAAGAGGTTATCCAGGTAAGGAAGTCTGAGAACTTCTGAACTTTGTTTCTGCATTAAACAGTGTTTCACTACCCCTTATATCTCTCTGGTTGGTTAGGTTATTGTCAGTCCTGCAACAATCTTCACACATTGTAAAATAACCTAACCAACTAGTAGGAAGATATTACTACAGTATTACTATAGTAATTTTGAATAATTCATGGTGTATTAACCAGTGTTGTAGTCGAGTCCCTAAATCTCGAGGTCGAGTCCGAGTCCTGGACTCGAGTACTACAACACTGGTATTAACGGTATAAGTGTTCATTTCTGTCCTCTACAGCCTCAGCTTGCTTGACTTCTCCTTTGAACACTCTGACGAGACACCTCTGGAGATGTTCGAGGACATCTTTGCCAACTATGAAAAGAGAAAGTGAGTAGTGATTCACACAGCTTTGCGCCTTTCAACAGTCCTTAAACAGACGGAGTCACTGTGGACTGGCAGTGCGTCATTTCCCGGCACACTTCTTCTTTTGTCATCAAATCCAGACTCTCACCATCTCTCTGACCTTTCATCCTCAACAGGAAAAGTAAAGGCCACCGACACAAGCAGCTCATCCCTAAGGTAAGGTGTTGGACCCTGGGTCTTTCTGGCTGCTGCCCTTCCTATGCCTGTTATGGGGCGCTTAGGTGGTGTAGTGGATTAAGCCCTGACCATGTACCGCAGGGCTCCCGGTTCGATTCCAGCCGCGGACATATCCTGCATGTCATCCCTTCTCTCTCTCTCACCTATCCTTCCTGTCATAATCTATACTGTATCTGTCATTAAAAAGAAAAATATGAGTGGGACTGCCCCACTCAGAAAAGAAATAATATATATATATATATATATATATATATATATATATATATATATATATATATACAGTATATATATACTATGCCTGTTATTACACCATGTCATTGCAGTTGTCAAAGCTTGTGTTTAAGTACTGTATGTGATGTCCCATAGAACCTGATGGATTCCCGCTCCCTCAAGCACATTGTGGGTCTCACCCTGCACGACCGCACCACCAGGTCTCTTCTCCACCCCCACCAGAAGAAGAAGCCTCCCTGCATCAGCGCTCAGTTTGAGGTCTGCTCCCCCCCGACACTAAACCCTGCTCCATTTACAACTGATCAGATTATTCAATCACGTGGCACGGGGTGGTTCCAGTGGTCTGGCACCACGGCCTACAGTGCACACATATGGCCATGTTGGCATGGGTTCGAATCCGGCTCTGACATACCCTCTCCTCCTTACTTTCCTGTCTTTCTCCACTGTCTCTATCCAATCCAAAAAAGTGGGACATCTCTACTGAAAAAAAAAACATTTAAGATTTATTAAATGATGCAATTGATGGCATACGGTATATAATGCTGGTAAGACAGTGAGCTGGACTGATGGGATGTGATGTGATGTGTGCTCCAGACATCCCTCAATAAACTGCTGGAGACCGTGGGGAGAGCTGAGCCGTTCTTCATCCGCTGTATCCGGGCTAACGCAGAGAAGGTAGTCATGAACTCACTTGATGATCACTCAAATTGATTGTATCAAAAGTTGTATATGGATTCAGCACAGTGTTTTTGTGTGTGTGTGCGTGCGTGTGTGTGCGTGTGCGTGTGCGTGTGCGTGTGTGTACGTGTGTGTGCGTGTTTGTGTGTGTGCGTGTGCATGTGTGTGTGTCTGTGTATGTGTCTGTGTATGTGTCTGTGTCTGTGTGTGTGTGTGTGTGTGTGCGTGTGTGTGTGTGTGTGTGTGTATGTATGTGTGTGTGTGTATCTGTGTGTGTGTTGCAGAGAGAGATGCTGTTTGATAAGGACCTGGTGCTGCAGCAGCTCAGATACACAGGCATGCTGGAGATGGTGCGCATCATGAAGTCAGGCTACAGCGCCAAGTACACCTTCAAGGTGGGCTACAAACAGTGTTTGGATAATATGAAGTGTTGACATTCAAAAGGCACCAGAGACGGTACCAGTTGATACTGCTGTGTATTGAGTCATCCTGTTGTATATTGAATCATCACCACAAGAAGTGTTGTATTACGTGTAATGTGTTGGTTGATTATGTCATGTGATGGTTCTTGAAGGAATTCCTTGAGAAGTTTAGAGTGTTGCTACCAAAGGAAGCAACTACAGCACCTGAGGACATAGCTATGCTGCTTCAAAAGATGGGCCTGGAACAAACCACCTACCAAATTGGAAAAACCAAGGTATAGAAATATCATATATTCAGGCTACATGTTGACTGTCCCTCCTAAAGACCTCTTCATCTCCACTACCCCCCTGTACAGTTTCTCTACTGTAAATAAAACACATTTAAAAAGTAATCCTTCCTTCTAGCTTTGTGACTGCCAATGGCCCCTGGTCCTCACATAGATTAGTTTTTCTTATGATGACTGATGTATAGATGATTCACTTACTTCAGACAAATGTACTTGTAAGTCGCTTTGAATAAAGGCGTCTGCTAAATGTCAAAATGTCATGTAAATGTAAATCATATCACCTCATATCACATTATAGTCAAGTTTATTGTTACTGACTCACTGTACGAGTAAACCATGGTGGCCTCCTATTGTCCCGTCTAAATGTCCGTTGTCCGTCACATCTGCCCAGGTGTTCCTCAAGGAGAAGCAGAGACAGTGGCTCCTGGACACCCTCAACAAGGAAATGATACGGCACATTGTCACGCTGCAACGCTGGTTCCGCGCTTGTTTGATCAGGAAGCACTTCCTGTACAAGAAGGATGCAGCTACGATCATACAGGTATGCATGGTATTAACCACCACATCACATATATACAGTATAGGGTACCAGGACCTAACATAGCATTGTGTTTGACTGGGACATGGGAAAAGGAGTGAAACGGACTCTGACTCTGGTCGTTAGAATTCCAAGAGGGATTGTGATGTTTCTCCCCCATAATTCCCGGTGTTGCAGCGCTGCTGGCGGGCGTTCCGTGATCAGACCCGTAGCCGTGCTGCCACCGTGATCCAGGCGGCGTGGCGCAGCTCCCATGAGAGGGCAGACTACATGCGCAAGCGTGGCAGCATTAAGAAGATGCAGGCCCTGGTGAGGAGCCGCTCCGGACGTACGAGGTAGTAACGCAGCCCATCTGACTCTTACTTATAATCAATATAAAGTTAACTTGACTATTATAACATGGAAATCATCTAAACACCTGCTCCAGGCTATGCTGAGGCTCTAGAACCTAGAAGGTTGTTTTCACTCCTATGTTCAATGTTCACTACGTCATTTTCATCGTCGGACTGTTAAGGTGACTGTAAAGTGGTGATGGTGCTCACTGGGTCCGTCCCTCTCCTAGGAGTCAGTCCCAAGAGGAGCAGAGAGGAGCAGAGCCGGCTGAGGGAGAGAAGCCCAGGCCGGTCCAGCCTCAGAGGACTCTGGAGACCAGGGGGCTGAGGAGGCAGCAGGGGGTGGAGCACAGCCCTAACAGGAGCCCTAACAGGAGCCCACACTCAGGGTCAGGGTCAGAGGTCAACGAGGAGAAACGAGAGGGAAGAGGGACTCCTCCTCTTAACAGACCGTTCTCTGTTCCTCTGGACACCCAGTCCTCCAGGGACAGAGAGGAGGACTCCACCAGCCACTCCCACGCCGTCCAGCGCCACCCCAACACGGAGGAGATCAAGGAGAAGGCAGAGAGGTGGAAGGAGAGGAGGAATGACGGATCACCTCGAGACGACTCGAGCCCTGAAATCCGTCATCCGAGGGATAAACGGATACAGGGTTTGCAGTAAGTTACTCCGGAGTGTTTCTCTCCTCCGCCTCAGCTTTCGCTTCGATTAAATGTCCTTAACGTCGTACGGAATCTGCGGCTCGTCTCGTCACTAAAGCTTGACTGTCTTTCTTCCTCTACTCAGGGAACGACGAGGGAAGTCCGTGTCTATGGACAATGTGTCCAAGATCAGCTCCTCAGGCTCAGCCTCAGGCTCTGACAGCTCCCCTTCTACAGCTGAGGTACTGATGCAGCTCTAATTACAACCTTGTACATGTTACATACCTCATACATGTTTGTCACATCTACACAGGTCAGCAAGACATTTGCTATCAAGTCAGTTTACACATACACTGTATAACATCGGTGAAACACACGCTTCATCAAACAATCGCCTCTCATTTGCCTAGTTGTCATGCAGTATACTATTGAGGGAGTGCGAGATTGGGGCTTGCAAATTCTTGTATGAAGTATATATTTTTTTACAGTCACTAACGTCCTGCTGCTATGCTGGATGGAGTAACGCAGGCGATATGACCTTGAGAGTCTCAGTCTTGTCTAACTGTGTCTCTTGACCACTCCTGTCCTGGCCCGCGTACTGTAGGACAAGGTGCAGGTGCGCTACCGCAAGCGGCCCAAACGCAAGCGCCGGTTAGCCCACGCCCGCAGTGGGCTGATGTTTAACCTTGCGGGGTCCAAGGAGAGCGAGTACTGGAGTTACCCCTTGCCCCCTATCAGCCCCGCAGGGCCCAGGGGGACCAGCCGCTCCAGTGTCGACGTTCGACAAAACCGCAAAACCCTGGTCCAGGTACCGACCACTGCCAACCAGCCTGACTCACAGTTCTATGAGGAAAACTTCAGACGACGCTGCCCTGTGCATGAAGGCTTTGCATGTGTACAAGGATACTCATCTCACCGGCCGACTGGATGGGGCTGCAGTGTGCAGGGTCTGCTAACTTCAGCTCTGCGGCCCGCGGGGCTGAGAAACTGAGCTGTAGCCACATTCATCCATCCGCTGCCACTGATTTGTGGTGCGATGGCTCTTTGCTACAGCTCGTTTCTGACCTTTTTTGACACAGTGTTTAGCCAGTTTAGCTAAACGATGTACAGTTCACAACACTGCAGTATGTTACTGGTCAACTGTTATTTGTGGGGTAGTTCTTCAGGTGTTCTTGGGTGTATTCTCTCTTTGAAGCCTTCACCATGAGGGTGAAAGGGATTGCAGTCGTTTAACTCAGCAGATCATGGGAGTCAATTAAATGCCATTCTGTTGACCATGTAAATCTGGGAGATAACAAAATGTTGTTTCATATTCTATGCAAAATGCAAAATTATCGCTAATATATGTGTGTCCTGACTACAGCGTTAGATAGAGGCCGTTATCAAATACAGCAAAAAAGGTCACGGTTCAGGTGGTGATAATGCTCTACTGGACTAGCGCATGATGCTGAATGTCTAACCAGTGATGGGAGGTGTGCATTCAATGTTCTTCTGGTTCCATTTAAGTGCTATTGCTAATGTGTATTCCCTGTTGGTGGTGGTGGGGAAATCTGTGGGATTCCTGACCGATGAGACATGGGTGTGGTTGCTGCAGGGATCTTGGTGGAGAATGGGGATAAGCTGTACTGTGGCTGGCTGGGCGTGTGGGCTTCACTGTCTGAAACATGGGTCTCCTCCCCTATACATCAAAACGGCATGATATGAATAAAATAATAATAAGAAAAATACGATTTCTCCTGATTTTAATCATCAATCTTTTCCTTTGCAGACACCTAAGTTCCTCATACTGCACGTTGACTGTTCATGATGATACATTCTGATATTTTCACCGACAGGCTATGTGTTGTGTTGTTGTGTTGTGTTGCTGTGTTGTGTAAAAGGTTTTTCAACCAAGGTTCTCCCTTCCAGTTTCAGACACCCACAGACCTTGTTGTAGATGGTACTAGGTTCAGCCTTCCACCAAGGAGAACCAATGAGGACTCAGGAAACCAGAATTCCACCGTATCTCAGCCAACCACTCCCGAAAGGTAAAGCCCCTTCAGCCAATGGGGATATTCTGATTGCGAAAGCCCTTTCAATTTGAGTCGTTTTGAAGTCTTTGCATTCTGTTACATGTGTGAAATGGGTATAGCATTATGTAGTTGCCTCTTTATTGATTACATATGCATATGTTCTGTGTTATGGTTAATATTTGACCCTTTGTATGCCACAGGCTTGGGTTCCTCAGTAAGTTTCTGAAGAAACGGAGGGATTTCCAGATAACTGAGGATGGTAAGCAGACCAAAGTCCCTATAAGAGAAAGGTGAACCCTACACCAAACCTCTCATGGTGTTTGTAACAAACTGCCTTAGAAATGCCTTCAATTCAGGGAGTCTCTCCTTTGCTGCCATCTAGTGGTCTAACAGCCTAATGTTAGAAAGTATCTGAATTCAAATTGATACTGTATGTGTTTAGTTTGAATGAACGTTAGTTTTTGGCTATGTTAGTATTATTTCCAAAAAGGTCAAATCCTTTTATTTTCCAAAGAAAGCCCTCCCGAATGCCTGGCTTATTAAGTAAGAGTATGATATATTGTCCTAACTCTTGATCCTTTTCACCCACCTCTCCCCCTCTACACACACTCATCCATCCTCTCCTTCCCTACAGCCACCTCCCCCTCCAACTCCCACTCCCCCTACAGCTATCGCACATCGAGCCAGAGCCCCAGAGACGTGCGTCGGAACCCCACCATCAAAATAAGCCGGGCCACCCGGGTCTCAGACCAGACCTCTCTGGACCGAGAGATCACCGACAGTGATGAGCTGCGTCACCTGGATGAGTTCCTAGGTGACGTGTTGGTCTTGGACAGATCATGTTTTTATCCTGTTTTCAACACTCTCTTACTCATGTACTGTTAGTCCTTGCTACTTTTTCTTTCTTTTGCACTGTGTTGTTTTTAATCATCTGGCACTTTGAGCTGCATTCTTATGTATGAACGGTGCTATATAAATAAAGATTACTATTATTATTATTATTATTATTATTATTATAGGTAACCAGGTGAACGAGCTCCGCACCAGGATCAAGGAGCTGTCGGAGACGGAGAGCATCTTCCTCAAGGCCACCTTGCAGTTCAGAGAGACCATCAAAAGCATGTACTCTGTCTCTGTGAGTCCACCCTCCTTACCTGAGCACCTTCAACTGAAAGAAACGATTGAGATCTCTGTAGGTTAAAAACTAACATACTGTATGGTGTAATATACAATTATGTGGACTAGTGTATTCTAGAAGAATGGATTGGCACTCGCTACCCGAGGCAGATAGAAACCAAATCGATAGAATTGACAGCATGGCAGTTGCTTTGATCCAGATGGCTAACTAACTCCATCATCTCCGCTGGCCAACAGAAGCCACACGTGGGCTACAGGGGTCTGATGAAGGGCTACCATAACAAGGTGACCTGTCTCGCTGGGCCCAAGCAGAAGAACGAGGTCCAGCTGGTGGTCAACCTGTTCCAGTCCGTCCTGGACGGGTTCATCAGGGGGGAGATCAAACGAGAGGAGGCAGAGCCACCCAAGGTACCTTTGGGCGTTCAAGATCGGTTATTATTAACTGAAATTATTAAATGAAATTGTAATGTTGGTGGGCAATTATTTCCCCCTCTGATGTTCTTATCGGCTTGTTGCAGGTCGTTAAGAAGACAAAGAGGAAGAAAAAGGACAAGTGTGTAAGTTGATTTGCCTCATAGAGCTAAGCCCCTGAGTGAGGTACTCATAGATCGTTCTAGTAGATTGTTCTTTCTCTCTCTCTCGCTGTCTAACATAACCTATGAATAATTTTCAGCCCAGCAGCCCTCTGGGTCACATGTTCAGCACGTACCAGGTGAACATCATGCAGTCGTGTGACCTGTGTGGCTCCTACATCTGGGGCATGGAGAAGGCCTACATGTGTGGAGGTGAGAACATTGCACCTTTCACCTCCTTTTTTTCCCTTGTATTCGAACTCAGAATAGACCCAGATCCGTAATGATCATCGTAACCTTCTCCGCTGCTCTCTTTTGTTTAGCTTGTAAATTGGTGTGCCACAAGAAATGCCTCACCAAAATCATCACAGATTGTTCGACGCGATGTGCCAGAAAGGTAAGCCCTGCAGTTGATTACCACTCTTGGTGGACTTGTTTTAGAGTGCGATAAACACGCACAGCACGATGCATGTCATTGTTGGTGGTTCTGGGAATACAAGACCTGCAGGATTGATTTTGAGGACACTTGGTCTTTAACCATTGGTCCACGCCTCTGGAACAGCCTGCCAGAGGAGCTGAGGGTGTCACAATCTGTAAACACCATTAAAAGACATCAAAAACAAGTGCCCTGCGGTGGCGTAGCGGTCTAAGCACTAGCCACTAGTGCAAGCTGCCCACCGGGGACTGGGATCGAATCCCGGTCTCGCCAGATCCGGATATGGCCGAGGCACACAGGGAGCGGCATATTGAGCGGCCGCTCCAGAGGGCGGTATAGGACTATTTCCGGACAAGGATCCGTCGCGCAACAGCGCCCCCGGGGTGCCCGAATAACGGTGCTGGGCTCGAGGAGCCAGTCAGCTAGTCTGCCTGGCGATCTCCTCTGGGGCTGCCGGGTCGTGCGGCGGATCCTACGCAATAGGCAGGGGATAATTGGATGCTAGGTTGGGTTCAATTGGATACCAAATTGGGTGAAAAAGGGATAAAATCTGAAAAAATAAAAAAATAAAAATGACATCAAAAACATACCTTATTAGCTCAGCATTCCTTTAGTTTGGTTTTATCGTATTGCTGTGTTATAATTGTATTGTCGTATTTTTTCATTTTACTGTTAAGCACCTTTTTGCACGAAAGGCACTATATATATAAAGTTTGATTTCATTTAATTGTCTCTAATCTATCGCAGGACACTAGCGTACCCGGCTCGCTACACTTCGGCGTGCGGGTGTGTGTGCTGACCAGTAAGGCCTACCCTGTGCCCATGGTGATGGAGATGATGCTGGAGCACATGGAGATGAACGGCCTCTACACCGAGGGCATCTACCGCAAGTCGGGCTCCGCCTGCCGCGGCAGGGAGCTGCACCAGCTGCTAGAGACTGGTACGACCTTGTAGCAGCCAATAATGTAATAACTACCGTTACTGGTTGTTATTACAGTAACGTTGTTATTGCAGAGTTTAAGTAATCGCCAACCAAAGCAATACTTTTGGTGACTGTAGCAGTGAAGGACAGCGGGAAGCGGTAGAAATCGGAGGACAAGATCATTGTAATATTGTAATGCATGAGATGGATTGATACCATTCCTTATTCCTTTCCATGCATTACAATGAGCCTGTCATCCAATTTCTACCTCCACCAGCCTCCCCTGTTATACATGTACTGTTACAGAATAATGGGAGTGGTATGTAGGAAACTCAGGGTGGTCACTAGATTCATCTGGGGGAAACAGTCATTATCTGGTTGACTTGGCACAGGGCTGGAGATCAATGAAGTACTACTACTACTACTACTACTACTACTACTACTACTACTACTACTACTACTACTACTACTACTACTACTACTACTACTACTACTACTACTACTACTACTACTACTACTACTACTACTACTACTACTACTACTACTACTACTACTACTACTACTACTACTACTACTACTACTACTACTACTACTACTACTACTACTACTACTACTACTACTACTACTACTACTACTACTACTACTACTACTACTACTACTACTACTACTACTACTACTACTACTACTACTACTACTACTACTACTACTACTACTACTACTACTACTACTACTACTACTACTACTACTACTACTACTACTACTACTACTACTACTACTACTACTACTACTACTACTACTACTACTACTACTACTACTACTACTACTACTACTACTACTACTACTACTACTACTACTACTACTACTACTACTACTACTACTACTACTACTACTACTACTACTACTACTACTACTACTACTACTACTACTACTACTACTACTACTACTACTACTACTACTACTACTACTACTACTACTACTACTACTACTACTACTACTACTACTACTACTACTACTACTACTACTACTACTACTACTACTACTACTACTACTACTACTACTACTACTACTACTACTACTACTACTACTACTACTACTACTACTACTACTACTACTACTACTACTACTACTACTACTACTACTACTACTACTACTACTACTACTACTACTACTACTACTACTACTACTACTACTACTACTACTACTACTACTACTACTACTACTACTACTACTACTACTACTACTACTACTACTACTACTACTACTACTACTACTACTACTACTACTACTACTACTACTACTACTACTACTACTACTACTACTACTACTACTACTACTACTACTACTACTACAACAACATCAATATTGGTAGAAAGTTATTTCATTGCAGTCTTGCTTTTCTGTTTTTGTGTTTTCAGATCCCGATACAGCTTGTCTAGAGAACTATCACATCCACACCATCGCAGGGATGATCAAACGCTGGCTTCGCGAACTGCCGGATCCCCTCATGACTTTCACCCTTTACAATGACTTCCTGCATGCTGTTGGTAAGCCTGCTGCTGGCTACATACTGTACTACATACTGTACATAGTCATACCTGTACAATTTCATTAGACTGATTTGTCTTTAGTCAATGTTTCCCACAGCACCAGTGTTTTGAGGCCATTCGAAACATAGTTGAAAGGATAATATTAGAAACGATATTCAATCATGTTCTCTTGTAATGTATCTATACCTGGGGAGGCTGGCGGAGGTAGAAATCGGAGGACAGGACTCATTGTAATGCATGGAACGGAATGAGGAATGGTATCGTTAACGGGTTCCGCATTCCATTCCATGCATTGACAACGTCCACTGATTTCCACTGAACTAAACCTGTTTGCTCCCCACGTAAAGAGTTGCCAGAGAGATCTGAACAACTTAGGGCTGTCTACCAGAAACTGGACGAACTTCCCTCTTCTAACTTCAACACCCTGGAAAGACTCATCTTTCATCTCGTCATGTAGGGAGTCCTTTCTATTAGCTCTCATTTGTTGTCACTTAATATCTCATTTGTTCAAACACAAAGGATTTCCTATTATGGCCACAAGACTTGTCAACAATGTTATTGATGAAGTTCATCAGATACTTTTACCTTTATCTAGGGTGGCCAAGGAGGAAACCAACAACAGGATGTCTGCTAACTCCTTAGCCATTGTCTTTGCCCCGTGCATCCTGCGCTCCCCAGACCTCTCTGACCCCTTCCTCGGCATGAAGGACGTTGGCAAGACTACAACGTGAGTCACAGACGCCTATCCAGTCCTACAGGCATCATTTACGACGAATGTATGGAGTTACTTTATTGTCACGGGACAGAGTACCCAGGAGAGTCAAGGACAGTCTCAATACAATACAAATATGCACAAGAGTTCTGTACAGTCTGTGGTCAAATGAATCACCAAATGATTAATTTATGTGAATTCATTTCGGACCCCCTGGAAAACAGTAATGATTGTTGCAGCGAGCATTATCCTGGTTAAGCAAAGATGGATACCAGCTGAGACTGGTGGAGGTAGAAATCGGAGGACGAGCTCATTGTAATCCATGTGTTTGACGCCGTTCCTCGTTCCATTCCGTGCATTGCAATGAACCCTGTCCTCCGATTTCTACCTCCACTAGCCTCCCCTGTTAGACATATGAATAAGCTCTTGCAGTGTAGTATCAATATTGTGAATAAAAGGATGCTGTTAGCCAGCACTGACCCTTCCTTTCCACAGGATAGTCGAGATCCTGATCACTGAGCAGTTCAGGCGTTACCACGAGAAGATGCAGGAGATCACAGAGCTGGAGTACGCCGAGGCCCTGGCCGTCAACCAGCTCAAACTGAGGAGACAAAACACGGTGAGACGGGTTCCAGCCATGGGGTCTGCTGCTACATCAGACTGCACCGCCATCAATGGCATTATATGTTCACAATAAAACATTTACTATTATGTATTGTGTTTATCATTTAGAGTAGTACTTCTTATTAGTCCATCCGTTACACAATACTAAAAAAAGAATGTGCCTTTGCTACTCTACTGTGAAGTAGATCATCTCTAACTGAGCGGTGTGGCTGTGTGCCGAGGGTTAAAACTGTTTGTCGAGCCCCGCGGTGGCGCAGCGGTCTAAGCATTAGCCACTAGTGCAAGCTGCCCACCGGGGACTGGGATCGAATCCCGGTCTCGCCAGACCCGGATATGGCCGGGGCACACAGGGAGCGGCATATTGAGCGGCCGCTCCCAAAGGGGGGTATAGGACTATTTCCGGACAAGGATCCGTCGCGCAACACCGCCCCCGTCTGGTGCTGGAGTAACGGTGTCGGGCTCGAGGAGCCAGTCAGCTAGTCTGCCTGGCGATCTCCTCTGGGGCTGCCGGCCACGGGGTCGTGCGGCGGATCCTACGCAATAGGCAGGGGATAATTGGATGCTAGGTTGGGTGCAATTGGATACCAAATTGGGTGAAAAAGGGATACAAATCTGAAAAAAAAAAAAAACTGTTTGTCTGTAACCTGATTTATTTGTTCCTGAAGATTGTTGAGAAGCCCTTCTCAGAGCTGGAGGTTCCCCGCATCGAAATGCCAGCAAACTTCTTAGAGCCAGACTCAGACGAGAGGATCCTGATCGAGAGGATCAAATCCATAAAGCAGGAGAAGTGAGTGGAGAGTCCTCCGGTTCAGCGGGTACAGTTCAGCTGGTACAGTTCCTATGAGCTCTTGAGCTTTGTGTCTTTTGTATTAACTGTCTCGGTCTTGTCTTTGTTAGGGACGACTTGGCATGCAGGTTGCCTGAGCTGGAGCAGGAGAACTCGGACAACGATAACCTGGACTCAGAGTCGTCAGTGAGCTCAGACAGCCTGCTGGAGGGGAGCATTGACTCGGAAGGTCAGTAGAGAGGTACGGTACAGTTACCACAGTTACCGGATCAGTTACCATCCTCTGGGTTGCTTTTCTTCAACTGTTTTCAACTGTTTATTTCTTTACAAGTGGTATTTTGGGTTAGGTTTATTGATAAGTGGAGGTGCAACCCATAACACAATAGAGCTTACGTGGCTCTCGTAATTAACTGTCTATTTAAACAGTAGTGTCGGTGCATACACTTGGTGTTGGTTTGTAAAAAAAAAAACGAGTTATTTTCTACTGGTAGATTTAACTATTGCACTTTTGGTGGTATGGGCTTTCACTCTATCTTTTTTATTGGGACGTTAGCACAATGGTATCAGCAGCAGGTCAACTGTATTAGCCGGGCCCCAATTGTGACAGCAGCTGGTGAAACCGGGAACAAGTCGCCAACCAATCAAAATGCAATGGATTCGGTGAGTAATCCCCACTACTCTACACTAACTAGGTAGTAGTGGGGATTACTCACCGAATCCATTGCCATTGCTTGAGTAGTGAGTGTGTCATTGATTTTCAACAACGCTGAAATTTATTTACATATTTCAGAATAAAAGTCAGTTGGCGACTTGATCCTGATTTCACCAGCTGCCGTCACATTTGACTAATCCTTAGTTTCTGTATCAGGAAGGGTAAACACTGGAGCCAAAGTGCCCGAGTGTCCCCCTAAGCCCGCTGACCTGGCACGGAAGGTGAAAGGCGAGAGGAGTGGGCAGCCAGATGGGCAGAAGGCAAGGACTCCATCTGACAGGAAGGACCGGACAGCTGTTACCCAATCCCTCTATGTCCTCCCGAGCCACGACGGCCCCGCCGCCCCCCTCCCACCGTCCTCACTCACCAACAACCTCCCAACACCCACACCCAAGATGAACAGGAGCTTCTCCGATCTAGACATCCCTTTCATAGACGAGGACATCTAATCTGGGGTTAGAACACTCAAGTACACATTTTTGGCAGCAGTTGAGGGAAACTGGAAATGTAAAAGAAAAGGCTGAGTAATGGAGGCGTTGTGTTATGGCAACGTGGACAAGTACCAAGCACTTTCTGTACCCTTTCCAATGTCCTTTCTTTCTAATAATAAAAGCTGCTTTGGAAATTGAGTGCCTCTAATAGTGCCTCTAATAATATGTCACCAACGGCTGAATAAAATGTGCCATTGCTTTTATCCAAATGTACTTTTCTTTTGTTGTAATGTCAAAGTATTTTTGACTTTTTCTATGGTAATTCATGATGTGTCTTATTGTTTGACAATTATGCAATGAGGACCAATGCACATTTTTTTTATCTACCAAGTGGTAATTTACTCAACCTACAACATATTGGACCAACGATATGCCTCAGTGCTGGCATGTACTCATCTGGACTGGTACGATGCAGGGGAAGACCTTGCCCGTAGGACAAAATGTTATCTTTTATTGAGAAACAATAATAATCCTAAAAATAAAAGATTTTTGCACAGAGATTATTCTCAATTAGATATCAGGTAGGTCTGTCACTCGGCATGTATTTTTTTTCTTTTCAAGTGTTTCTCTCTTGAATAATTTGTATTTTATAGTTTCCTATATAATTGATTACTTGTGCAATGTCATGAGATTGTATTGGAAAAAAAGACTGTGATTTCAGGTTCTTCACAGTTGGATCTAAAGAATGCTGCCTCCTTTATATACTGAAAATGATGGCTTTTTTACTATGCTCATAAAGCTGTATAGTTTAGGCTACAATACTTTTTAATGTCATCTATAGGTAAGCATGATCGTGTATGTATGCACAGTGGAGTAATGTTTACTATCCTCTCAACCCAAGCTCATTTGGTTATGTCTACTGTGCTCTCACAGAAATAAACTGACAATGATGATTGACAGTGGTTATTGTTTTATTGAAGGACACACTTACTTGCAGCTCTGTAAGACTGAGCTGTTTTCTTGTCTTCATGAATAGGCTACACACTACAGGTGGTTCTGACCAGTGACCAGTGCATATGGGGGTTGTGGTTACACTGTTTTTGTATTTAAAAAAAAATCATAAATAAATTAAATACAATGATGTAATCCTTCCTGTTGCTCTCATGAAGTCGAGGGAGGAGGCACAGGAGGTATGTATATCTGATAGAGACCACTCTAATCAGAGCAATGCTGCCCAGTGCCCACCTATATAAAGGGGGTCCCCTTTGTTCTGGCAAAGCCGCGATGATGCTGCCAAATGACATTGTGTTATCAATTAGTACAAACGTTGTGTTTAGCCTATCAACCCCAGAGTTGACGCTGCCTGCCTGCCAATCAGGGCGGGATCTCGTGCAGGAGGGGGCGGGATCTCGTCCAGGAGGGGGCGGGATCTCGTCCAGGAGGGGGCGGGGTTTGTTTTTGTCCAGGAAGATGGGTCAGAGTGAGGTGGGGACATGGGCAATCATTTAGCTTAGCTAAGGTAGCCAGACCAGGCGAGTCAATTATTGATAACTAGTTGAAAGGCTCAATCCCTAAACCTTACCTCTCTGACACCCAGAATGGACATCAGCTAACATTAACAATGACGGGAGAGAAGAAGAAGAAAAAGCGGCTGAACCGCAGCATTCTCCTGGCCAAGAAGATTATTATAAAAGATGGAGGCTCCACTGTGAGTTAAATATTTATTTACCTTTCTTCTTTGGCTGAGTAGCAGTATAGCGATATGTGTTATAATTGTTGCAATGCGAGATATTTGTCGCAAGATGTTTTGTTGTGAAATGAAGGAGTAATGCCCGTGATGTCCGTTTGTTTGGTTCAGCGGCCTGAGCGTTTTTTTTTTTTTGCAATTGTCTTTTTATTCAACAATAAGAACAATAATACAACAATTCAACGACAACAAAAACAACAAAAGAAAAACATTAAAAGGAAAAGAAAAAGCTACTGCTGTCATGTCTCAAGTCTGTGCCTGAGCGTTTTACACGTCAGCTGGATGTGTTCGTCCTGTCAGACAGACTAGCCGGGTTACACTAGGATGTGTTTGTCCTGTCAGACAGACTAGCCCGGGTTACACTAGGATAGGATGTGTTTGTCCTGTCAGACAGACTAGCCGGGTTACACTAGGATGTGTTTGTCCTGTCAGACAGACTAGCCCGGGTCACACTAGGATGGGATGTTCGTCCTGTCAGACAGACTAGCCCGGGTCACACTAGGATGGGATGTGTTCGTCCTGTCAGACAGACTAGCCCGGGTTACACTAGGATAGGATGTGTTTGTCCTGTCAGACAGACTAGCCCGGGTCACACTAGGATAGGATGTGTTCGTCCTGTCAGACAGACTAGCCCGGGTCACACTAGGCTAGGATGTGTTCGTCCTGTCAGACAGACTAGCCCGGGTCACACTATGATAGGATGTGTTCGTCCTGTCAGACAGACTAGCCCGGGTCACACTATGATAGGATGTGTTCGTCCTGTCAGACAGACTAGCCCGGGTGACACTAGGATAGGATGTGTTCGTCCTGTCAGACAGACTAGCCCGGGTTACACCAGGATGTGTTTGTCCTGTCAGTCAGACTAGCCCGGGTCACACTAGGATAGGATGTGTTCGTCCTGTCAGACAGACTAGCCCGGGTTACACTAGGATGTGTTTGTCCTGTCAGACAGACTAGCCCGGGTTACACTAGGATAGGATGTGTTCGTCCTGTCAGACAGACTAGCCCGGGTTACACTAGGATAGGATGTGTTCGTCCTGTCAGACAGACTAGCCCGGGTTACACTAGGATAGGATGTGTTCGTCCTGTCAGACAGACTAGCCCGGGTTACACTAGGATAGGATGTGTTTGTCCTGTCAGACAGACTAGTCCGGGTTACACTAGGATAGGATGTGTTTGTCCTGTCAGACAGACTAGCCCGGGTCACACTAGGATAGGATGTGTTTGTCCTGTCAGACAGACTAGTCCGGGTTACACTAGGATAGGATATGTTTGTCCTGTCAGACAGACTAGCCCGGGTTACACTAGGATAGGATGTGTTTGTCCTGTCAGACAGACTAGTCCGGGTTACACTAGGATAGGATGTGTTCGTCCTGTCAGACAGACTAGCCCGGGTGACACTAGGATGTGTTCGTCCTGTCAGACAGACTAGCCCGGGTGACACTAGGATAGGATGTGTTTGTCCTGTCAGACAGACTAGCCCGGGTGACACTAGGATGTGTTCGTCCTGTCAGACAGACTAGCCCGGGTTACACTAGGATAGGATGTGTTCGTCCTGTCAGACAGACTAGCCCGGGTCACACTAGGATAGGATGTGTTCGTGCTGTCAGACAGACTAGCCCGGGTTACACTAGGATGTGATGTGTTCGTCCTGTCAGACAGACTAGCCCGGGTTACACTAGGATAGGATGTGTTTGTCCTGTCAGACAGACTAGCCCGGGTCACACTAGGATAGGATGTGTTTGTCCTGTCAGACAGACTAGCCCGGGTTACACTAGGATAGGATGTGTTTGTCCTGTCAGACAGACTAGCCCGGGTTACACTAGGATAGGATGTGTTTGTCCTGTCAGACAGAATAGCCCGGGTTACACTAGGATAGGATGTGTTTGTCCTGTCAGACAGACTAGCCCGGGTCACACTAGGATAGGATGTGTTCGTCCTGTCAGACAGACTAGCCCGGGTTACACTAGGATAGGATGTGTTTGTCCTGTCAGACAGACTAGCCCGGGTTACACTAGGATAGGATGTGTTTGTCCTGTCAGACAGACTAGCCCGGGTTACACTAGGATGTGTTTGTCCTGTCAGACAGACTAGCCCGGGTTACACTAGGATAGGATGTGTTCGTCCTGTCAGACAGACTAGCCCGGGTTACACTAGGATAGGATGTGTTTGTCCTGTCAGACAGACTAGCCCGGGTTACACTAGGATAGGACGCCACTGCACAGGTTGGACAGATAGAAACGAGCTATAGCAGCAGACGTTGTTAGCGTGATAAGCTAGCCAGAAACTGTATAATAGTTATGTTTTTGCTTTTTTTAAATTAGCTATCGGTCAAAAAAAGAAGACATGTCTTTTTTGTTAAGCTTTGACACTTTTGCGCCTTATTAAATAGCTGGATGCTACAAGTACAACAAGGCGATATAATCAGACATAATAAGTCGAACACCATCATCATCATCATCATCGGTATTGTTGACAATTTGGGTGTGTTGCTTTGCGATACTGTCAAGCCCTTTTTTTTTTTTTACAATGACATTTATATTCGAAGTTTGGGGATAACTTCCCGTTTCATATCTTAGTGAACTCAGAAGTTGGATAGATATGCGATTCAATCATGAATTGAGTCTCATAATTTTGGGTTGGCTTATTGAAGCCAAAAGGTCAACGCTGATATCAGAGATACTTGGTCTTGTTGTCCATCGGCTAACGAACACAACTGAGAAACCACTTGTGTGTTATTATAGCTAAAGCTTGGGCTAGCAAGATATTTGTCAAGATAACCATATCTTTCATAAGTCCCTTAGTTTCATAATTGCATCAGAAGATTGAGTCTAGGCCTATTGCAGGTCGTGCCTTCCTTGTTTTATTGTTTGCTGATAAAACATTTTTTTCTGAACTTGATACATATTTGTTCGTGGACTAAAGTTCATATCCATGTTTCATGAGTAAGCCACATAGCCTATACCCAAATTATAAGTGGAATGTAATTAAAGGTATTCAATTAAATGGTGTGTGTGTGTGTGTGTGTGTGTGTGTGTGTGTGTGTGTGTGTGTGTGTGTGAGAGAATAAATTATGCTATTTGACAGGTGTAGAATAATAACGATGATACTTAATTGATCCCTGAGGGGAATTTATCTTTTTGCACAACCCCTGCAATGGTAATGGTGGTAGGATACCTTTAGATATGATGCCAGGCCAGCAACCCTCCAGTCACCAGTTCACCCCCGGTCCCCCCTGGGGTGGGGACCGAACCAGCGACCTTACGATTGCTGGCGGCCGCTCTAACTTCTAGACTACCAGGCACCCCCCATATAGGCTTAATGATTCCAATAACATCCAATAACATTACATGTTTGCAAAACCAACGCCATTCTGTTCTCATCACACCTTTTCACAAGTGTTGATTAGCTGGCAAGGACAGTCATTAACACCTCATGCTATGATTTGTGCGAGACTTCGTTTCAACTGTAATCTATCTTCAGTTTGCAATCTGTGTGATGACTTGGTTAGGGTTGAAATTGGATCTTATACCATTTCACACAAGGACACACACAGCCTAAATTTCAAATGGTTTTCGTGTTGGTAAAGACATTGCAACACCCAACATAAGCCACGTCATTTTTTCAGGCCCACTGTGCTGTTTACCCAGAATGTTTTCAAATGATGACAAAGGCTTTTTGTTATCATGTCCGCAACAGGTGGTGTTCACAGATTTGCGATGGGGGGGGGGGGAGGGAATCATCTCTTTTCATCAAAAGCAGTGTTTGCTCCCTGTGCTCTCCCAGTGATAACCCGCCACAGCAGGGGGCCGTCTGTGTTCCGACGGCGTTGTCTGTCTGTCTGAGCCTCGCTGCATGGTTAAATGACAAACCACATGAACCGCTACTGTCTTGAGCTGGGCCTGGCCTACTTTACGGCCACCATGCTTTTCACACCTCCTCGCCTTCCTGGCAAGGCTCGATATCCGCTCTCACACCCATCACGCCATTCACTCGGACAACAGGAAGGATCTTATCGACCCATTCAGAATGAACAGTGTTTCTCTGTCGGGGAAAATGTTTTTGTTTTTTCTCTCATTCTCTCTCTGAGAACGTCTTGTTGTTATCCGATTCACATTCCGCAGATATTGTGTTATGAGGAGTAGGTCTGTGTCTTCAGTTAAACAGGTCATGAGTGGTAAGAGCTGTCAAATGCTTCTCTGTTTCTTTGCTCATTGTCTAGAGAGGCTACTACTACAGGTACTACAGCACTAAGCAGGCCCTTCACTTGTGTGGTGACTTGAGTATGATGTTTACTGCCTCTCAGCTAACAGTTGTCCCCCTCTTCCTCTCCCTCTCTCCCTCTCTCCCTCTCTCCCTCTCTCCCTCCAGCCACAGGGGATCGGCGAGCCCAGTGTGTACCACGCTGTGGTGGTCATCTTCCTGGAGTTCTTCGCCTGGGGGCTGCTCACCACTCCTATGATCTCGGTAAACCCGCTGCCCTTCCATTCACGCCCACTTGACAGACAGACACACACACTGTTATGTTAAGGGGTCCCTTACATGACTGTTTATAATGCATTCATCCTCCCACCCACCCCTTGGTAATTCTTTCATAAGGCCAGCCAGGGAGTGACATTTCCCATTGCCTGGGATGAGGCAGCCCCACAAACATCTATGAATAATTGAATCCTAATCAAATGGCGACGAGGGCTGGATGACGCACTCTGTTTTGTGGATGAGAGACCCTGTGTCGGCAGACCCTGTGCTGGCCCAAATGGATTGGGAAATATGAAAAGGGACATCAAACGTTGCATTGTTTGTGCACCATCGCTTTGTTGAGAGGCTTATCAGAGAGAGAGAGGTGTGGGAGCGGGGGCGGGGGGTTAATAGACCAGTGTGTAGATGTTGGCTAGACACAATCAGGAACATGTGACCCCAGTCAATGGAAAGGTTTACTAAGGCCTATCATTTCAGCTAAACATACAATAGCCAGTGAATCATGGAATATATGCATTGTTTAACTTTGACTTAACTGAAGTCCGCAGGCTTCTGTGTTCTTACTTTCGCTAGACTTTTTCTATTTGTGTGCGTGTGTGTGCGTGTGCGTGCGTGTGCGTGTGTGTGTGTTTGTGTGTGTGTGTGTGTGTGTGTGTGTAGTGGTGATCTTGGTGGGTTTGCTGCTCTTTTATCTCCCTGGGATGCTGGAGAGGTGCTTCACTACTCCTGCTGAGCCCCCCCCCACTTCATTAGTAACTAGCAGCAGCCTTTGCTGCCTCACTCGGGCTCCGCCCCTGTACTCCCCATCCAGAGCCTGTGTAGTCAGGGGAGCTGGTCTCCAGGGGACACGCAGGCTACTGAAGCTACCCATGTGTGTAGCCAGCGGTCCTCCTGAGCGATAATCAGCCGTTGTTTTCTTTCTCCCGGTCACGCTCGGTTCGGTTTAATTTAAACCGAGGGTCATGTTCACGCTGGTGTCGATGACACCTCCTCCACTCTGCTCTTAATAAGAGCTGCCTAACTACTGTTCTCTCCGATGTGATAGACTTTGAACCGTGTTGCATCGATTCAGGTCCGCGCCGTTGATTGACCTCGTCTGATCGCGGCTGAAATGGGCGTACATGTGATGGTCTGATCCGTGAACGTGTTGTTTTGTAAAGGAAGGAGGGATAGGGATTCTATGCCGGGCGACTTTGATGTGTCTCCAGAGCAGCCTATCAATAATTAATTTATCTCCAGTCATTACAAAATGTAGGCTAGAATTTCTGATGAAAGAAATCGGAAATGATTAGGCTTAGTGGAAGAAAAAGAAGGGAAAAAAACAAAACAAAAAAGGTTTTCCCTTGTGTTTTTTGAAAAGCCAAGTGAAGATGTTTAAGTGCCTGATTTTATTTTCAATTAAAAAGTAATGCACATATTCATCGTTCAGGATGCATCAATCAATGCTCTCTCAGTAAAGTTAGCTAATTGTCACTTGAGAAACTCTGCAGATGCAGTATAACTGGTTCATTGTTACCAGACACAGTAGTAGGAGGGTGGAGGACGGACAGACAGACAGACAGACAGACAGACAGACAGACAGACAGACAGACAGACAGAGATCAAGAGTATAGGGATGGTTATATGGTACTCATTGGGGCCACTGTCTATAACATTGAGACCTGCTCCTAATTGTGATTTATGGGGTTCCTTTCCCACTGTGACAAGGTGTGTGTGTGTGTGTGTGTGTGTGTGTGTGTGTGTGTGTGTGTGTGTGTGTGTCTGTGTCTGTGTGTGTGTGGGTGTCTGTGCGTCTGCGTGTGTGAGTGTCTTTGTGTGTGTCTGTTCGCTCGTAGACACATGTCAGGTGAATGGATGACACAACGATGAACTTGGTGGTGGAACCATCACTCATTCAGCATCAAAACCCAATATATTCTGACCTTGAATCCAACCCCACCTGAGAACTCTGCATGGAAACACACTGGCCCTCCCTAGTTAGTGTGTATATTCTAGGTTGTGTCCTCAGGGGGCCTATATGCCTATATAGCCAAAAACACCATCCGTCATTCCCAACTCCTTAAAAGCAGGCTTGTCTTCATTCCACTGGCGCGACCATCACCTAGGACGTGCTCGCTCTCATTTACACTTACTTTTTTGCCATTTAGCAGATGGCTTTATCCAATGCGACTTACAAGCCATACGTGTGTCCAAGTAAGTGAATCATCTATCCATCAGTCGTCATAAGAAACAAGTAATCTATGCTAGGAGGACCAGGGGCCATTAGTATCTCCTCGTGTCTCTGACTGACAGAGGATCAGGTGGGGAGGGTGGTGTGTGTTCAGAGGTGCTGACTCCTGGCCTAGCTCTAGTGTGAATAACCCTGAGATGGAAGCCAGCTGCTGGAGGTCAACGTTCAGGGTGTGTTACACTGTAAATGAAGGACACATCGGCTCATGACGCTTTATCTGTGTTTGCGTTCCCAGGTCTTACGCGAAACATTCCCTCAACACACATTCCTGATGAATGGGTTAATTCATGGTGTCAAGGTAAGATAAGGCAATACACACACACACACACACACACACACACACACACACACACACACACACGCCCCCCCCCCAAAAAAGGTGTAATGTTAGTGTAACTCTCTCTCTCTCTCTATCTCTCTCTCTCTCTCTCTCTCTCTCTCTCTCTCTCTCTCTCTCTCTCTCTGTGTGTGTGGGTTAGATAAGGGACTCTTACTCACTGGCGTCATGTGTTTAATCATTTGCTGATGGCTGTGATGCTAGTACTAGCTGCTGTAGCACTGGTGACATTTGCTACTTTATGTTACATTTTAATCTCCAGGCTTCTACTTGTACAGTATGTCCTAACTCAGGTGGGAGTGGTAGGCCTCACTGTACATGCTGTAGCTTTATGTTTCAATGTAAACATGGTTAGATACACATTCACCCAATGCTCAGCTCAGTGATCTCTCTCTCTCTCTCTCTCTCTCTCTCTCTCTCTCTCTCTCTCGCCCCTCCCTCGCCTCGCCCCTCCCTCCTCCCCCAGGGCCTGCTATCCTTCCTCAGTGCCCCCCTGATCGGAGCGTTGTCGGACGTATGGGGGCGCAAGTCATTCCTGCTGCTAACCGTCTTCTTCACCTGCGCCCCCATCCCCCTGATGAAGATCAGCCCGTGGTGAGTGAGCCCGCAGATATCACAGCTCTTCGACACGAACCGGTTTTCATACAAATGCATTTAGGCTATAACGAGTCATGTCGCACAATGGAAATACACCTGAATCACCAAACAAAAGAAAACTAAAAGTAAATTATCATTGTTAACACACTCAACGTTTGTTTCCAAACAATGTCTGATATGATTAGACGGGTAGCCATCTAGATAGATAGTAAACTAGGTGGCTCCCAGCCCGTTGCACCCAGACTAAGCCTGCTGTTGAGCTCTCAGCGGATCATAACAATGCTAAGAGTAGGCTTAGTCTGTACCTCTGTTGACATACAGTAGAGACTAGCAGTGGCATTAAGAGTTCTGTTTCAGCTGACACGCCTCCCTCATGTCCTCCCCTCCTCCTCCTCTTGTCCTCCCCCCTCCTGTTGTCCTCTAATCCTCCCCTCTCCTCCTCCTCCTCTTGTCCTCTCCTCCTCCTCCTCTTGTCCTCCCATCCCCTCCCCTCCTTGTCCTCCCCTCCTCCTCCTCTTGTCCTCCCCCCTCCTCTTGTCCTCCCATCCTCCTCCTCCTCTTGTCCTCTCCTCCTCCTCCTCTTGTCCTCCCCTCCCCTCTCCTCCTTCTCCTCTTGTCCTCCCCTCTCCTCCTTCTCCTCTTGTCCTCCCCCCTCCTCTTGTCCTCCCCTCTCTTTCCTCCTCAGGTGGTACTTTGCGGTCATTTCCATGTCCGGTGTCTTCGCCGTCACCTTCTCTGTGATCTTTGCGTATGTGGCCGACATCACACAGGAGCACGAGAGGAGCACAGCCTACGGTTTAGTAAGGCCCAGAACAACATCCATGTCCATGTCTCAAATGTGTGACTAAAGCACTGAGACGCCGTTAGTGGCATGCTGTCAGATATGAGCCACTACCATCACCCATTGCTTTTCATGAGCACTGCGAACATGTTGGATAAGATTGATATATATGTACTCTCACAGAGCACTTTGTTAGGAACACTATGCTAATACTGGGTAAAGGCCTCCCTTTGCTCTCAAAACAGCCTCAATTCTTTGTGACATTGATTCCACAAGATGCTGGAAACTTTCCTTTGAACTTTCCTTTCTGGCCCATGATGACATGATTGCATCACACAGTTCCTGCAGATCTTTCCGGTGCACTTTCAAGCTGTGAATCTCCTGTTCTACCACATCCCAAAGGTGTTCTATTGGATTCAGCTCCGGTGACTGGGAAGAACTCATTGTCATGTTCATGAAACCAGTTTGAGATGAGTTTTGCTTTGCGACATGGTGCATTATCATGCTGGAAGTAGCCAGTAGAAGATGGGTACATTGTGGCCATGAAGGGATGCACATGGTCAGCAACAATAGGCTGTGGCATTCACGTGATGATTGATTGGTATTAACAGGGCTAAAGTGTGCCAAGAAAACATTCCCCACACCATTACACCACCTAAATGAATGAGAAGGTGGACAGGTGTTCCTAATAAAGTCCTTTTGTGAGTGTATATAAATCATATCTATCAATCTTATCTATTACACACACACGCACAACTAAAGGTGTGTAATATTAGTGTAACACCACATTGTTCCCCTCCCCTCCCCAGGTGTCGGCCACGTTTGCGGCCAGCCTGGTGACCAGCCCTGCCATCGGGGCCTACCTGTCCCTGACCTACGGGGACACGCTGGTGGTCATCCTGGCCACGGCCATCGCCCTGCTGGACATCTGCTTCATCCTGGTGGCCGTGCCAGAGTCCCTGCCAGAGAAGATGAGGCCGGCCTCCTGGGGAGCCCCCATCTCCTGGGAGCAGGCCGACCCCTTTGCCGTGAGTAGAGGGCCATCGACTGTTATTATTTTTTTTTTATTTTTTTTTTCACTAGCTCTGTGACTGTCACTAGCGTTTGGCGAAAGCACACTCCCATCTTGGCACTAAAAAATGACGATTACACGCTTAATTCCCCATGAACGTTCCAAATTGCATATCTCTGCCTCTGGGCTGTCATCATAGCAGTGTTTACCGTAGTGGTCGTGGGTGTGTTGTTTGAGGTGTCGGTGCTCTCTCGTCTCTCTCTCTCTCTCCCAGTCTCTGCGTAAAGTGGGCCAGGACTCCACGGTGCTGCTCATCTGTATCACGGTGTTCCTGTCGTACCTCCCAGAGGCAGGACAGTACTCCAGCTTCTTCCTCTATCTCAGACAGGTACCACCACACCCCCGGCTCCACATACAGCCTTCATCATGTTCATCTGCTACTTACATTTTGATTTGTTTTTACCATTTAGCATTTACAATTAGCGACTACAGGGACAGTCATTATTATTTTATTTTTTTTATTATTTTTTTTTATGAGTGGGGCAGTCCCACTCATATTTTTTATTTTTAATGACAGATACAGTGAAGATTTTAGATAGGAAGGATGGGTGAGAGAGAGGAGGGATGACATGCAGGATATGTCCCCGGCCGGAATCGTCCGGAATCGAACCCTGCGGTTACATGGTCTGCGCTTAACCCGCTACGCCACCTAAGCGCCCCTACAGGGACAGTCTTCCTGGAGTAACTCAACTAAGGCTAAGTGCCTTACTCAACGGCACACTAGTGGTGGTGTTCCCAGGTGGGATTTGGACTCCTGATCACCACCAGTCCAGCTCACTATCCACTAGGCCACCGCTATCCTCAATGCTGCTCCTGCTTTGTTGGAGAGCAGTTGTCCGTTGTTTCTTATCTAAACAAGGCATGTTATTGTTGTGATAGTGGTTCCAAAATGTGTATCTGATACAGCCAAGTTGTGACCATAAATAATCGGGGAAGAAGCACGATCGGAAAGCATTCGAGGGCCTGAAGGGCTAATAGTGCCGTAACCATGGAAACGTTTCCGAACCAAAAACAGCAGTCGTTTGTTACCCACACTATTGCATGACACCAGCAGGTCTTTATTGAATAACTTACGTTGTTCTGTTTCTAAGCGGAGCACATGCAGTGGTGCATCAGCGGGAATCTGAACTAGCAGTATTATAGCCCCACAATAATGTTTCTGTGTTTTGTATTTTGTGTATGTGGTGTTGCATGCCCACCCTGTATGCACGTGGTCCTCTGTAGCTCAGTTGGTAGAGCATGGCCGCTAACTATGCTTAGGTTGTGTGTTCGATTCCCCCGCTCGGACCATAGATACTGAAAATGTATGCACTCACTGCGATGTAGGTCGCTTGGGGTAAAAGTGTCGGCTAAATGCCCTATAATAACCAAACGTCCCCGTGGGGATAATGAAGATTGACTTTGCTGTATCAGTAGATCCGTGACGGGTTGTTAGGAGCCTGTAGCCTCCAGTCATGAATGTGGTCTCCTGCTTGTTCAAGCTCCCCAACTGTTGTTTTTGTGTCCACAACGCCTGCTGGGTCCTACGCTCGCTGACTTGTCAGGCCAGTCTGACTCACAGCCGTGGAGGGGGGCGGATGTATGTGTGGGGGGGGGCGGGTGTGTGTGTGTGTGGGGGGGGGGGGGGCGGGGGGGGGTCTGGGTGAGTTCTCAACTGCCCTCTGATGCAAACTTTTGGAACGGGGAGACGGCCCTTCCCACCACACCTACCTCAGTTCCAGCGGCCTTTGTCCTGGTTTCCTCTTTTTTTCGTTTGTTGCAGAAGCGGTTTATCATGATCGTATATCCCTCCTCATTCATTGTCATGATTTACTCTCCGGAGTGTCACAGCAGCTGTCCCCCGCCGGTGTGTCTGTGTCGAACAAGATAATGGAAACAGGTTTGACCTGGATCCACGCGAGGAAAAATAAACGCCTCTTGTGTTTAGTCGAGGATTCGGTTGCAAAGCGGGATAACGTAAATACCGCAGTCCCACAGTCAACGCATTCCTTACGGTTGTAAGGAGGTGGATGAAACCTGTAGCTTGACATCCGATAGAGATGTCTGAACTGTCCCTCTCTCGGTGTGTGTGTGTGTGTGTGTGTGTGTGTGTGTGTGTGGCCATGCCAGAATGGTCTTGTCACAAGGTTAACCTGTCGTGTGTTGTCACCTGAAGGTCATACGGTTTTCGTCCGAGACGGTGGCCGCCTTCATCGCTGTGGTGGGGATCCTCTCCATCGTGGCTCAGGTACGAGGACGTGGACCTTCTCTACGTTGACCTGTTAGTGCCCCTCATGGGAGGCTGGTGGAGGTAGACGTCGGAGGATGGGGCTCATTGTAATGTATGGAAAGAGGAAAGACAACAGAATGGTCCAACACGTTTCTAACATTTCTCTGGAGTTTGATTCCATTCCATGTATTACAATGAGCCCGTCCTCCACCGCCCCCACTGGTGCACGTCTTAGGCAATAACTAGAGTGTTTCCTGGTGTAGTTGCATGGTTACTCGGTGCCCTAGCCATGATATAGGTTGTGATTGTCATCATAGTTGTGGTTGTTATCGTCATCATAGTTGACTAATATATAGTTAATTGACATCATAGTTCATTATATATATATAGTTAATTGACATATATTTAGCATACGTAGTTGACATATATGTTATACTTAGAATATGCAAATAATGTACCGAAATGTTTGTTTTAAACCAAATGTTTAGAGTCCTAGTATTTTCATTGCCTGTCCCTCCTGCCTGCCCTCCTTCAGACGGTGGTTCTGGGGATCCTGATGCGCTCCATAGGGAACAAGAACACTATCCTCCTGGGCCTGGGCTTCCAGATCCTGCAGCTGGCCTGGTACGGCTTCGGCTCCCAGCCCTGGTTAGTGTTCAAGTTCAGGTTCATTTGCCATATGTAACAGGTACAAGTGCATTGGAATTCTTGGTCCCTGCTTCTCTCTATACATTTCCTCATCGGCTTCTAGTTAGAGGAAAAATACAGCCAAGTTTAAAAATATTTAAATATACAACCAAGTTTAAAGATATTGTGCAAGAACAAAGTCATAGTCAGTGTGCAAGTTTAAGAGTGCAGTGTCCTTGCTAAGTACGCTGTTCAAATGTACCTCACTCTCACACCACGCTGTTCAAATGTACCTCACTCTCACACCACGCTGTTCAAATGTACCTCACTCTCACACCACGCTGTTCAAATGTACCTCACTCTCACACCACGCTGTTCAAATGTACCTCACTCTCACACCACGCTGTTCAAATGTACCTCACTCTCACACCACGCTGTTCAAATGTACCTCACTCTCACACCACGCTGTTCAAATGTACCTCACTCTCACACCACGCTGTTCAAATGTACCTCACTCTCACACCACGCTGTTCAAATGTACCTCACTCTCACACCACGCTGTTCAAATGTACCTCACTCTCACACCACGCTGTTCAAATGTACCTCACTCTCACACCACGCTGTTCAAATGTACCTCACTCTCACACCACGCTGTTCAAATGTACCTCACTCTCACACCACGCTGTTCAAATGTACCCCACTCTCACACCACGCTGTTCAAATGTACCTCACTCTCACACCACGCTGTTCAAATGTACCTCACTCTCACACCACGCTGTTCAAATGTACCTCACTCTCACACCACGCTGTTCAAATGTACCTCACTCTCACACCGCGCTGTTCAAATGTACTATGCAGGCTCATGTCACAGTTTGGTTATAAGGCTAGCGCCCTTTTGTTTCCCCCCTGCTGTGCTTTTGTAGCCTGTCTGAGCCCGTCTGGGCCCAAACCAGCCCAGCGCTGGAGCACTGGCCCCGTCAGACCACTAGAGGGCAGCGGAGCATCAGCTGACTGTAATCCGCCTGCCCGCATCGCCGACGATGGCGCATGT
The DNA here is from genome assembly GCF_963989245.1 of Nansenia antarctica. Taxonomy (NCBI): domain Eukaryota; kingdom Metazoa; phylum Chordata; class Actinopteri; order Argentiniformes; family Microstomatidae; genus Nansenia; species Nansenia antarctica. The sequence continues at coordinate 19,540,053 of NC_137686.1, read as the reverse complement.
TGAATAGGTCATATTGTGAGGGTTGTTTCACATGAAGTCAGCTGAGGATAGTTTACCTTCTCCTCCTGGGTTTCACAGCAATCTCATGTTAGTTGTTTTGGCCCTGGGGGAAGTAGCTCTGACTCGCTGACCTCCGTGTTGATCCTGGAACAGCACATTGTCTTATTGCTGTTGTTCTTGGCTCCGGGCGAGGCAGCGGGAGCGGAGTTGAACAGAGGCCAAACTGATGTTGTCTCGGGGGGATATTCTGGTCCGGAGGATTTCCGTGATCACCAACTTATAAACGTTCTGCTGCTTCCTCTTTCCTTAGTGGAGGAGGGTCATATTTACATACTAGGATATAATATAACCAATGCAGGGCCAGAATTTACTGAATGGAATGTTTCCATTGTTGATCTGGCCAATGGGCCTAAGCGAAGGGTCAGGAACTGTAGTTCTGTGTGTTCTAATGAAGTGTGCGTGTGTGTCTGTGTTTTGACATGGTGTGTCTCCCCTTCTCTCTCTCACCCCTTCTCTTTCTCTCTACCCCCCCCCCCTCTCTCTCTCTCTCTCTCTCTCTCTCTCCCCCCAACCCTTGTCAGGATGATGTGGGCAGCTGGAGCAGTCGCGGCCATGTCCAGCATCACCTTCCCCGCCATCAGTGCCATCGTGTCCCGCAACGCCGACCCCGACCAGCAGGGTGAGCTCACACACACACAGATCACACAGCACAACCCAAACCATGTTAGACAACTGCGTTTGCCTGAATGAATGTAAAGAGTGTAACCTCATGTACTTGTTGATGGAATGCATTAGTGTTTCCCACATGATTTTGTGAGACTGTGGCAGGTGGGGGTGGGGGTGGGGGTGGGGGTACTTTTGGTTCGTTTTGTGACTGGCGAGACAAATTGGACTATGGCGGCCCACCACAGTCTTGTCTGTGTATGGGAAACACTGATGCATGGCTATCAGAGCATTCAGCCTGACGTTGGTGTGTTGTGTGTCGTGTGTGTGTGTGTGTGTGTAGGCGTGGTCCAGGGGATGATCACGGGGATCCGGGGCCTGTGTAACGGCTTGGGCCCCGCCCTCTACGGCTTTGTGTTCTACCTGTTCCACGTGGAGCTGGACCCGATCGACGCCTTGGACAACCCAGACAAAGGGGCCAAAGCCAACATGGCCAACCCCACTGACGAGGTGAGCACAGGGACCAGTCTACACTTTCTAAGCACTTGTGTGGTTGTGCTAGAGCAGGGGTCGGCAAGCTGCAGCTCCAGAGACACATGCGGCTCTTTTGCCCGAGTCCAGTGGCTTTGACCAAAAATTATATGGAAATGAAATAAACCTTTTAATTTTTTTTACATTATCATTTTCATTCATCATTGTTGTAAGTGATTCTTACATTCTCCAATTGTAAAAATGTGTAGCCTATACACTGAAAAAGAAATCAATAATAATAATAAAGTTTTGATATTTAGTCAACTAAAATGTGCATCATAGCCTACATCTACCGCCCAGGGCCTTTTTTGAAGCTGCACTTCATGGTGGACATGACAAGTCACCTAAACACGCTGAACAAAAGTCTCCAGGGAAAGGGAAGCACGGCCCTGCAGGTGCTGGAAAATGTTTTCGCATTTGAGCGCAAGTTGACAGTGTTCACCAGAGTTTAAAGAAGGACACAACCACATCAATTGTGATTATTTACAAAGGTCATCGGAACGCAAACTGCATTTGGGGAACGATTCAGCGAGTACAGAAAGGAAAAAAACGACACCATCCTTCCGTGTCACACCACTGGACACTGACCCATCCCTGTTGAACATGTTCTCATTCACAAGAGTAAGTCAACCTTGAAATTTGACTGACTGGCGTAGCTGACAAAGACGTATGGGTGTCTGACAGCCCAGCTCCAAGATGTCACCTGTCAGAAGGCCGTTCTCGCTCCACAAAACCACAAATTGAGCGATATTGAAAACCTCCCAGCATTTGAAACATGGAACGCTGTTCCCGACAATTATATGAACATGAAGAAGTATGTATTTGGAGTCCTGTCTTGACATCTTTGGGTCAACGTACTTGTACAAGCAGGTTTTCTCAAGCAGGAACAACGTAAAATCCAAACATGGCTCCCGCTTCACAGAGGAGAGCCTGAAGTGTTGTGTGAAGATCAAAGTGACATCTTACAGCCCTGATATCGAGAAGATCAAAGTGACCTTCAGAAACAGAAATCGTATTTAACGGGTGAGAACACTATCCTTTCATAGGCTATTATCTTTGCAACAAAGTATCTGTTTTAGCAAGTTGTAATTCTGTCAATGAATTGAATGACCCGTAGCTGATCCCGAGGGTTGATTGCTGTACGTGGCTGAGGAAAAAAGAAGAGGATTACCTCGCACTGAATTGGACTTTAGTCAAAATTGTATTGAAACATGGGGGTGCGTAGGTGGTGTAGCACACTAAAGGAGCACACCGTATCATCGCAAGGTCTCTGGTCATCCCCCTCTCTCTCACCCATCCTTCTTGTCAATCTCTACTGTCTCTATCCCAATAAAGCAGAAATGCCCTAAAAACATGTTAAAAAAAGAAAAGAAAATGAAACCGTCTATAATTTCATAAATGCAACAAAACATGGTATTTTTCGTAGATGCAATGTTAAAGTACCAAATAATCATAAACAGCCCACTGCAAAGTAGTCACATGTGGTGAAACATTTGAATGAATGCTTTTTCATTTACACCTGTTAGTAATGTCGATAGGCTAATTTAGACGTAATAGGCTGTGTAACTTTCATTATTAGGCTCAAATATGTTTCCCAGACGGGGACAAAATTGGGCACAAAAATGCCTGTTTTGATAGTAAAGGTTGCCGACCCCTTTGCGAGAGGAATGGATAGGTGTAAGCAGCATGGTGACAATCCCACCTAGACAACAGACTTAATTATTTCAATAGAATCCTCTTCAGATGTACATAATAATGTGTGTCTTCAACTGTTTGTTTCCAGCCACCATTAGAGGTCGTGAACGATGGAACAATTTGATACAAACACCATAAGACATACACTTCCACCACCAAACACCCTAATCACCTCTGGTTTCTTCCCCCCCCCCGCCCCCCCCCCATTCAGAGCTCCATCATCCCAGGTCCGCCGTTCCTGTTCGGGGCGTGCTCCGTGCTGCTCTCCCTCCTGGTGGCTCTGTTCATCCCTGAGCACAGCGGGCCGGGCGTGAGGCTCGGCGGGTACAAGAAGCACAGCAACGGAGCCCAGAGCCACTCCCACGGCCCCCAGGGCAGCGGGGCGGAGGGCAAGGAGCCTCTGCTGGATGACAGCAGTGTATAACCCCAGCCCGAGGGGGGAGGAGGGGGACACACACTCTCCACCTGCCCCTCTCATGGACCGTTACGCACACACACACAAACACACACACACACGCGCGCGCACACACACAAGACACACCGTGTGGCCTCTTCCGAGTCCCGGGAACGTGTGTGTGTGTGTGTGTTTCCACAGCACATAGTGGGCCGTCCTCTGTCTCAACACCCCCTCTGAAGCTAGGGTAGTGTGAGGACTTTCTGTGAGCCCTGAGAGAGGGAATGTGAGAAAAAAGGAGAGAGAGAGAGAGGGAGGGAGAGGCTGGGAACTGTGTGGAGTGGCTTATCTCAGCTGGACTCGGCCCTCAGCGCTGTGAGGCATGGACAGTGTAGAGAGGATGTGGAGGCTTGCTCTGCGAAGACGCACGGGAGCAGGACCCACACACGTGATTTGGTTTGGTTTGGGTGAAGGCTGTCTTAATTGTTACTAAGCCCTGTGTGATTCTTCTTCTAACCCCCCCCCCCCACACACACACACACACACACACACACACACACGGCCCGTTCAGTGAACAACCATGTCGTTTGTCCTAAAGAAAGAAAAACACAGGTCACAGCAACAGGTCGAGCTCTTCTCTTACTGGCCCAGTTCACAAGATAACTTCTGTTGTGGCGCTTTTTGTTGTGACTGAACTTCTGTCTTCATGTCTAAGAGGGTAGGGAGAGCAAGTGTTCCTCTGTGGTATACTGTATAGTTGGGAAGAGAGCTGCCGTATACAAGAGGAGAAATTAGTCTTCAGATTAGTCTTGGAGAGGCACTAATACCGTCCCTATTGACCGTACAGAGTTAAACATAGGACATTTTTATGGAGTGACTACACTACAGTCTACTTGAAAGAAACATTTCAGAGACGCCAATTTTCATTGAATATAATCACACTTGCCAGAGAGAAGTGTGTTGAGAGACCACTTTATTAGTCATAACACTTTCCAATCCAATGTTTACCTGCCGATTTAGCTAACTTTTACAGTTTTTGGTTGTATATTTTCCTGTGTTCACACTACTTAAGGCTAGTTGTGCTTTATTAAAGATAAATGTTGCCTTGGAGTGACTTCATATTAATATTACGTAACCTGTATGAAGACCGTGGTCTGAGACGGCTGTAATGGTTTCTATTGCTCCCATCGGAGCGTCCATACATTTAATTCTTGCTTTTTCTCTTCTTTCAATTCTACTTCACCTCTTCCTCTAATTTGGTACAACTTTAGTTCAAAACAAAGGCTGGCAGGACTGGAGCTAGTTCATTCAACAGAACGCTTTCGTCTGTATTTTTGGTATCAGTGTGAGCACTGAAGTTGATTATAAAACATATTTTGGATAATATCATTAGGTTCAGTAAGATGAAATATCACTTGTACTGCTGCAGTAGGACATTTAAAGGTTAAATGTGATGTATTATCATAGAAAAAGGCTACACATACATGTGGTATTTGGATTTAGTCTGTAAACTATTTAACGAAGATTTATGATGTTTTAGCTCCCATGTACTGTAAATTGTAATTGGGGTGCTTGGCATTTCTGTCGTTGATCGCAAATACATTTCAGATACTGTATTTCCAGTAAATCTTTGCTGTTGTACTTTTGAACGATTTTGCTATTTGTAAATGAGCCTCAAGTGCATTGAAATCACCAAATCACAACCTGAACTGAATAACAGTTGGTTTCAAACTGTACAACATTTATCGGAATTTCAACATACTTTAGATTTTTTTTCTTTGTGCCATATTTTTTATTGTATGACTGTTTTGATTTTGTCTGTGACTGCTTTTACTGTTTCGTTGTTTTGTATGTGTTTCATTTGTCTTCATTTGTTGTTACAAATTGGAATTCAAGTGCTATTTATGATAGCTTTTAACACTTGAATGTCAAGCATTTTATTGTCCTCCGTCTTGATCTCTGGTTTAAAAACACATTCCTCAGTGGTTAACTCACTTTAATAAGCTTATTTCTTTTTACAGAATTTAATCAATTGATGACTGTCTATCATCCAATGTTCTAAGCTATGTTAACATACCCTCTTAAGATGCTGTTTATAATTTCTGAGGAAAGGTTAGCAGACTTGAGGCCATTCACATTAGCTTCTGTTCAAAATGTTTGTAATAAAATATCGGACCAACCTAAGGAAAGTCAATTATTAAAAACCCTACATTAATTCATATGATTCTGCACCAGCCCCGGATGCACACATATATACAGTACACAATCAGATGTCTCCTTATGAGAGCAAATGTACAAAAATACCTGTACGTACCGTAATTGTGTCTATATGTATGTATGTTTAAGGAGATGGCAACTTATACAGTACAGTCTATTAAATGGTGCAACTACATTTCTCAACCTCTCTTGCTAGCCACTTCTGTTTATTAATACAGTGTGCTCTGTGGCCTGAGCCCCCCTCTGTGTGCCTCAAATTAGCCAAGAAACGAAAACGGCAACATGAGTCAAATGGTGGATATAATGTAAATATGGGAAACTAATGACAAACTATTTATTAAAGGTTTATTGTACATTGCGCTGTGTGCATTTGTTTCGTATATGAGTATGTGTGTGCATGCGTGTGTGTGTCTTTAGTAATACTGACAGACAAGTACCCCAGACAAAACAATAGAGATGAAAATCTTCCATAGAGCCACACGGTGACAGCAGTGAGCTAGAGGCAAACTTGCGTAGGTACTTGCATCCAGTCTCTCAGGTGCTGAATAACAGTTGCTACCAAGTGCAATCAAGTTATTGTTTTTACCCAATCTTAATTCATCTTCAATCTTTTGGTTTGACACCAGAGCTGTAAAAGTAGGAAGGAAATAGAGATGTTTGGTTTACTGAAAAGACTTAGTAGTGGAACTCCCATAAGATTCTTGAGGCTGGACAGCCTTCGTAACAGGATCTGAGCACCTAAAATGACTACTGTCTGTAAAATGACAGTAATCCTCATGTGATTCTTCTATTGAGACTTCCCCTAAATGTATAGAGGATAATCACTCCTTACGTAGCCTGGTTTCCTCGTTATTTGAATGGTGTATATCATTATGGAATGTGATGATGCCTTGGAAAGTCCTAAATAGAGCAGCAGGTGTTGTGTGGTCTTAACTCAGGGATGGAAGAGATACTAATAAGAGTCTTAGCCTTAATCCTCTGTCATTGTCTCCTAATGAAGCCGACAATGGTCTCGGTCTGCCATATGGATTTGGTAATGATGCACTCATCAGCACAATGGCCACTCTTAATTTCTCACAAGATGATCATTTTACACTATGTTATGGTATTCAGACCTGGTCATCTTTTAGCGCCCTGGTATCTGTCATTTAGCCCCTGGGTATCCGTCCTTCGGATCCTTGATCCATAGCTGAGTGGATAGCAGCGACTGAATATCTTATTGTTCTGGCACTCAGGGGCCACCTCAGAAAAGCTCTTTCACACAGAAAATGATTCATCTATTCAACCTGGGGAAAGTTCGAGATTACTGAAGTTTATGTTTAAACGTGGGATCATATGGGTAAGATGTTAGTATGTTGCAGGAGTGTATGGCTGATCATATCACTAAATCCTTTCTAGCTTTATGAAAACATTGATATATTCTATTGATGAATCTCAAGCTTGTCGGCTGATGTGCAGAATGTCCCCGAGGACAGTGTGTTCAGACACAGTGTGTCTGCTGGCACCGCCGGGTTTGATAAAGTCAAATGTTGTGTCCATGATCTCTCTGTTGTGGCTGTACAGTACGTTCTGTCTTGATAGTAATTGACATACAGTGTGTATCACCAACAGGAAGTCACATTTATGTAAACCAGCTCCTTTCCCTTCTTGTTTTTTAGTTGTTTTTTTGTTCCTAGCACCAGGTGAGCCCCCCCTCCCAAATTCCGTTGTATGGTACCTGTACTATATCAATGACAAATAAAGACCATTCATTCATTCATTCATTCACATGCACAAACAAAATAGTCATTGTATTTCCTAACTGATTCAAGGGCTTATACAGTAAGCTGTGACCTTCTTATTGGAGGTTGGATATTTCTCAAATTGCTCTGGTAGTAAATATTGTTCCCTTGTTGCAACATGTTGCACCTCGATTGTCATACACCTATTGATTCATCATATCTGCTTTGGCTCATTCCTGCACCTGAGATTGAGAGCCTGTTAAATGGTTCTGACAGTCTTCTGGCAAGGTGGGTGAGAGTAAGCATGTTTTGACAAGAGCAACTTTACTTAGCACTTTATAAACTTTATAAAGTATTACCTAGTCCAAAGCCGAGGTGCGAGTGAAGTGAGTGGAACAGCTAGAATGTCAGTGTTTATTTGTCTGTGACAGTTTGTGGAGGAAAAGATCCATGGGGTTCAGGAGACCCAGTGGAATGTATTGTGATGCAGAGACACTGTCATCGCACATTTACCTTTTCACCACAGATTAGGTGCATGAGACTGGAAGAATGCTTACATGCTTCAAAAACATTTCTCCTGGAGCTGGCGACTCTCCACACACACACACACACACACATACTAAAAGTATCCATCCAAAAAGAAATTCCTTTACCGCATTAAGGACTGCAGTTACTGTACATACACACACAAACACACACACACACAAACACACACAAACACACACAAACACACACACACACACACACAAAAAAACTCTGTAGCAGCACGCCCGTGTAGTAAATGAACTTGTCCGTGAACCTCCCAGAGCCGTAACATCCATCAGCTGGCTCAAAACTGAAAATATTGTTTTTGGCGTAGACTGGAAATGGCATCAGGAAGGAGTCTTTCTTTAGAATGAGACACCTAAGGCCCGCAGACACTCCGGGGAGGGGAAGCCGGAGGAGTGGAAGACGTCACATTCTGTCTGTACACACGGCATCACCTCTTCCTAAACGTCTTCTACCTCCAACCACAGTGGCGCCCTGGAAGAGCCCTGGGATGAATCACGCGGTGAACTCCATTGTTTTTCCTGTCAAGCGGCGCGTGTGAAAGGGTATTTTCACGAGCCCGGTCCCTGTCAAGCCTCCTTTCCCATGTTCTATATGTAGATTCTGTGTTCTTTTTTCTTCCAGGCCTCCACTGACATGGGGTTGACCATTAACCTGGGGATGGGTGTGTGCCCTGCCTGTTTGGCAAAAGCAGCACACATACCTCTGGGACACAGAGTGAGTCAGGCCCTCCAACAGTAGTTATCAGTGTGAACCCTGACCCTGTTGTTTTAGTTGTCCTTGTTATGTTCAAACAGGGTGCTACTGTACCTACATAACATACAGGATAAGGACAGGTTAAGGGTGAATTGATGTGACTCTCACTACTGTGTTTAACTTTAAAAGTTTGTTAGCGGAAGGGATTGAAGTGTAAGGGTATTCACATTCCTTCCCGGTAGCCTAAATCCTGTTTTGATGTTGTTACGCAAGTCGATGTCAATACACAGATCAGGTAATCATAACCCTGAACAGACATCAGCCACATCGACATAATGAATTTAGGAATCCAGCCCAGAGTTGCTCACAGTGGGTCTTTAAGCTGAGGTGACAACCAGAGTGTTTGTTCACTGGTTCCCACTCTTGCCGCAGGGGCCAACTCACTCAGTCCAACTCACTCATCCCTGGCCAGAACTGGACTAGTCTGCGGCCATGTCGTGCATGGTGTAATGGGATTGCAGAGAAACCCCTGAGAGTGGCCGCTCTGTAACCTACCCCCCCTGGGAGGCCCCTGGAACCGGATCAGGGCCAGGAGGGATTAGGAGTCAGAGCTCAGTCAACAGACCCCTGACTCCACGGCAACAAGGCAACACTGTCAGCATTCACATCATGTGTTGATGTGTCATTTGTTTTCCTTCGTTTAACATCAATACCATATCAGTGCTGCTGAGCCACGCTTAATGACCCTAATCTGTTGTTGTTGTTGTTGTTGTTGTTCAAAAGAGCTACATAAATCACTAAACTGGCCGTCTGACTGAGAGGGATATTTGTTTTGTTGACCGCATGCTGATTTTCATCAAAAAGTAGGAAAGAGTGAATGGTTCTCTTGAAAAAAAGGAAATGAGAAAGCTACATATCACTAATTGCATAGTAACAACAACACACGCACACACACAATAACCAAATATCCTGCATCAATTTCTAAAAAGCAAAAAACATCCTCGATAATCAAATGCATTTTCAAATGCATGAAAACAGCGACAAAAGGAATCTGTGTTGAGTAGCAGAGACAATGAATAAAAGATTTAAAGGTAGCACATTATGTAAACAATTTCACCCACCCATGCTCCTGTTCACCCATTTACATGTCATAATCTTATTATGACATCCAACACTGACAGACAACACAATTATGCACAGCTTCCTCTAATACCAGATGTTCCCATTGTGAAATCCGCTCATTGGCTTAACACAGCCACTGCCAGTCACCCTCTCTCTCTCTCTCTCTCTCTCTCTCTCTCTCTCTCTCTCTCTCTCTCTCTCTCTCTCTCTCTCTCTCTCTCTCTCTCTCTCTCTCTCTCTCTCTGCAGCATGTGAGTGTGACTTCACAACAACACCGTTATAAAGGCAGTGACATTCACCGCTAACCCTCTCCTTTCAGATGTGTTCTGTGAGGGTCCTGCTGAGATCTCTCCAAGCTCCTGTTGTAGTGTATGAATTATTTAACCAATTTGTACCAGGTGGTGTTACCAGTATTGAACTGCGCACTCATTACACATGTTTGTTATTCTAGTCACTTCTCTTGACTGCAGGATCCTAGCGAGCTGCATTCTCTGTGGTGGTGGTGGTTGTGGTGGTGGTGGTGGTGGTGGTGGTGGTGGTGGTGGTGGTGGTGGTGGTGGTTCTAGTGGTGGTGGTGGTGGTGGTGGTGGTGGTGGTGGTGGTGGTAGTGGTGGTGGTGGTGGTGGTTCTAGTGGTTCTAGTGGTGGTGGTGGAGGTGGTGGTGGTGGTGGTGGTGGTGGTGGTGGTGGTGGTGGTGGTGGTGGTTCTAGTGGTGGTTGAGCAGGTGCTGGGCTGGTGCTTTTCCAGACATCATATCACAACAGGAGAAGACAGGAGTATGGCAATATCTTACCTTAGACAAATGTGAAAATGTAATTGTAAAAACGACTGCCCTACGTTATTGTTCAACGGCTGCATTGTTGAAGATATTACCTCTGAGGAAACGTTAAATGTTGGCACAATTATGGATTAACAATCAGAACAACTTCAGTCAACGGCTCTTTGTGCCAGGCTTAGCCTCTCTGAGCTCTAAAGAGTACAGAAAGAGGGTTGTGTGTGTTCTTAAGGAATTCAGGGTGAATATTGTAATAGTGTATGTACGCAGCTTTGGAAAGAATTCCTGTAGGTACAGAGTTCTATTTTAACTTCATTGATGACAGAACGGGTTCCGTTCTCATCTATTGTGGCAGTGCCTCTGCTTGGAAGACAGAATGTAAACAGGTAGTGAGTGAGTTTTTGCTGTTGTATTGGGGATGGTATTGTCCCGTAATCCCCTGACCCCAGAAAGATGCCGGGAAGAAACATTGTGGTCATTTTCCAATTTTGGAATTAGTTACAAGTCTCTCACCAAACCTTTCAACACTATTACCGGTGTGATTAAGTGGACCATGGCCCCCATAGGTTTCTTGAGGACGGATGCCTTTGCAGACATCCGATACAAGAGTTTCACCACAAACCCTGTTAAACAAGCATTATCTCCTGCTGTATACACTACTGTGCTATCTGCCCAGCCAAAGTCGTTTCTCATCATATCTGTGTCTGAGAATTTGCAGAGGAAGCTTTCTAGAATCAGAATCAGGTTTTGTCCGTTTGGAAACATTGTCTCTGTTTTTGCTTTGTTTTCCCCCCTCCCACTGTCCTCGTCCCCAAACAGAGGACATTATGTGTGTCAGAGCCAGCTCTCCTCAGCACAGTAAGGCAACAACTGTAGCCAACAGGGACACAAAGTAGGAGGGCATGCATTCTTACAGGAGAAAAGGATGACATATTTGTGACATGTTTTTATGACAAATATCATTATTACTGAAATTGGAGATGAAAGTGAATTAGGTGAATGACAGTGGTCTTGGGGGATGATGTCTGTGGATACATGTTTTTGGTGTGCAGCTGTTGTTCCAATAAAGGCTTTCTAAAGGCCAAGGACTTACAGTCACAGAGATAAGAATGCTGGAAAATGTGATGCTTGGAAACGTTTATATTTCCCTATTTCTAAATATAGAGAATATTTCAGGTGTCCCTGTATTTTGGGGATAATAATGACTTTTTACATGTTGAGAGACTGCCCCTCCCTCCCCCTTCCTGACTCCTAAATCCTAACTGGAGAAATTAGAGTTCAAAGGAAGTCGTAGATAAAAGAAAAAGAAGAAAAAAAGAATAGCTACCGTTGAAATACGATCAGAAATCGCGCACATTGCCAGTTCTGAGTCCTCCCAAAATGAGAGAGGAGCTCCCTCCCAGACAATTCTTCCAATAATTAATCTGGCTCGGCATTTATTTTCTCTCTAAATCTGCGTTAGCTGGCTATAATCCAATTTTAAACTCCAGTCCGTGTTTCCCCGCCAGCCCGTCTGGCTCACTGGCAGGTCGTGTTGACTGTCTCTGAGAGAGGCAGAGAGAGACGGGGATCCTAGGGGACCTGGGAGAGAGACTGTACAATCTACCTCTGGTGTCGGAGAGTCAAATACGGTTTTATTTTTTTGGGGTTATTCTCGTCTTAAAATAAGCGTTTGTTTATTTGGGGCAAAAGATTAGCCGCGTGTGCAAGTGTGCAATCTCTGGAATACGGTTTTATTTTGATCACGAAACGAAAGGCGAACGACTTGCGTACAGTGACAGTTGTCCTGAGTTCAGCGAGTCGCGTTGAAATCTCTGCAGCGCTGACTGAATCAGTCAATTGGATTTATTCCTCCATGCACTGTTACCACACGTTTCTATGACTTGAAATGTTGAATTAGTATAGCGAACACTTGACTGTACGACTACGTTAATCCAAGAAGATTGTGGCTCTTTTTGTGAGAGACAGACAGCTGTTGTTGTGTGAGTGAAGCGCAGTGACCCATCGCAGGTTTACTACGCAGCCACGCTGCCGTGGAGCCAGAAGACCCTCAGGTTGTCAGCGGCGGAGCTCCACAACCCAGGACTGGAGCGATTACTGGAGAAATTACGGCAAAAATAACTGGTTCCGTGCAATGCAATGAACCGAGCAATTTCCGAGTAAAGATATATAGCGACATTGCTTTTGTTGGTACCCAGAGAGAGTATTGAACTGCGAGTTGCGAAGCTTTTACCACTAACTTTATTCGTGGCCTGCTCTGTAACACAGCTAGCTAGCTCCCCCAAGCTAGCGTGATCTGTTTGGTTTGGATGAACTGTTGACGTTAACAGTTACAGTGGAAAATTCAGACTATCAGACTACTAAGCAAATGCCTCTCGATTTATTGCAAATGAAGACTTGTGCTTCGTTTAGTCACAATGTGTCCCTCGCTCGCATTCGTCCGTGGTGATTCGGAGTGTCCACCACCTGACCAGGGTTAGCACGTTAGCTACCTAGCATCTCCATCGGACTGAACACGTTGGACCCTGAGTTCTATCTTCCCTCCGCCCATTTTTTCGGGATGGCTGTTTTTATTTTTGTTTACCTGCTGGTTATTATAGCGCCTTAACCAATTATTCTGCTTGAGTCTTTTTTTTTTCTTCCCTAACTGGCTTTACTGGCTAGTTTTAATTGAGTGCTCCCGGATTCTCTCTCCAGCTTGACTCTTCCAACAGTATTGAGTATTATTGACTTGACTTGAGTCAATATGTGGCCCCGGACTTTCCTGGTGGTGTTTGTGACTACTGTCGTCTACATTGCCTGCTGGAATTGTCCCCAAACGAATGGAGAGAGTAAGTATTGATCAGTCACCTCATCTCATCTCGTCTGGGGCAGATAGATGTGTCCTGATGTATGTATGCCCTGTGTGTGTGTGTATTTATTTATCTGTGAATTCGTGAGCTTAGAATGATAAGGTTCTATCTCCGTTTAGGGCAGTTCAGAGATATTGAGCGTCAAAGTTGTTACATTCCATTATGTTTTGTGAGATGTAACCTTTGTATTTTATGAATCACTAACTCAAAAATGTCAACATTTTAAAAAGAACACCACACAGGCATTAATAAACACCTAATGGATCTGATTATGTATTTAAAAAAAACTCAATTTTGACCAAAATGGAGATAGAACCTTATAATTCTAACTTCACGGTATGCCCTGTGTGTGTATGTATTTATTTATCTGTGAATTGAACATTGAATGTTGACGATTGGAAAGCAGAGAGAGTGCCAGTCATCTATGATGATGTGACAACTTTCTGCACTGATATCAGGTCAGATGTGATGACAGCAGTGTTGTCTGAAGCCCAGTGTATTGGAGGGACAAAGGTTGATGTTTATTGGCTCTTTGGGGTTTTCGGTAAATGCACAACATCAAAATGTTTTTGCAACTTGTTTTTCTTATAGCTAACAAACATCTTACCTGAGCATGAATCATCAGAGATGGGAGGAGAGAAATATGGTCACAATCTTATAATGGAGTAATTTCTGACTTAGGCTAATCTGACAAAAAATTCTTCGATAAATATGGTCACAATCTTATAATGAAGTAATTTCTTAGGCTAATCTGACAAAAAAATTATTCGATAAATATTTCTTGCTGTGGCAATGCTGTAAATATTACAGCTTTTGTTAAAATACATTTTGTAGAACATATATATACAGTATGCATCATGCAGCACATGTAATAGGACAGTAGAAGCAATAGATGAATACAACACAAAGGTTTATGCCTCTTTATTTTCCATTGAAGTAATGTTGTTGGTCGAAGATCATGATTAGCCAATGCGTAGAGAGAGAGAGAGAAATGACTGGGAACAATTCAATAATCTCCCCTGCATTAGCCTGCCAGGATGAAAAACACTGAATGTAAACACTTATAATACCTACTGGTAATTCTGCTGTTAGGCCACCTGCCCATAATACTAGTGTCACTACTAGTATAGTGATAAAAAGCGATATGTTTATGATGTGTTTGAGTAACTGCAGAGGTGATGTTGCATGCAATACATACAATTGAAAGTATGTCAAACGAAAAAGTATGTCAAAAGAATGTCAATGTCATTTTTGCCAGGACACTTGGACGAATGTCGTAGAATAACCCAAGATGAACCAAAGGAGTTGAAATGGAGGATAAGAATTGCCATGGTCGCAGCAAACCGATGTCTAAACTGTTCTCTCAGTTCTTGTGTTTCTCAATTGTCTGGACTTCGAATCCCTCTGAAATAGATGCATAAATATAACTAAGCTTGTGACACACTTGGCTTTTGCTTGGCCAAAGGAAACATTGGCCTGTGCTCAATTTAGCCGTCGTTGCTTTAGTCCTTAAAGTTTTGGTCGCAGTTTACACTAAGTTGCCCCTGTTCCTGTGTTGTAACTTAGCCTACTCTATGAACTACATGGACCGTCTCTTAATCCACCGGTGTAATGACATGATCACATTTATCACATGATAAATGTAAATTATTATGTTTTTCGCAGTCAGTTAAAGTGAACAGAAATGTCATTGCCAAAAAGATTAAACGATTTCATCACAGTATATTGTCAGCAAAGTGACCCCCCCCCCCCCCCCACACACACACACACACACACACACTTCTGAAATACGTAAAATAAGTCATGGTCTTATGGGACCCAGGTCTGAGAGGACTAACGATGTGAAATGCTTCTCTGTGTGAATCGTCTGTCACACTCACAGAACCGCAATCAACACCTCCAGCACTAGAAGGAAGGAACATATGTTTTCAGTTCTCTGTGTCGCTAGGCTGAACCCACACTCGTAATATGATATTTAGGCTAAACTATTTGACAAGCAAATGAGAATAGAGAAGTAGAATATAGTAGTATACTAGTACTAATAATAGCCTACTTATTTTATTATGAAGTAGGGCATATTCCTCAAGCGGTTTATGTCTTTAGAAGTTTTCCCTCTCATGGCCAATGCTTCATTTGAATGAAGGTTCTCATATCAATAACTATGTTGTTAATGTGTAATTATTATTATTATTTTATTTTTTTTATTTTTAGCTGGGAATAAACAAAGACGTGAACTAACTTTCGTTATGAACAGAAAGGGGGGTGACTGGGCAATGTCATCAAACCAGTTTGTGCGAGAATCTGCGAACATAAATCATAAACAAGTTGTGTAATTGCGAAGCTGGCCCCCCTCTAGCTCCTTTCAGACTTAAGAGAGAGTGAACCACAGAGGGGAAGAGTGAAACTTGGGCCTCACCGAGAGGTTTCATAACTTTAACTGACTAATGCAGTGAAGTCAGTGAATCTGGTGCTGTGAAAGGGACCGCTTGTAGATGGCTGTCTAACACGTTCCCTTCATCTAGGCTATAGGTGACCAATGTACAGATTAGATAATCCTCTGTGGTGGTGGTGGTGTTGTTGTTGTTGATGTTGACTCTAATAATAGGCCTTCCAGCCTTAGCTTAGCTCTACATCCCTTACAGTGAGACCTGTACACCACGTCTCCTTCTCTCACTGTCTTCACATGAGCTTTCTCACATTCTATTTCCATCTTCTGTAATGTTACACTCCCCATTTTGCCAAGTTAGTTCAGTTCACCCCAGGTTGTGAATCCCATCTCCGGTGGTCAGGTAGTCAAACCAGTAGTGTACGAGTGATAAATCTCTACGGGGGCGCTGCATGTCTGGTGGCCTGTTGTTAAGTGTCACTCTCGTCAAAAGAGGTGCTTTGTGTGTAACAATGATTTACAACTCGGTACTTCACAGAGAACGTGGTGATCTCAGGTAATGAAACTGCGACTTGATCCCCCCCCCCCCTTCTGAAATTGTAATCGGAGTTGTACTCAGAATAGTTACCATACCAACACAGACATGTATAGACAAATATTTGACATTTTGGTTCCATTGAACCAGGGCACATTGAATCAAACATATACAGTATAGAAAAGTATTTTAAACTATTTCAAATACTGTTTGAAACCTGGGCGGCGGCTCCTACACAGTGAACATGCATGTTGCTTTCATGGAAACGTCACACCTCACTGCTACTCAGATGTTGGTGGTCCATGCCCCAACTGCTTGTTCCTCGTCTTCACCACAGAGTCTGAGGTGTGCGTGTGTGAGAGGAGTTATTCACCACAGAGTCTGAGGTGTGCGTGTGTGAGAGGAGTTAGCAGATACTATCTTCAGTTGCGGTCGACCACCTCTTCTGCCCTCCTCGCTGCGTATTGGTCCTACCACTTAATTAAAAATAATTTGCCGTCGATGAGCTGAGGTTAGCCGCAGGAAAAGAGCGTACGTTTCATCAGGCGGTGTGTTCTGATGAACATGGTCTTAGAGGTGAGGGGACACACACACACACACCCCCCCTAAATATAGGCCCTACCACACTGCATCGGATCTTCAAATGCCTGTTTTGTGTGTGTGAGGGTGTGTGTGTGTGTGTGTGTCTTTGTGTGTGTGCGTATCTGAAAAGAATTATTCTAGCTTCTAGCATTGTAACTGCCAATTGCCCCTGGTTTTGGCATAGATTGCTTTTTTCTTATGATGACTGATGGATAGATGATGTACTTACTGAGACAAATGTAAGTCGCTTGGGCGTCTTCTTAAATGCCAAAAAATGTAAATCTGAATGTAAATGAAGTCATGACTGACTGTGTGTGGTGGACATACACAATAGAACGTTTGTGTTGTTTCTACCCTTCAATAATAGCCTTTTAATCTTGGTTGACATGTTCACTTGTCATAAAATGCAATCATGGTGAAAATGCAATAATCTGCCACATCCACACTCATCGCTAGCCTCTGATCTGACACTCAAGTGTCTGACAAAGACGTCTTGTTCCAAGGTGTGTCACCTTGACATGCTGCCCCCGATAAAGGAAATGTCCTTGTTATTGTGTTCCAACCAACGGAGGCAATAATTACCTCAGTGTCAACAATGTCCTGTGTGCACTTCAGGTATGTCCATTCATGTTGCCTGAGACCTCTTATAATTAAGAGATATGATTATGAATTCTGCTGTCAGTCAAGTTTAGGATAGTCGCTTGTTGTCAGTAGTGTTGTTCCGATACCATTTTTTGATCCCGATCCCGATACCGATACCTGACCGTGCAGTACTTGCCGATACCGAGTACCGATCCGATACCACGGCGTTTGAAAAAACAAAACAAAAAAACATGTTTTTTGAGCCGCATACTCACCTCGATGTAAAATTATTGCTAACACTTAGTCTGGCACTGCTCAAAACCTTTGTAAAACAGGAAAAAATACCAACAGAGAGTGAATACTATAGAACTTTTTTTTATTGTCTACCTGGTATGGTGACAAGAAAATCAACCCCTTATAAAACCTGAAATGTGGCTCTCACAGATGCCAATCAGTGCAATATCCATTTAAGATATGAAACAGTCGTAGTAGTAGTGCAACAGCAAGTGAACATTTACAAACAAAATAACTTTAGTACTTAAAAAAAAAAAAAAAAAAACGGAATTTTTTTTGTTAGTACTCGCCGATACTAGCATTTTTGTGCGTATCGGTATCGGAACAACACTAGTTGTCAGGGTGTGAATGTGAATCTAAACAGTAGTGTAACTCGGACTGAGAGACGCCTAGGGGGTCCTACACACCACCTGTGAAAATCCCTGTTAGCCTAAAAATCATATACCGGTATGTTTTGAATGTGACAATGATTTAGTCAGTCTTGGGTTTTTTTGCCCTAAGAAAAGCTGTAGGTTTTCTTGTTTTCACTCTCATTTCTATGAGGAGATGTGGAAGTGGAAGCAGCTGGTGAGCAGGTGAACCACCGTGTTCTCCTCTGTGTCGGGCCGCCGCTCCGCAGGCCCTTCTGTGAGCTACCTCATTACCTTACCCTGTGGGAAATCTGTGCTTTGGCCTATTTGAATGGAAGGAGTAATGTACTTTACAAGACTTTGTTTTGGCCTCAAATGCCTTGAGTCATTGAGTGATGTTAGTTGACTAGAGTAGTTGTGGGTTCCTGATAGGGCGCTAATGGGGTTATTATCACGCCTGACCAAACAGATAGCAAGCCGACGATGGTGGTGGTACAACTCCTATTTTGGCGTGTGCCCTAGATGGTTCTAATCCTAATTACTTGTGAAATAACTGCTTACTGCTCCGTTTAAGATTTACAAGATCATAGTTCAACTATCAGCAGAGGGTTGAATAGTAGGCTAGTTCTTGTTTACAGCTGTCATCATGTTATTGTTTTGAATGCCTAAGCCATGCGCTTCTGGTCGATCAATTATTGATGAGCTTTTACAGCCAACCGGCCATTATTGGTGTTTGATTACCAATCACACCAATTTAGCAACGCTCCATTTGTTCCTCGGTGACCTATGCTCTGTGTGTACTGCAGTTTCAGGCATATGTTGAAAAACAACGAGGCTAACCAGCGAAACCTTGAAAAGGGAAGTGTTGCAATCGCTGTGTGTTTGCGCTCTTCGTGAGGCCTCAGTTCTGTAGGGGGGGAGGCCCGGTGATAATGTAAATGTGCACGGCCCGGGATAGCGCCTTCCGTCTTCGCTGGTATTGACATCTGGATTGACCTGTGTTTGTGTGTGTGTGCGTAAGTGCGTACGTGCGTGTGTGCGGTCTCTGTAGGTTACTGTAAAGAGATCAAGACAGTCATGGAGTAGAAGCCAGACTGTCCAGCTAGGCGACTGACAGGGGTGAGTGATGTATCGGGAATCCTGTCTGTTTGCTTTTCACACACACCAAAAAAAACGTTTTGTGATGCTTTAGTGTTATGTTTTTTTTTGTTTTGTTATGTTTTCCATCGGTAGTTTTTTAGACAAAGATGTTGCCCTCTGTTACATCCTCCATTAACCTTGAAAACCCAGACTATTTCATAAGAGCTTTAATAGCTTGACAACAGTTTAGCAGTTCGCCTTAAAGTGAATCAATGTTGTTGTTTTTTGGTTTTAAATTACATTTTGCAGAGTGGTTTCTGTCAGCAGCTACTGTCCCGTGACTGGTAGTTAACCTTTGAATTTAAGCCTTTTCATGCTGTGGTTAATCACCCCTGTTATTCTTTATTAACAGAAAAGGTGCAACAAGCCTCTATTACGGCCAATTAAGGTTGTTTTTCCTTGCTTGGGGGGGGGCTTGTTTAGAGGGCGGACCTGCATCAGACGCCCCCCCCTCCCTCTTTTAATGAGTCTTTAAAGTGAATATCTGTCAATTGGGTCGGTTTTGATATTGGCCAATGGAAATGTGCTGTCCTTCCTGATCCTGTTTAAGTAGCTGCTCCCTGAGAGGCACAGACAGCATCAGGCCCTGTGTTTTCAGACTCGTCTGGCTGAGACCAATCTATGTCCTGAAAGCTAATGAAGAGCTAGAGAGAGAGCCTGGTTTCCATGGTAACCCCATCGCTTGTGATGTTCCCAAAACATGTCGTTTTTTCTTTTCTTCCTGTCTACAGGAATAACCCAGCGTTATAGACTAAGCAATGTGGCAATGTCGATTTACCACTCTGTCTGTTAGTAATTTAACTATTCAACTATCTCTTGTTTATTATAGTTTTATTTGGGTTTATCGTATTGTGGCAGTTTCTTTTTTTTTTCTTCTTTTTTGTTGTTGTTGCATGTGGCAATGCTGAAAAGCACAATTCTGGGTACTCTGGTGGAAGTGAATGGTAATGGGTTGTGTTTTATGAGTAGCCAGCTTTCTACAGTTCTGACCCATGTCTGACATTCACAACTGAGTCAGTCAGCCAGGCAACCCCTGTCTTTCTCACTGTCCCCGAATTCCTCACATACACACCAGAGCTGCAGTGTTCCAGTTTCCAATGCTAGTCTCTGTCGGTACGGCGTGTATTAGATTCTCAATTGGGAATGCAGCGCTATAAATACAGCTCTGGCTGAAAGTGTACACTGACGGGAGGTGTGTGTGTGTGTGTGTGTGTGTGTGTGTGTGTGTGTGTGTGTGTGTTGCCTTCTCAGAGTGGTCAGTGTCACACAGCTCTCTCTCCCCGGCTGGTTCAGCTTACTGCCACCCCACACATCCCCTCTCCTGCCTCATGTTCTTCACTTCCGTTCCACTCGTTTATGAGTCTTTCTGTGAGAAAGGGAGATGGAGGTTCTCTTTATCGCGGGTGTAAATGAGTTGTCAGAAGAACCTGCGTAATGGATCAAGTAGTCACCCCACCGGTGTACAGTAGACCCCGCTGCGGTCTCTGTACGTTCCCCTATGACCTCTGCGGTCTCGACCCCCTTTGGAAAGGTGTTTTAAATTACAGGTGGTTGGGATTCCGTTCATGTTTGCGAGCAACGGTTACTTCCCTGAGAACATCAGGAAGTCTAAACGAGTAGAGTGAGCCGTACGCACCATTCTTTTGTGCAGGCCGGTGGTTTGGTTATAAAGGTCATTTAGCTGAGAGGCTGTTGTCTTTCGTCACAGGGTGTAGTGAGTGTGTAGTCTCTCTCTCTCTCTCTCTCTCTCTCTCTCTCTCTCTCTCTCTCTCTCTCTCTCTCTCTCTCTAACTGTTATGCAACCCACAGATGTGAGGTGTAAAATGAGCCCCTGTCATAAAGATGTGTAGCGAGCTCTTTTACCTCTACCCCACTAGGCTGACCAATTGGCCTGAGGTGTGTGTGTGTGTGTGTGTGTGTGTGTGTGTGTGTGCGCGACGCACGTACACACACACACACACACACACACACACACACACAGCTCTGTGGTAGTATATAAACAAATACAGCGAGCGCTCTCGCCAGCACTCGCTCCTCCAGCTGCCTGACTTGTGAACTGTAAAATTGAGGATGGAATGTCCCGAGCTGCACCTGTAGAGGGAAAAGTTTTTATGACCATCATTAGATGTGTTATGTCACACAAAAGGCATCTGCTTCAAAACAGGCAGATTGATTAGGACTGGGATGATGTAAGGCTGTGGCAGAGTAGAGTAGAATCATTTTACCGTGTCCGCTGTGGTGAGTTTCACTTATTAGAAACACAGCACGAGTGTACGATTAATGTCGAGGCAACACATAAACACACACACACACACACACACACACACACACACACACACACCAGTTATACTATAAAGCGACATAGATGAATAGCATTGAGAAACCGAAACACTGGTGTGTTATTCAGGACGATGTGTCACACCAGTCCGGTAGTGAAAAAGCCCCTAACCTACAGTGTTACACTGTACTATATCATACAGGCAATCCTCCAGAGGCCTCTGCATGGGCATATTTTTAACACATTAGCTAGTGTTTTGAATGTTCTTAAGTTACAGCTGCTGCTTCACGCCAAATAAGAGTAGTCAGAGATGAACACAAGTTGACACTGATGACAGCACTCCATATTAGATTTTGGGTAACTGCCAGATATGCGGTTGCTAAACAAACTGTCAGCAGAGGGGCATGGTTTTCATCAAAGCAAGACATAACCACATATTTTCTGGGCAATATTTCTCTTAATTCAGACTGGTCTGTTTTGATCTGCCAGGCCATCCCTTTTTTTTTTCCCCTCCAAAACTGTTTTTGCAATTAAGGTTACAAGAATGCAGTACAGCCATCTTGCTCTGAGCTACCCATACATATAATCAGCCATATCTGACCTAAATGAGTATATAAACAACATAACAACTTTATAGGCTTTCTGAATTACAGCATTTTAATCAGTGTTGAGGGTCTCAACATTTTGACTCCAATTCTGTTACGATACAGTAAATTACATTACATTACAATAAATACGTCAAATTGTAACAGTTAAGTTACGTTTGTAACAAATGATTGACTTTAAAAGAGCTCTTGATGATGAAGATGATGAAAACCTTTATTGTCCCCAATGGGGAAATTTTGTTGTCAAACAGCTTAGTTAGGGCAGACAGAAAACATTCAATAAATAAATAGATAAAACAGTGCAGGCTCAATAAGTAAAAAGTTCCAAGTTCCAAAGTTCCAAAGTTCCATTAATTTCCATTCTTTCTTAATGAAAGTAGTAGTAGTAGCAGTAGTAGTAGTAGATAAGTGCTGTTTATTTCCTTAGAGACTGGATGTAAGCCGAGGAAAGCTCAGCTCTCAGGGGTATTTGTTATGGAGCTTAACTGATCATTATGGGCCTTAGTGTTGTTGTTTATTCCCCATGAGATCTTTCATCCTGATAAGTCCACCGGTCTCAAAACATTTTCTTATGTCTCTTTCTCTCTCTCTCTCCCTCCCTCCAACGCCCTCTCCCTCTTCCTCTCCCGTCCTCCATCTCTCTCTCTCTCTCTCCCTCTTCCTCTCCCGTCCTCCATCTCTCTCTCTCTCTCTCCCTCCCTCCCTCTCTCTCTCTGTCTCTCCCGTCCCCATCTCAGTTTGCCCGAGCAAGGACATCCGGAACAACGTGACCAACCTCCACACGTTGGAGAACTGCACGGTG
Organism: Nansenia antarctica; assembly: GCF_963989245.1. Classification (NCBI taxonomy): domain Eukaryota; kingdom Metazoa; phylum Chordata; class Actinopteri; order Argentiniformes; family Microstomatidae; genus Nansenia; species Nansenia antarctica. The sequence continues at coordinate 19,517,284 of NC_137686.1, read as the reverse complement.
ATCGAGGGCCACCTGAAGATCCTGCTCATGTTCAAGACCAAGCCGGAGGACTTCCGTGGCCTCAGCTTCCCCAAGCTGACGGTGGTCACCGACTACCTGCTGCTGTTCCGCGTCTACGGCGTGGAGACCCTCCAGGACCTCTTCCCCAACCTCACCGTCATCCGGGGGAACAACCTGTTCTTCAACTACGCCCTGGTCCTGTTTGAGATGCTCCAGCTGAGGGAGATCGGCCTCCACAGCCTGATGAACATCACCCGCGGGGCGGTCCGGATCGAGAAGAACCCCGACCTCTGCTACCTCTCCACCCTGGACTGGTCCAAGATCCTGGACACGGTGGAGGACAACTACATCGTGGCCAATAAGAACGACCGGGAGTGCGGGGACGTGTGTCCCGGTGCGGCCAAGGGCAAGACCACCTGCCTCCAGACCACCATCAACGGGAACTTCAACGAGCGCTGCTGGACGCAGAAGCACTGTCAGAAAAGTAAGTGGTTCTTTCTCTATATTTTCTTTTCTTCATAGTGGACTGTTGGATCGTATTTGTTTGGGGTCACACTTAACTTTGAGTTGGCCCTGAACCTGTGTAGTACGTAGCTCTGTAATTTCTCTGTAATGAATACAATCTTGTTAGTTGGTGTCACTACACTGTCACAGGGGCAACCAAATGTAAAGTGTCACCACCTTTTGTTTCTGTCGGTGTCCCAACTTGGTTGCCCTTCTCCATAGCTATTTATTTATCAGTCAAAGTAGATCTTTGAACTCACTAGGTATCCCAGATTTAGGTGACCTCAAAGAAGGAGGTTGAGCAGTCAGGTTTGCAGTGTTGTCTCACACACACACACACACACACACAGAGTGGTCTGAAGCGGAAACAAGATTAAGTGGA
>NC_137686.1:19360257-19516198 GCF_963989245.1 Nansenia antarctica | reverse complement strand
CTCACAGACATTTTTTTACCAAATTGATTTGCAGAACTATTCAGAGAACTCGGCGTATCATTTTTTTTTTTTTTTCACTGAGTGTCCTAAAGGCTCCGGTCAGCTGTGACCCCGGGCCGCGCCGCGTTGGTCACTGGCGTGGTCCTCCGGCGGCCCTGTGAAGGAGGCCGTAGATAGAGGGCCGTGCCAGAGGACGACTGCGGGTCACACGCACACACTTAGTCGGTGCACCGGTCGCTCCGCGCAAAAAATACAAAGATGCAAAACCACGAGGCTTGGCTTAGTTCCCATGTTTTGAATCACAACCCATTTCCTCTCCCAGCTTCTGTAACCAGAGGGGTAATTTAGCCATATATCCATAGGGAGGTAAAAATTCTTGGCAAAAAAAAAAAAAACGCACGGACGGTTGTGTGTGTTTTTCTGTTGTTGAATGAAGTCAGACTACTGTAATCCGAATGCCCCCCCCCCCCCCCGTGTTGTTGTAACCTGGTTGACGGTCGCCATGGTCACAGCGTTGTTTGGCCTTATCATTGTTCAGCTCCTTTGTTTTGATGCAGTTGTGACATTCACGCGCTCCGCTCCTTCCTTGTTCGCGTTGTTCGGTAGTAATCGTGTTCGGGTGGCGTTGTTCCCTCTCTTGTGTGTCTTAATCATGTTGAGGTGAAACGTGCCGTCCCCTGACCGGATCTTCTCCGCTGCTCTGACGGTGTCGTCTCGGTCAGGTGGTGGGTGGGGGGGAGGGGGTGTGGTTACAGTACTTTATACGCTCCAGTGGGACCGGCAGCAGCGTAGGAGTGTAGGCCTGTTGCCAGACGGCGGCGGTGGCGGCGATGTGAATGAGCAGAGCGGAGCTGAGCGCGGCCTTCCCTTCCCAGGTGGCTAGTACTTTTCACACATTATAAAATGATCTTCATTATCTGCCCTCTGAGGACATTAGACACATAGCTGAGAGGCAAGGGGAGGGGGGTGTCTTTCTCTCTCTCTCTCCATCTCTCTCTCTCTCTCTCTCTCCCTCCCTCTCCCTCCCTCTCCCTCCCTCCTTCCAGCAGCAGCCAGTGATTGGGTTAACACAATATGGTACAGATTTAATTAGCTCTAGCAGCAGGGGCTTTAAACTGAAGAATGGGTTTGGCAGCCCCCCCCCCCCCCCCCCCCGTCCTCACCTCTGATTGGCTGAGCTACTCTTCCTCTACTCGGAGGGCATGAGGGGGCTTCTCTTGCGAGTGCCAACCCGTGAGGTTACCGTGTGAGTGAGATCAGGTGAGGGACCTGTGGAAACCTTTCTGGATATAGAGGATCCAGTTTCCCCCCCCCACGGACGACGTCACATATCTGTCTCCACCAATCACAGCCGCTGAGGCTCAGGCTAGTCAGGGGCGTTGTGGAAGTGGGTGTAACCCTCACGGTAAGCACAGCCAAAATAAAAAAATGTGTGTGTGTACGTGTCTGTGTGTGTAACAGCAGAGTAAGTCCACACGCAATGCCTCCCGTAGCGGAAGGCCAGGCCACCAATGGGTGGGGGGGGGGGGTGCACACCTTAATGTTAACATCCAGCTCCCACACCACCGCACTCAACACTGGCGCCAAGTCAACCTCCGCATGGAACAATAGCTGTCGAAGCAGTTCACAGAGCGCTCTGGACGATTGTTTCCTGTCTTTGTGTCGAACGCTTCCTGGCTGGAGTTCTGAATGGACCCGCGGGGCAGAAAGCCGTCTCGGCCAGCGGTAGAGAGGCACGGAGAGGACAAACTAACCAGCCAGTTAAACAGTCCCTGGAGAGGAGAGAGGATACTATACTATATTGTTTTGGTTCAGCCGACACATGTGCACTGCACACTGGAACCTCTCTCACGTTGGAGAGCAAGGCGCTATAAATGTTCTACAAGAAGATTTTAGATCTCCGTTGACCCAAGACATCGGAAGAGGAGGACCTTTTATATTTATGAACAATTTTCAATTAAAGAACTTGAAGAAACTCACAAATAGACAAATCTGAGCTTCTTTACAAAAAGGAAACATACTTAATAACACAATAATATGAAAAGAACGCAGAAGAAACAAACAAATAGGAGGTCGGATAGGAAGAGGAGGACTTGTTGAGGTTATTTCAGTTAGTCTCTCTCCCAAAGCAGTCAATTGTTGTACTGTCTTTTCTTTTGTTTTGAGTCGTTTGGAGCCTTTGATTTGAGCTCTACCTCCTTGGGGGGTTAAAGGGGGGGGGACTCTGCTCTTTGATGTCTCAGAGCGACAGTATGAGCCAATTTGAACAAGCCTGCGAGCCCTGTGTATTCATTACCAGTAGTGTTGCCTCCTAAAACATGACACGTGTTTGAAAGCCAAGCCAGCCCTGTCCTCCTGCCATCGTATGAATCACTCCTTCTATTTTGGTCATCCTCTTTTTCTCTCTCTCTCTCTCTCTCTCTCGCTCTTTCTTTCTCCCCCCCTTTCCCTCCCCCACCCCTCTGTTTCTCTTGTAGAAAATAAAGTAGAAAGTTAACAACTAGTCACACTCTTAACCCCCCCCCCCCCCCCTCTTTACCTGTGTAGTAACTCTGTAAGTACTCCAGGAACAACGTTGTGTTATGCTGTTAGGCTAGTACATACGGTTAGTAATTGCTTCATGATTGCATAGCAGTGGAGTTGGGTGGTTTGTGTTGGGTGGTTTGTGTTGCTACGGCGATTACGGCGTCACCTAACAGGTACAGTTTAGGGGTACGACTTGATGTCGAGTGTTAGCAATCGGTGCATTGCCTCAGAAAACCGTGAAACGTAGGACAGCGTTCCCACTGATTTTAGAGGATTGACCAGTTTTGATTGACAGTTTTAATCCACTGTAATTACAGTGTGGCGAACAACTTGGCTTTTTCAGATCTTCTGGGAGAGGAGAGGGTGGGGGGGGCGGGGGGGGGAGGAGGAATAGTAATAAATCATGTCGGGCAGGATGGGACAGATGCGTAACAAGTCAGAAATATCACAGCGCATTGTTTAACAGCAACTTTCCGAGACTGCCATGTCTGGTTTGAACACGGCTCGGTGCACCATGTGATACCAGGCCAAGTGCAGAGAGCAGCCGTCCCCACGCGGGCCGCGTAGTTCTCCTGTGAGCTGAGGCTGCTCCGTCTGGTGCGGGGAGCAGCCTGGGAGCAGCCTGGGAGCCCTCAGCCCTCAGCGGCTCCTCTGCCTCCCAAGCCCTTCCCCTGGAATCCCAGACATTTGAGGTATTTGTTAAAGCTGGGCAGACGAGCTGTTTCTTCACAGCTTCTCTCTCTCTCTCTCTCTCACACACACACACACACACACACACACACACACACACACCCACGCACACAGAACAGGCCTTCTGTTTACAACAGTCTGCTGCTGTGTCTTCTCGTGGCTGTTTAGATAGCCTAGCCCTAGATCCTGTCTTTGGGGTTTCTCTTTGAAATGAGCCTGAGCACTTCTAACCTGCTGGACATTCGCAGGTTAGACAACTACTTTATGATTTAGAAGATGAGTAGTTGTCCACAGAGTATAGAAAGTGTGCGTGCGCGTGCGTGCGCGTGTGCGCGTGTGTATTCATGGATAGATAGATAGGTTGGTAGGTACTTTATTCATAGATAGATAGGTAGATAGATAGTTAGATAGGCACTTTATTGATGGATAGATAGATGTAGATAGTAGGTAGGTACGGTAGATACTTTATAGATAGATAGGTAGGTAGGTACTTTATTGATGGATAGATAGATAGATAGATAGATAGATAGGTAGGTCTAGGTAGATGGATAGATAGGTACTTTATTGATGGATGGATAGATAGATAGGTAGGTAGGTAGGTAGATAGATAGATAGATAGTAGGGCTGCACGATTTGGGGAAAAAATCGAATTGCGATTATTTGGACAGATATCGCGATTGCGATTAATTTGCGATTATTTTTTTTTTAAATAGCAAAAAAAAAAAAAAAAAAAAAAAAGGGGGAGTTTTTGTAAAGTGTGGCCATATCTCCGGCTAGGAAGGTCGTATCAACGTGCAGTTTGTTTGTACGTCTTCAGGGGACTTAGAGGCTCCCTCCTCTAGCACCCCCACAGCCCGAGCTACGAGTGAAAGAACTAAACTTACATTGGGTTGCTTTAAAGTTGGGTTGCTTTAAAATCAAGCTTCAGATTAAAACATGTGATGGAGCATTACTAACCTGACTCAGGTGGTTTGTTTCACACAACCATCTAGGAAAGCTTAATTGGAAGCTGTTTGGAAAAGGGCAGGTACTTTCAAAAAATACTTGGCAGGTGATTGGATGAATCTGTCTATCACCTATTTTCAGAGAGCATTACCACATGATACCATCAAACTATTAACTGCTCTAATTCTAATGCAAGGATGAGAACTTAAAAGATATGAATTGTATATATGATAACCTCATCTCATCTAGACAGGTGGCTACTTTCTAAGATGATCCAGCTATTAAAATTATCATTTGGGGATACACTGTGACTATAACTGAAAGGACCACATCTAGATGACTCGGTCAACAGTCGAACTGATGAATGATAGAATGGTGGTCTCTGACTATGGAGCACAGACACACGTCACCTTGACTTAGGAATCTGTGACATACTTCAGCCCAAGGCTAGGCTAGGCTAACCTCTGCGTCTTTAAAGCCGGCTGGTATGAACGAATGGTATGAGGTTATGCATACAGGACACATTCATGTTTGACAACAGAACAGTTAACTTCCATGTATCCATAAGCCTGCTATACTATATAAACACCAACCCGCAGGTTGCTGAGACTGTCAACTCTGTGTCTGTACTTTAACGCCGGGTTAGCATGAGTAGCTAAGCTAAGCTACCGTCTCGAAGACTACAAGTTAGCTAAGCTAAGTTTAAGGCTGGACTAACAGCACCGACATGCACTTGGCTGGTACAGTTAGTATAGTGAAATTGTACACTTACCTGTCGCAATTATAACATACTAACGTTTATCATACGTCCAGTAAGCCATGTGGTGTCTAATTGTCTCCGTTACGTTAGCCCAAAGTCTCATAATAATTGGACTGACTGTCGTGACACAACCTATGCCTGCGTTCGTAAATTCGCTCTGAGAGCGCCGGGTTCAAAGTCATAAAGAGACCAAGTAATTTGATTGGACAAGAGGCATTCCATGAGTGCTGATCAAATTTCCAAAAGAGGTTTTAATCTCAATGTGACTTCCTGGTAAAATAAAGGTAAAAAAAAAAAAAAAAATTTTTAAAAAATCGCAGGCAAATCGCAGGCTTTGCGATTAGCTAATCGCATCATTTCAAATCGCGATTTCGATTTAAAATCGATTAATCGTGCAGCCCTAATAGATAGGTAGGTAGATAGATAGATAGGTACTTTATTGATTGATAGATAGATAGGTAGGTAGATAGATAGGTACTTTATAGATAGATAGATAGGTAGGTAGGTAGATAGATAGATAGGTAGGTAGGTAGATAGATAGATAGGTAGGTAGGTAGATAGATAGGTAGGTAGGTAGGTAGATAGATAGATAGGTAGGTAGATAGATAGGTACTTTATTGATAGATAGGTAGATGGATAGATAGATAGGTACTTTATTGATGGATAGATAGATAGGTAGGTAGGTAGATAGATAGATAGATAGATAGATAGGTACTTTATTGATGGATAGGCCTAGTCCATCTGTCCCTTGTCCTCCCTGGTGCTCTTGTCATACAGATTCACCTGCTACAGACTTCTCTCTCTCAGAACTAGTGGTCATGTTGGTGCCAAAATGTTATTTAATGTCATGTCAATTTAATGTCACGTCAATTTGTCATAGGCTTACATGGAATTAGAGGTGAATGCCTTGACTTTGCCATATCCTCCAGGTGATCTTATACATAGATATATAGACTCAAGGCTGCGCTGCAGTCAGTCACTCTGGGTGTGGTTGTGTGTGTGTACGTGTATGTCCCCGTGTGTACGTTTGTGTACGTGTCCGTCCATGTGTACATCTGTGTACGTGTCTGTGTGTGTGTGCGTCTGTGTACATAGGTAGGTGTGTGTGTGTGTGTGTGTGTGCGCGCGCGCGTGTGTGTGTGTGTGTGTGTGTGTGTGTGTGCACGTGTGTGTGTGTTTATCATCTTTATTCCAGTCACGACAAATTGCACATCCTGTCATTACAGGGCAGCAGGAGTGGCGGCTGACATTAAAACATCCAAAGTGCTCCTTCATGTTGTTTGTGTGTTTTTGTTCTATTAACGGGCGCTGGTGGGCTAATGAAATTGTTGACAGTTCCTGATGCCGCCTGGCCAGCTCAGCTGAGGCTGCTGTGGTTGAGTCAGACTGACTGACAAATGATTTACCAGGAAACATGACTGAATAAATAAAATGAGGCCAGGTCAGTATTAGATTGTTTTAGTTTTGAAAAATGTGTTTGTTTTTAATCACACTTAACCCCCCCCCCCCCCCCCCCCAGATAAGAAGGGATAATCGGTTGACTCATTCTTCCCCCTGCTCTCTGACGCATTAACCTTTTTTGTAGGTTTGGATTTTTTTCCAAAATGTTTGAAATAGGGTGTTTTCATAGGGTGTTTAATGTCTCTTATTATTCATTGTCTTTGGTATGAGGCCAAGCTGGATTAACGAGGCCTCTGTCAGACGTATTGTCGCATTGGACTGTACTGGGCTTGTCTTTGTCTTCAAGTGCCAGCGTGGATCAAAGGTGTGACATTGGTGACACTGGTGACACATCGAAAGAACAATTGAATCTCAAACACCGACTGTTCTCAATCAACCTGTCTTTTCTCTGTCTGCAGGTGTGATAAACAGGAGTGCCTCTTGAAAAAAAAAAACATTAGGTCATCCTGAACGAATGAGTGAATCATTGCTGGTTGTTTGGTCGTGTTGTCGTATCTTTTATATACTGCTTTGTCATTCCTATTGAGGGGAAAGGGATAGGCTGGAGAGAGGGAGGGAGAGAGGGAGGGAGTGTGGTAGGCGCTAAGCAGGGACATGGACGCGACGTGTTTGAAAATAGCAGTTAGAGTAACATCTGCCTCTCAAACTGAGAGGAAACTAGGAAGCCGTTAATGACAGACGTGGTACTGTGTGGACAGACATGCATGTATGTGTGTGTCAGACTTGAGAGCGTTCGTTGACAAACCGGAATGGTCGTCATTAACTGAACAAGATCAGCCTTTACAGAACAGAGAATATACTTTAAACTTTATTTTTTGCTTTTCCAAGCCCTTTTCAATTTTGCGATTCGGTCGGAAGACCGTGACCATATAAGGTTGTATAGGCCTACTAAGGCACCAGGTTTTTCTTCTTCCTCTGATTCGTCTCTCTGGGTTTCTGAAATAATTTTATAAGCAACTAAATACCAGACTTGTCATGGGCTCGGAATTTTAATTGCACCACCACATTCCGTTTGGCATTTGCGAGGGTCTTATGTGATCTTCAACGCAAAGATCCTGAATGTAACGTCTTAATGTCTTGGCCAAAAAGGCAACATGGGAGGAACAAGCCACGCAATGTTCAAGAGGGATTGTGGTTAATATCAAGCACCCGTACAAGCAGCTTAGCATTAGACAGTAGCCACTGTGCTGTAGGCTACAATCAAGCTTGAGTAATACTACTCTCCTACTGACACACGCATGGGACTGATTGCTTATTGGCTTGCCATTCGAAGTTTACAGGCATGTGGAAGATTAGGAACTACGGATGTTGCTGTTTTTTTTTTTTTCTTCTCTCCAACATCTATTAACAGTATATCGATTCCTGCACAGGCTCTGACTAGGAAGACAGTTCAGTGAAACTTTCTTCCTGAGGTACTGAGGTTTACTGGTGAAAAAAAACCCTGAATTCTTGGCAGCCAACATCACACAATTTGCTAAAAGTCCAAATCAGTTCCATCACTCCCGTTCCAAATAGGCCTCTGTTTCCCCTGACAGGATATTAATCTCTCTCTCTCTCTCTCTCTCTCTCTCTCTCTCTCTCTCTCTCTCTCTCATGGCCTCAGCGAGGTGGTGTCCTGGTTTGTTGTTGTTGTTTTACTGCGTGTTTCTGTGGATGGAGGAGGGGGAGGGGGGGGGGGGGAATTGAGACCCCTCTTTGTGTGGGTCCGTCGGTCCGGTCTGTGATCCCAGTCAAACTGGCTCTAATGAGATAAAGAGCCTGGCATTCCTGTAGCATTACCCCCGGACTCCATGTGATTCTGCAGCAGCACTTTGCATAAAGCACATGACGGCACAGACCATACAGGCATTTTATCAGGGAGCCAAAAGAGCCTGGGATGACCAGGAGCTTTGGGTGGGTGGTGTGTGTGTGTGTGGGGCAGGGGGGGGGGGGGCTGGGGGACAACTGGCTTGGACCTGGGGGTGGCAGCATGTCTAGAGGGGTGGTGTTGCATCTGTTTTTGGTGATCATCGTGTTGTCAACAAACCCACTCAGTCCCAACCCCGACAGTCCAGAACGCGCTCCTCCTCCGAAAGAACCATTGATTTGCTGTTGTTAGGTGATTTCACAGAGGCCCTGTTGCTTAGATGGGGGAGTTGAGACGCTGTCCCTGACAGGACCACAATCAGCCTGAGCATTACTAATTGACCCTGAGCTGGCGGGACTGTTCACGGCCCCCATGGCGAACAGCGCCGGGCAGAAGAGCAATAGAGAAACTGGGCCCAGCCGCCTCACAGAGATTTGCATGTTTAAAGAAGGAATGACGGTTGGCGAACCTCCCAGTTCCCCCCCCCCCCCCCCCCCCCCCCCCCTCGGTGTCGAGTCGCTACCCTTGGGGAGATCAAAGTGTGCTCGGGGTGGTAGAGGCCTCCGTCTGAAAGGTCCTCCTGGTCCCGACCTTGGAGGAAAAACAAAACAAAAAAACAAGTCTATCTCCTCTTCCTGTGGGATCCACTGTGTCGTCGGGGGACGGAAGCTTGTGAAACGCCTCACTGAAGGAAACGTACAGTAGATGAACGATGCCGACGTCCCTTATCCTGACATGGCAGCCCTCCCCTTCAGCGTCCTTCATGGCCAGTGATCTCTCACCGCCAGAACTCCTCCTAGACCTTGAGCTGCCGTACGTCATCTCCCAGGCAGTCAGGGGTAACTTCTGTTCAGACGTAAATGGACTGCGCTGATATAGCGCCTTATTCCAAAGCGCTTTACAATGGCCTCTCAATCACACGTTCACACACACATTCACACACCGACGGCGGCGAGCTACCCATGCAAGGCGTCGGCCCGCAACTTGGGGTTCAGTGTTCATTGCTCAAGAAAACATCGACACGTGGCCAGCCGGGGATCGAACCGCCGACCATACACTCATTAGACGGCGGCTCTACCCTCCTGAGCCACAGCTGCCCCCGTCCAGTCACAAGACGACAAGCAGCTCCGCCTGTGTCGTGTTTACAGACACCAAGTGCTGTGGCGGCCGGGGTAGTAATGAGGGGTGGCCTCATGCTGGCCCACAGCTAGGGATGCTCCGATCTGGATTTTTGGGGCCGATACCGATCACCGATATTTTTCCTCAAGATCAACCGATACCGATACCGATACCGATTCTTTTTTAAATACATAACTGTAGGCCTACTGACTGGATAGCCTACATATTTTTTGCTTTTAAGACAAAAGTTTTGATCCATTAGGCACCAAGCAAACGCAGACCCATTTTTATGGCATAGTAAAAGTCTGACTTATCACCCAGTTAGGGCCTGAAGCCCAAGTCAGTGATATGGCTGTATAAAAGACATCATAAACGTGGCCTTCATGGTTTACATACTGTTACATCCTCCTATGTTTTCTGTTCAGTTATCTGTCTTCCCCAGGAAAAAAAATAATAAAAAAAAAGAAAAGAAAAGATCGGTTTTTGCGATCGGCCATTTTTGCCGATCACCGATCGAGTCATTTGGAGTGAAATCGGCCGATTTAAATCGGTGGCCGATAAATCGGAGCATCCCTACCCACAGCTGCACTGCGTCACTCTGTTAGGTTGTTGCGGTGGATGTCTCTCCCTGTCCTCCGATGTCTCTCCCCGTCCTCCGATGTCCCTGCCTGTCCTCCGATGTCTCTCCCTGTCCTCCGATGTCCCTGCCTGTCCTCCGATGTCTCTCCCTGTCCTCCGATGTCTCTCCCTGTCCTCCAATGTCTCTCCCTGTCCTCCGATGTCTCTCCCTGTCCTCCGATGTCTCTCCCTGTCCTCCGATGTCTCTCCCTCCTCCGATGTCCCTCCCTGTCCTCCGATGTCCCTCCCTGTCCTCAGATGTCTCTCCCTGTCCTCCGATGTCTCTCCCTGTCCTCGGATGTCCCTCCCTGTCCCTCGATGTCTCTCCCTGTCCTCCGATGTCTCCCTGTCCTCCGATGTCCTCCGAGTTCTGACCTGAACTTGACTGACAGAACTTAACTGAGTGGCTGGAGAGTTCTCTTCTTGGCATTCAACAATGACAACCTACAATGAATCATCCAGGAGTGGTACTGTTGGGTGGTTGAGTAGGCTCTCAGCCTCCTCTTCAAGATCATAAGACGCCGATCTAAAGCAGGGACTGAATGGTGTCTAATGTCTAATTGCAGCCTGAATGTCATTGACTGAATGACGTCTTGGAGCCTTGCTGTTGCTGCTACCTTTGTTGTGGAAGGGTTCGATTTTGAAGAGACACGACCTGATAAGGCGTTCTGTACCCAAGAAGAAAGGATGAGGAAATATAGCTGACGTTCAGTAGTATAGGCTGCTAGCTCAACAACAACAACAACAACAACAACAAAAACATCCAAAACGTTGAGGTTGAGGTTTGGTGATTGTGCGTCATCTTCCACTGCCCTTACAGTATCTGCCACAGTGACATGGGCCGTTTTTGAATATTGCTACTATTGACCTTTTTGATGACTCATTCTCTAACGAAGGCACCTGCATTGGGAGGAAGTGGAAGTAGGAAGTAGATATGTAAAACGTATAAAAGAAGAAGAGGAAACCTCTGTAAAGACTTTTTAATGACATGAGCTTGTCTGTCGCATTTGTTCATTACAGATTTTGCCAATGGTTTTTCCATGTGAGTCACCCGCTACGGGAGATGACGATGGTCGATGGTACAGTTGTCTTTAAAAAAAAAAAAAAAAGGGGAAATATGCGGAGAAGTTTGACGGTGCCTTCGCCCCTTTAGCCAGTTTGAAACGAAGAAGCGTTTGCATTACATTTTCACAGATAAAATCAGATAGTGACTTCAAACTCATTCTGAAGTAGAAAAATCGACAAAATGTAATAAAAGATGATGATATCTCTGAATATTTTGAATGACATGCGCGTGTAGGAGGGGTTCATGTATAAAGGTTTACGGCATTCAAAGGAAAACAAGGGGAAAATGGACAGTTTAAAAGCAGCCATCCGGTTGGTCTCTGGCACGGCTTCTCTGTCCTGAGAAACAGCAGATTCTCTGCAGAAGAGGACAGCAGAGGACAGAAGAGGACAGAGGAGGACAGAGGAGGACAGCAGAGGACAGAAGAGGACAGCAGAGGACAGCGGAGGACAGCAGAGGACAGAAGAGGACAGCGGAGGACAGCAGAGGACAGCGGAGGACAGCAGAGGACAGAAGAGGACAGAGGAGGACAGCAGAGGACAGCGGAGGACAGCAGAAGACAGAGGAGGACAGCAGAGGACAGAGGAGGACAGAGGAGGACAGCAGAGGACAGAGGAGGACAGCAGAGGACAGCGGAGGACAGCAGAGGACAGAGGAGGACAGAAGAGGACAGCAGAGGACAGAGGAGGACAGCAGGAAAGCTTGTCTGGCTTTTCCACATGCTTCAACTGTTGTTGTCTGACTGGCCTGAGAGACAGACAGACAGACAGAGAGAGAGAGAGAGAGAGAGAGAGAGACAGAGACAGAGAGAGAGAGAGAGAGAGAGAGAAGGAATGTGAAGGGTTAACTCTGCGCTGCTCTTCCTCAGAGATGGGAGAGGCCATTGAATGGCTAGCTTCCCCAGCCAGCCAACACATTGGTTAAGGCTGAGGGTGGATCTGCTGCTGGGGCTGTGCTCCGGCATGGACTCACTGCAACCCCTTTAGGGGGGATCAGGAGTGTGTGAGCGTTGAGTGCGTGCAGGCAGTCGCAGCTGCGTGTGTGTGTGTGTGTGTGTCGCCCCTGAGGTGAGACAATGGGAGTGTAGTGTGAGAAAAAGACAGTAGACGGGTAGAACATGTTTTTCAGTATACACCCTTTTTTTTTTTTTTTTTATGGATTGGGTTTTTATGTTAACATTTGAGGTTGACAAAAGTTGGACACAGTTTTAGGGATTGTTTTCCTAATTATATGCCCCTTGCACTGCCTCCCTCCCCCCATGTACCCCCACCCCGCCGTGCGCACTCACTCACTCATGCACTTGCACTGTTTTTAGGTCAGGCAGTTGCAAGGCGTATGTAGGAGGACAGGGGTCCTTGTTGTTTTGCTCCTCGACGGGCTGACCTCGTGTCACATGACGGTTTTGACACTAATGAACCCCAGCACATATGGACACACACACGCATGCGCACGCCTGCCTCAACCTGAGTTGCTTGACACACAGTAAAGCAGTTGCACTTGTCTTGTACTGACTTCTAGACATTATTTAATGGCACAGATGACAATGACACGTTTAATAACACAGAACGGACAGTTAAGTTCAACAGGAACAGGATTTTGTGCTTCAAATGTATTATCTTGTGTCGTTGTTTTGTGTGTGATGCATGTTAGTGTTTGTGTGTGTGTGTGTGTGTGTTTGTGCGTGTCCATTTCCACGTCTCTTGGTACGCATGAATTCGTGTGGTGTCCACGTACATGTTTGTTCAGACCTGCAGCTCCCTCCCCCTCCACACACACACACACACACACACACACACACACACACACACAGACAGGCCGGTCCGTCTCTGCTGACCTGTGACCTGCCCTGCCCTGAGCCCCTGGTTATCTCCCCTGCTGTTGGCCAATTCTAATCTGCCTCTCAGAGGGATGAGCTAATCCTGGAGGATAGGCAGTCCTCATGTATTTACCTTAGAGACGCCCCCCCACACACATACACATACACACACACACACACACACACCTGCCAATCCACAAAGAGGCTGGCGTTATGTAACGGACTGGTCTACAGGGGCACACCACACACACACAAACACACGCACACACTGCCAGCGCTCTCTGTGTCACCTTTCACTCTGACGCGTGTGCATAACCCAGCGATGTCACTGAACTTTTGTGTATGTGTGTGTGTGTGTGCGCCTGTGCGTGTGTGCGACAGCTTTCTGCCAGTTTATTTCCATCTGCGCGCCTGAGAGGAGCCTGTATAGGTCACAAAGAGGCCAGCGCATAACTTTCATGGAGCGACTTCTTCTTGGGTTGGGTTGTTGACATCTGTCATACTCCTCTGTGACAGATGAAGGTCATGTCCGCTGCTGAGCCTGTGATTTGTGGTGATGGGATCTTTCACTCTTTTCATTCAGCGTAGTCGTTCTTTTCTCTCGCCTTCCCGCTCCGCCTGTCTGCCTCTCGCCAACTGGGGGCGGAGCCCTTCGCTGTTGGTGTTGGTGTGTGTACTATTTGTTTGTTGTTGTTTTTGATGAGTAGAGGAGGACCGTTCTGTGTCCCACTAAGACGTTTGCCAAGTGCCCTGAGCTAAGGAGGTTTTTGCGGGGGCCAGGGTCTCATGCATTCCTGCCATGAATCCTGACTGATTGAATTCAGACTGAATCCTGACTGACTGAATTCAGACTGAATCCTGACTGACTGAATTCAGACTGAATTCTTTGATAGCCAGTTCCCCCATAAGGACCAACTACAGTAACAAACATTAACTCTCTCTCCCTCTTCTCCCTCCTCCTCCTCCTCCTCTCCGTCCAGTGTGCCCCCCCTCGTGTAAACACCGCGCCTGCACCAAGGAGAACCAGTGTTGTCACGACCACTGCCTGGGCGGCTGCTCGGAGGGGGCCAACGCCAGCGCGTGCGTGGCCTGCCGCCACCTCCAGCACCAGGGCACCTGCGTGGAGCGCTGCCCCCCGGGGTACTTCACCTTCCGGGGCTGGCGCTGCGTGGCCTTCTCCTTCTGCCAGGAGCTCCACAACAAGTGCAAGCAGAGCAAGAGCAAGACCGACTGTCACGAGTACGTCATCCACAACGGGGCCTGCATCCCCGAGTGTCCCTCCGGATACACCACCATCAACTCCTCCACGTAAGTGCATCAGCGTCTGGGTTTGAGGGAGAGGGTGGGGTTGAGGGGGTGGGGGTTTATCCGACACAGATTAAGTTGTGATGATGATAATGATGGTGTGGGTGTGTGGGTCGGTCGGTGGACGGGTGGGTGGGTGTGTGGTTTGTGTTTCAACCGTGGTGGATTTGCCAGTGGGTGTTGGACTTACGGAGTCCTCTGAAGTGTTTACTAATCCCTAGACTCAGATGCATTCGCCCATGGAGGTTCTTCTATCGAGAATGGGATTGAGTCCAGGGACTAGGCGTGGTCTGTGTCGGGGGAATCAATGCTTTTGGTCATGGTTCACTCTGCTGCGCCACATAAATAAACACTCAAATCATCCCGAGGTCGTAAACACTTCAGAGTAACTCCAACACCGCTGTCGAGTCCACCGCAGTTGAAATGCGCGTGCACACACACACACACACACACACACACACACCACACACACCACACACACACACACCACACACACACACACACACACACACACACACACACACACACACACACATACACACAGCACACACAGCACACACACACACACACACACACACACACACACACACACCACATACACACACATACACACCGCACACACAGCACACACACACACACACACACACACACACACACACAGCACACACACACACACACACACACACACACACACACACACACACACACACATACACACAGCACACACAGCACACACACACACACACACACACACACACACACACCACATACACACACATACACACCGCACACACAGCACACACACACACACACACACACACACAGCACACACACACACACACACACACACCATCATTATCATCATCACCATCAGCTCCTCTGTAAACACACACACACACACACACACACACCTCAGTCCATATCCCTTTCTTCCTAAGGCGTGTCCTGTGTTTTGGGCACAGCTGTTGACATGAGTCAGGACGTGATGCTGCCCTTCCTCCCAGATAAGGTCGGGGATGTTTTCATGTTCACATGCATCTTGTTGCCTTTTCGACAGGATGTTTTGAAAAAACACTCTATCATCCTGCATCTGATTGGGTGAGAGAGAGAGAGGCCATTGTGCCAGTTCAGAACCGTCATGAAAAGACTGTTTGCATCCGGTCCCTGCACTAACAATGCAGTATCTCAAGGTTCCCTTGTTGTGTGTGTGTGTGTCCCTGGGAGTGTGTGTGTGTGTGTCTCTGGGGGTGTGTGTGTGTGTGTGTCTCTGGGTATGTATGTGTGTGTGTGTGTGTGTCTGTTTGTGTGTGTGTGTCTGTGTGTCTCCGTGGGTGTGTGTCTCTGGGTGTATGTGTGTCTCTGTGTGCGTGTGTATGTGTCTCTGTGGGTGTGTGGCTGTGTCTGTGTGTGTCTCTCTGGGTGTGTGTGTGTCTCCGTGTGTATCTCTGTCTGCGTGCGTCTCTCTCAGTGACGGTCCCTGCAGTGTGGGCGTGGGTACAGGGTACAGGGCGTGGGTACAGGGTATAGGGCGTGGGTACAGGGTACAGGATACAGGGTCCAGGGCGTGGGTACAGGGTACAGGATACAGGGTACAGGATACAGGGTACAGGGCGTGGGTACAGGGTACAGGGTACAGGATACAGGGTACAGGGCGTGGGTACAGGGTACAGGGCGTGGGTACAGGGTACAGGATACAGGGTACAGGGCGTGGGTACAGGGTACAGGATACAGGGTACAGGGCGTGGGTACAGGGTACAGGGTACAGGATACAGGATACAGGGTACAGGGCGTGGGTACAGGGTACAGGGTACAGGGCGTGGGTACAGGGTACAGGGCATGGATACAGGGTACAGGGCGTGGGTACAGGGCGTGGATACAGGATACATGGTACAGGGCGTGGGTACAGGGTACAGGGCGTGGGTACAGGGTGTGGAGCAGGGCAGGAGGAACAGCGAGGCTGGCACATTTGCGCCTCTGCTTCTGACCCGCTCTCCATCCCTGATGCTCTGTTGTCGCGGAAACCAACAAGGATGTTTTTCACTCTCTCCTCACTTTGCTCTCCCAGAGCTCGTGTGCGTGTGTGCGTGTGTGTGTGTGTGTGCGTGTGTGTGTGTGTGTGTGCGCGTGTGTGCGCGTGTGTGTGTGTGCGCGTGTGTGTGTGTGCGCGTGTGTGTGTGTGTATGAGTCACTGCATCTCCGCAGTCCCATATATCTCTTCTGCCTGCTGCTGCTTTTCGAGCGTGTTGTTTTCGCATCTGTAGTCTGAGTCACCAGCAGCGACTCCCTGCCAGCCTGCCACTCAAGGCCACTCGTCTCGTATCCCGACAACAGTGTTTTTTAAGGACACGCCGTGGCTGAAGAACGTTCCGTTTTTTAAAGGAGGGACTTTGCCAAACACTTTGCCTCCCCGAGGACTTTGCCTCCCCGCGGAGACAGAGGGAGGAGTGCAGCCTTATCGGAGAGAGAGGAGTTTAGTTTGGGACGCTGCCGATTGACACTGACCTTCAACTGCACTCGCGAAGACTCCCAGTCCCTCCCCTCACTGCCTGTGACCCTGGTCCTGGGGGTGTGTGGGTGGGTGTCTGTCTGTCTGTGTGTGTACGTGCGTGTGTGTGTGTGTGAGTGTGTCTTTCCATGTGGACACACACACACACACACACACACACACACACACACACACACACACAGACAGACTCCAGACACACTAATCATCTGCTTGGACAGAGATAGGGCTTGGCCTCTTCGCGCCTTGGTGCCTTTTGTTCCAGGCAGCGCAGCCCAGGGTAAGTGAGTGAATGAGGCCCCAGATGAGATGGGAGAGGGTTTCAACACCCTGGCTCCCACCATCCTTGTCCCCCCCCAGAGGCCGGTCCTGTCCCCTCCCTCTGTCTGTGGCCGGCTGCTAGGAGAAGAGATTAGCCTGGCAGGGCTCCAGACCTCTGTGATGAAGGCTAACCGTGGCAGGGCCAGGGAGAGTTCACCACTGTGTCTTCTCTCTCTCCTGACCCTGGCTGCTAGGAGGGGAGGCTGGCAGGCAGCTGGAGCACATAGCTGGACTTCGAGATCCAGACCTGTTTTATCCTCTGGCCAGAGAGAGTTCAGCCATGTCTCCCCCCCTCTCTCTCTCTCTCTCTCCTCCTCCGCTTGCGCCACTCCTTTTCGCTTATCTCTTCTCTCTCTCTTTCCTGCTCCTCTTCACCTCTTTCTCTCTCTCTCTCTCTCTCTCCTCCACACCTCTCCCTCGTTCACCTCTCTGTACCCTCTCTGTCTCTCATCGTGTTCAAATGGAAAAGGGTACTGTCAGCCAAAGGAAGGCAGAGTGTAAGTTATGGAAGGACTGAAGCAGAATACCCCCGCATTTTCAAGAGAGAGACGTTGGAATATGTAACGACCTTAACAGTCGCATTCTAAGAATCTCCCCGTCTCACGTGGCTAGAAACGTCTTACCCTGTGGCCCGCAAAGCTATCATTATAAACGTCAACCTGCCCCGGGGGCCTATGGGGGGTCATTTTCAGGTGCTGCGTGGTTGCAGATAGTTGCCGTAGCCAACGGACATACCGCCACTCCTCACCTAATTAGCGGCTGCAAATCACACACACACGCGTTGTCATGAAAATATGCACGCTATAGCTCCCAGGCGAAACAAGACGGAGTGTGTTGCGCGTCAGAGGTTACGAGACGTCGGTGGCCTTCACCGAGGCCGCGTTCGGGATATGAGAAAGGCGTTCTCCGTCGCCAGCTCACCAGACACTCACCAGACCAGGGAGGATCCTCTCACCTCTCAACCCAGTCAGCAGAAAGACCAGCCTGACACTCTGGGCTCCGGGGGGACAATGGCCCTAAGCTAACAACCCATCACTGTCTAATCCCCCCCCCAACTAATCCTCTCAAATTGAAACCTTCAGAAACCTTTTGTCTCCGCAGCATGGGATGACTCTTAAAGTCGTCGGTCCGGGCCCGCTGCGAGATTACAGAGGTCAACGGGGGCGTAATGCGCTGCCCTTATGAAAGTCAGCGTTTATCCCATTACGAGTGTGGAGAATGTAAGAATGGTTGCCGGGGAGTACAGAGTTCACTGTTCTGCTGTTCGGGTGGGGGGGCGGAGGTCTTACAGGTTTTGTTGTAACCCTGTCGGGCTGTGTCCAACCCCTGACACGCAGTTGACTCGAGTTGTCATTTCGACGAGTCATTGAATGAGTTATATGAGGAAAGTTGCAGGCTAGTGGTGGCCTAGTGGGAGAGTGAGGTGGCCTGGTGGTCAGAAGGTCATGAGTTCAAGTCCCACCTGGGAACACCACCACCCTTGAGTAAGGCAGTTAGCCCGTAGTTACTCCAGGGAGACTGTCCCTCTAATCTCTAATTGTAAGTCGCTTTAGATAAAAGCGTCTGTTAAATGGTTTAAACGTAAATGTGCCCCCCCCCCCCTTCCTTCCTCAGTGAAAGTGGTTGCGTTCTACGTCTCCGTGTCCCCTTGTGTTGTCGTCCCTAACCCGTGTCCTCCTCTGTCCTCCCGCAGGCTGAACTGTACGCCCTGCGCGGGGCTCTGCCCCAAGGTGTGTATGGGCGTGAAGACGGTGGACTCGGTCACGGCCGCCCAGGGCCTGAGAGGCTGCACCGTGCTCAACGGCAGCATGGTCATCAACCTCCGCGGAGGAAGTGAGTCCCCCCCCGGCGCACGTCACACACCACACACCACCACTACAGTTTACGTTACGCTGTCGCTTGTCGGCGTGTAGCAGACGCCTTTATCCAAAGAGACTCACAGCAGAGACGCTTGACTAAGTAAGTGACTCATCTGTCCACCAGTCATGGCAGGAGTCAGGATCGGCAAACACACGACCAAAGTCCTCCAAGGGAATATTAATATATGCCCAACAATACTACTACTAATAATAATAATATGACATTTAGCTGACGCTTTTATCCAAAGCGACTTACATTGCAGTTAGTGCATACAACAACAGGACTCTAAAGGATAGGTGGCCGAAACATTTGTCCTGATAGAAGTAACTCTTTGGTGTATTATTGCAAGTGAATGTGAACCCGATCTTTAGCTCTGTCAGATCTTCCCGTAGAGAACAGGTTCCTCAGGTGTAATAATACCGTAGACCAACAAGCCACGAGCTGAAGAGCCAGACGGCTGTCTCATACAGAGCCCACCTGTATCCGGCTTGTTTGAGTCAGAGGGGAAAGGTCCTGACCCCCCCCATCTCTCGTCCCTGTTCCCTAGACAACATCGCGGCGGAGCTGGAGGCGAACCTGGGTCAGCTGGAGGTCATCACGGGCTATCTGACGGTCCGCCGCTCCTACGCCCTGGTCTCCCTCTCCTTCCTACGCAAGCTCCGCGTCATCCGGGGGGAGTCGCAGGAAGTCGGGTGAGCAGACGGCCCCATCGGAGCCTCTCCCGCACGCACCACACTTAAAGGCTCCTGGCTCCATTTTGTGTTGAGTTGATGAGTAGGACAAATTAGGGATTCCTGTTACACTCTGATAATGCGAGTGAAAACTTGTAATAAGTGCAATGTTTCCTTCAAAAACACCAGGGCGCTTAGTGACGGAGCACACTGATGGGCATACCTTATCATCGCAAGCTTCCTGGTTCGATGTCATCCCTCCTCTCTCACCCATCCTTCCTGTCAATCTCTGCTGTATCTATCCCAATAAAAGCAGAAATGCCCTAAAAATATATTACATAAAATAATTTCATCATAATAAATAAATAAAAAACTTGGGTCAGGCATAAGAAAAAGGAGAAAGCAAGCTGTCAAACTGAGACGCTCATTCCTGCGCCCATGTTGTTGTTTTGTAGGAACTACTCATTCTACGCCCTGGACAACCAGAACCTGCGTCAGCTGTGGGACTGGTCCAAACACAACCTGACCATCCTGCAGGGCCGCATGTTCTTCCACTACAACTCAAAGCTCTGCATGTCTGAGATCCGCAAGATGGAGGAGAAGACAGGCACCAAGGACAGGCAGATCAAGAACGACATCGCCTCCAAGACCAACGGAGACCAGGCCTCATGTAAGAAACAAATATATCATCATCATAATAATAATAATAATAATATATGCCATTTAGCTGGCGCTTTTATCCAAAGTGACTTACATTGCAGTGAGTGCATCAGTTTTTTTTAAATGATATATATATATATATACTGTATATATATATATATATGGTCCCGGCAGGACTGCTTTAGAGGCTACACGTAAGAATAATAATAATAATATACCAGTGTTTCCTCCAGGATTTTTCACATTACGGAGCGGCTATCTTCGCGTGCACGCGCATAAAACGCGCACTGGCGCTCAAAACAAAGACGAAGTTTCACCAAAAACTACAGGGTAGCAACAATTATAATTTCTTAAATAGCGGTTAAGTCATTAAAGCCGAGCAGGTGATTTTATATAGAAGGTTGTAGTGACCGCTCGTTAGCGTGCAAAGTATTCATAATTCACGGCGTTCCAGCCTTGTATAAAGCACTGTTATATGTTTATGTTTACTACATCACCCATGCTGCTTAGCGGGTGATATGACGTGATATAAGTGGGACGGAGATTAATGAATGTTGTTGTTAAAAATAAAAAAACGCACATGATTGTTTTTCTACCGGCAAAACGACTAGATCGTCCTGTTATTGCCGTCACTCCTACAAGGTGCTCAAATACCAATATATCCTACAGCTGCAGCGGAACATGCGGAACGCGCATTACACACACACACATTCGGACCAATCACAAAACTGTTTTGAAAGCGCGTGCGCCTCGCTATCTGATTCAGTCTCGATTGCAGTGCGAACACAAACGACGAGGTTAATTGCAACATTGTAACATATTGTAAATAACTACCCCTAAATCGTAACGAAATGTTGGTCTGGAAGCGGCCTAAATCTAGCTTCAATCTGCTTTTTTTCTGTTCTCCGGTCATAATAACTCGCTGCCTTTCTGCGCAGCCTGAATCAAATAGTGGCGGAGGAAATTCTTTCGTGGCGGCCCGCCACCAATAAATGCATATAGAGGAAACACTGAATATACGCCATTTAGCTGACGCTTTTATCCAAAGCGACTGACATTGCAGTGAGTGCATACATTTCAGTATATATGGTATATACGTTGTTAGCGCCTTGCTCTACCAACTGAGCCACAGAGGACCACGTGATGAGTACATGATCATGTTTTCCGTTATAAGAGCCTTTCAGTTTCCCAACACCCAAGGTTACTGTACATGGGGAGGCTGGGGGAGGCAGATGTGCTCATTGTCAAACACATGTTTGATACCATTCCTCATTCCATCCTGTGCATCACAATGTGTCACATTCAACAGTCTTCTGATGTCTGCCTCCACCGGCCTCCTCTGCCTCTGCTGGGCTAACATCAGCTGACGTCCCTCTCTCCCCCTCTCTCCCCCTCCTCTCTCCTCTCCCCCTCCTCTCTCGTCTCTCAGGTGAGAACCAGGTCCTGAAGTTCACTCAGATCCGCACGCTGCCTGACAAGATCATCATCAAGTGGGAGCCCTTCTGGCCCAAAGACTTCAGAGACCTGCTGGGGTTCATGGTGCTCTACAAAGAGGCGTGAGTACCCCTGAAGTCGACACCTCACACACTCTGGATGTGACACCCTGAGCTCGGGGGAGGGGAGGGGAGTGTGGGGGGGGAGGTTGAAGGTCGAAGCACTGTAGAGTGTAAGTTCACCTTGTGGTAGTGTCTAGAAACTCCTTCCGGTGCCTGGAGAACATTAAACAACATCTGACAATCTTTCTCTTATGCCTGTCACAGTTAGGCTGTGGCTATGACTCACCCTGACTCTTTTGTCCCTCTCTGAAGAGCCTCTCTGAATATGACTACTTGCACACTCCTTGATTACTTGTACTCTACCTGACTACTTGTACTGTACTATATTGCCTTTCATCTTATTGTACTCGGCACAGCATTTTGCACTATTGAATCCAGACTGGCTACTACCATCACTATTGTTTTATTACTCTTATTACTTATTTTACTGTACTTCATTATTGTGGTTTTGTTTCTGATGCTGCAATGCCAATGTTGAGGAACCAAACCCAAAGAATGTCACTCTCAGCGATTCTGATTCTCAAGTCGAGCCGTCGCTGTCGCCGTCACTCAGCCTGCCTCTGTGTCCCTCCAGACCCTACAACAACGTGACAGAGTTTGACGGGCAGGACGCGTGCGGCTCCAACAGCTGGGTGATCGCCGACGTGGACCCGCCGGCCCGCGCCACCGAGGGCAAGGAGCAGCAGGAGCCGGGCCACCTCATCCTGCCTCTGAAGCCCTGGACCCAGTACGCCATCATGGTCAAGACCCAGCTCTCTGCCTCCGACGAACACCAGGCCCACGGGGCCAAGAGCCCCATCATCTACGTCCGCACCAACGCCACCAGTAAGACACGCCCCCTCGACACGATGACTCTCTGTTGACCTGGGCCGCGTTGGCCCTGGTTCTGTTGCCTTGGTCCCTGGTACCTGGCCCATTAGCCCTGGTTCTACTGTTTCCCCCTCCCCTCCAGACCCCTTTAGACATGACTCTCTCTAGAACCAGTCCTGTCCCCAGTCCCACCTGCGCCACCACTCTAAACACATGTTGTCATTAGTCTCTAGACTCACTGTTCTCCTCTACGTTAGCTGTTTGGCAGTAAAATCGGAAGTAGGTATTAGGGAGAACAAGAGAGAACAGGAAAGAGCGGGAGGTGGCCAGATTCACCCTGGGCACTGCCGCCCGTAGGCGGGCAATGCTTACCCACAATGCTTAGCTGCAGACGGGCAGTGCGTGCCCCCAGGGCGCTGCCTCGTGCCATCTGTCTGTCAGACACCTCTGTCTCCTCCAGAGGAGGTGTGGTTAGGCCTCCGCAAGACCAGGTGTCTGCCAAGCTTCCTTCTGTACCTGTTGTGTGTCTATGCTTCCTGATCAACCACATTTGTGTGTGTGCGTGTGTGTGTGTGTGTGTGTGTGTAATGCACTTGCACGCTAAACGCCTTCTATGTAAATTAACTAGCCTGGCGTGGTATGCTGGCTCACACAGCAGCTTCTCACTGCCAGCCGCTGTGTGTGTGTGTGTGTGTGTGTGTGTGTGAGAGAGAGAGAGAGACTGTGTGTGGATGTGTGTGTGTGTGTGTGTGAGAGAGAGAGAGAGAGAGAGAGAGAGAGAGACTGTGTGTGGATGGGTGTGTGTGTGTGTGAGAGAGAGAGAGACTGTGTGTGTGTGTGTGTGTGTGTGTGTGTGTGTGTGTGTGTGTGTGTGTGTGTGAGAGAGAGAGAGAGAGAGACTGTGTGTGGATGGGTGTGTGTGTGCGTGTGTGTGTGTGAGAGAGAGAGACTGGGTGTGTGAGAGAGAGACTGGGTGTGTGTGTGTGTGTCGTGCCGAGGAAATCTTTATCACCATCTCGTCTGGCAAACGTCTGGGTTAGCTACCGCTCCAAGGGGGAAGCGGTCGTTAGACAGAAGCATTGTTGTTCTGAAACCAAGTCTGACAATGTGGTCCGACCAGTACCCAGGCTGTCATCAGGTCAGACGGGACATTATAATCACATAGTGACAATGAACCGTGGTCATGCCAGCCACCCTGGGTTTCACTTGTCTTAGTTCCTCCCCCCCCCCTCCCTCCCTCCCTCCCTCTGCTCACACGCTCCCTATGAAACTAAGAGATAAAAAGCACACAAAAACACTCTTAACGTGCTGCTTGTTTTGCTTTCCATCAGTGTGAAACAGTGTTCATCAAGTCCCTGAGATGCTGACTCATCGGGGTGTACAAAGTGCAGAACACACCTGATTCAGTTAATCAACCACTGATGAGTCACTTCCATCAGTTGAACCGCGGTGTGTGTGTGTGTGTGTGTGTGTGTGTGTGTGTGTGTGTGTGTGTGTGTGTGTGTGTGTGTGTGTGTGTTGGTGCAAAGTCGCAAAAAAGGCCTGCACAGCCCACGGGCCTTCAGGACCAGGGTTTGATGACAGATGTTGTTGTGTTGTGTTAACCCCTCGTGTCCCTGCTTGGTCTCAGAGCCCTCGGTGCCCCTGGACCCCATCTCCTCGTCCAACTCCTCCTCGCAGATCATCCTGAAGTGGAAGCCCCCCAACGACCCCAACGGCAACATCACCCACTACCTGGTGTTCTGCCAGCAGCAGCCGGAGGCCAGCGAGCTCTACAAGTTTGACTACTGTCAGAAAGGTAGGGGTGGGCAGTGTGTAGATGGTGTGGAGTGTGTGTGGGGAGTGTGTGTACATTTTGTCCATGTAGATTCATCTCGATCAGAGATGCTAATGTATAACTGAAGGACAGCAACTGACGTGTGTGTGTGTGTCTGTGTCTCTGTCTGTGTCTCTGTCTGTGTCTCTGTCTGTGTCTGTGTCTCTGTCTCTGTCTCTGTGTCTGTCTGTCTCTGTGTCTGTATCTGTCTCTGTCTCTCTCTCTCTCTGTTTGTGTGCGTGTGTCTATGTGTGTGTCTGTGTGTGTCTCTGTAGGTATGAAGCTGCCGTCGCGGGTGCCCACTCAGGTGGACAGTGACGAGGAGCAGAAGTGGAACCAGACGGAGGAGCAGGGGCAGGGGGGCCGCTGCTGCGCCTGTCCCAAGACAGACAAGGAGCTGAAGAAGGAGGCCGAGGACTCGGAGTACCGCAAGACCTTCGAGAACTACCTCCACAACGAGGTCTTCGAGATCAAGTAAGAGTCTGACAATGTTGTGGCCTGGGGGTGGTCCAGTGGTCTAGCACCGCGGTCTGCAGTGCACACACATGCCCATGTCGTCTACGGGTTCGAAGCCCTGCTGACATGCCCTCTTCGCCTTACTTTCCTGTCTATCTTCACTAACTCTATCCAGTAAAATAAAAAATAAAATACAAATATGAGTGGGACTGCCCCACTCAGGGGAAAAAAACAACCTTTAAAAGAAAAGAGCTGACGAGCACAAAAATGAAGGGTTGTAAATCAAGTAGGAGAACTAGAGCTCTAAGTAAGGGTTTTAGATCAGCTGGTGCCATTTGGAGAGCTGTTTGGAAAGCCCCTCCCTTTGTTTTGTTGTCATGGCGGCAGCTGAGAGCTTTACCTGCTCACTGGCTCAGGATCTCAGCAGTAGAGTCCCCGTGCAGAGCCCCTGAGCGCCCTCTAGTGGTGAACGTTCAGTTCCGTCTGTGCACTACAGTATGTTTCCTCAGCGTTCTTATCCCTATGGGCAGATTTTTTTTTTTTTATTATTATTTTTTTATATAGATGTGTGTCGTTATCCAACATCACACAAGCATGACAGCTTATATACATTTAGTAACTTTGTGTGGAGATGTGTGTACATTTGAGGTGAGTTTCGTATAGTCTGGAAGGTTTAGATCTTTTTCGAAAGGATCCTCAGTTGAGTAGAAGTTGGTGTGACTCTCCCTGGTCCCTCCCCCCCCCAGGCCCACCAGACAGCGGCGCTCTGCCATGGGCATCGCCAACCTGACGCAGATGTTCCTGACCACGGCCCCGAGCCCGCCCGCCGCCACCACCCTCAGCCCCGAGGAGGAGGCGGCGGCGGAGAGCACCAAGGTGGCGCTCACGGTCTACTCCAAGGAGTCCACCGTCATCTCCGGCCTCCGCCACTTCACCAGCTACCAGATCGAGATCCACGCCTGCAACCACCCCAGCGACCCGGCCCGCTGCAGCATGGCCGCCTACGTCAGCGCCCGCACCATGCCCGAGGGTACGCACCACGCAGCACGCCGACCACCGCCGCTGCTTTCTTTTATATTTCAAATGTTTTTATTGAGCTAAGATATCAACGTATCAACGCTTGTTTTCATTTATACGAAAGAGATACAAAAATATATTCACTTATCTTCTAACTGCCGCTACTGTTAGTCTCACTCACACACACACTTCTTAGTCTCACTCACACACACGTTCTTAGTCTCACTCACACACACGTTCTTACACAAGGGGCCCCCGGGCTGGCTGGAGATGAAGGAACAAGCCTAGGGAGTGGAAATGATTATTCTTTTTTAAACTTTGTTTATTGGGTTTTTTGGAGAGCATCAATTGTGAATACAATATTTATAAAAAGTAAAAAGGTACATATCCCCTCTATAGAAAATACTTTGTAAAAGAAAATGACAAATGGCAATACTAAACACCAAAACAGCATCCAAAGACTAACAAGAACTAAAATAGCACGACCATAAGGAGACATAAATAATAATAAAACAACAACAACAACCATGGACACTAATACAGTATATAGCAGCATAACACCCACACCACAACACACACAGTATTGCTACGCCTCTAAACCATCGGAGCTACTTTAGTCAGGAATGAGTGGCAAATGTGTCCTCTGAGGGGGCGCTTAGGTGGTGTAGCGGGTTAAGCGCGGACCATGTAACCGCAGGGTCCCCGGTTCGATTCCGGCCGGGGACATATCCTGCATGTCATCCCTCCTCTCTCTCACCCATCCTTCCTGTCTAAATCTCTACCATACCTGTCAATAAAATGAAAAATATGAGTGGGACTGCCCCACTCAGAAAAAATAACTTGTGTCCTCTGAATGACTCCGAAGAAAGGACTGTAAGTGATTGTTGATTCTAGATTGATGAGTGAAGGCTTGGACTGAAGTGGTAACCCTTTGTGTGCAGTGAAGTTGCGGGGTGGATTGTGGAAGTGTCCAAGTGTTCTTTTTCCTCCTAAAGTCTTTGGTGTGTCACCCACAGACAAAGCGGATGACGTGGTCGGGCCCATCACCTATGACGTGTCTGAGTACACGGTGCACATCAAGTGGGAGGAGCCCCAGGCGCCTAACGGCATGATCATCCTGTATGAGGTCAACTACAAGAGGCTGGGAGACTCAGAGGTCAGAGTTCAGATGCGTCTTTACACACACGCACACACACACACACGCACCCACACACACACACACACACACACACACACACACACACACACACACACATACTGAACATTGGATGTGTCCAAAATCTCACTTTGTTCACTTGGAATATATATTACTCTTTCCAAAGACATGTATTAGACTATTACACACACACACACACACACACACACACACACACACACACACACACACACATAAACTCTACTCAGAAACAATGGTCTATATTTTGAACATGGAACGCCCTCTCTGGTCTCTGTAATGTAATTGGGGAAATTAACCTTAATGGAAAGGTTATTTTAGCCCCAAACCGCATCATCGTCATTAGTGATGTGTTTTAGTTACCATGGTGATCTGCACATTCAGAGCTGTTGATTTCCAGTTGAAAACAAAAAAAAGCGACTTAAACGGCGGAAGAGGAATAACACAAACATGTTGTTCTCAGGTTGTTGTTTTTTCTGTTCAGGCTGCCTCAGCGTCGTCTTCAGTGACGCAATGCCTTATTTCTAACACCGTGTTTACTTTTGAGTGTACCCAGAGAACTGTATTTATAGCCAGGGGGAGGCTGGAGGCAGAAGTCAGAGGACGGGCGAATGGAATAAGGAATGGTGTCCGTCCTTGAATACCACTCCTCAATCCATCCCATGTATTACAACAAGCCAGTCCTCTGATATCTCCCTCCACCCGCCTCCCCTGAATTAGGCCTGTCTGTGTCCTGTACGTCTGTGTCCTGTACGTCTGTGTCCTGTACGTCTGTTTCCTGTACGTCTGTGTCCTGTACGTCTGTGTCCTGTACGTCTGTGTCCTGTACGTCTGTGTCCTGTACGTCTGTGTCCTGTACGTCTGTGTCCTGTACGTCTGTGTCCTGTACATCTGTGTCCTGTCCGTCCTCCTCTAACCTCCTGTGGTGTCTGGTGTCTCAGGAGCTGCACCACTGCGTGTCCAGGAGGACGTTCAGCGCGGACAAAGGCTGTAAGCTGAGAGTGGTGCATCCTGGGAACTACACCGTGAGGATCCGGGCCACGTCGCTGGCCGGCAACGGCTCCTGGACGGAACCCACCCACTTCTACGTGCAGGACCTCCGTAAGTCGCTTGACTACCGTCACCTTGTACACCGGTCTCCTTTAGGGTGACACCAAGGGAGGCTGGTGGGGGTAGAACTGGGAGGACACAGGCTCATTGTCATGAATGGAGGAATAGTATTAAACTCACGTGTTGTTGGATACCATTCCTCATTCCTGTTCCATGCATTCAAACGAGCCTCTCCTGATTGTTACCACCAAGCCCCCCCTGCCCTGAATGACACCATAAGTCAGAACATTTGTTCGGCCGCTTTCACCAGCTGCTGTCACATATGGTGTTATTGACTGGCACGGGGACTGAGAGATGGGAGTGATTCACGTCGTGTCTGTGGTCTGTGTGTTTGACAGGGACGGACCCCTCCAACGTGGTGAAGATTGTGATTGGTCCGATCATCTGCATCGTCCTGCTGCTGTTTGTGGCAGCAGGAGGAGTCTTCGTGTTCAAGAAGAAGTACGTCATATAATATAATAATATATATGCCATTTAGCTGACGCTTTTATCCAAAGCGACTTACATTGCAGTGAGTGCATACATTTTTCAACAGTCCTCTAAAAGACAGACATTTGTCTATATAGTAGCGTATATGGTCCCAGCAGGAATCAAACCCACAACCTAAGCGTTGTTAGTGCAACAAACTTTGCCACAGAGATTCTGCTTCTCTCCTAATGCGTCTTGAGTATTCACCCTACATTGATCTGGGTACTCTGTAGTGGTTTCATGATGTATCATTAAACCTGCTTTCTGTTTCCCTCAAGGCAAACCCAGGGACCTTCTGGACAGATCTATGCCTCTTCTAACCCAGAGTACCTCAGTGCTGCTGACGGTAAGGAGACATGGTTAAGCTGCTGATTCTCAGGTTACCTTCACTAAGACAGTGCTTCTCAACCTTGGGGGTCGGCTCGACCTACAATTTTTGGGGGGCATCACGAGCCAAAAAGGTTGAGAACCGCTGCACATGAATGCACATAGCTCAGTTGATGATGACAACAACAACAAAAAAGGGTTTTTAGCATAGACTGACACACACAAGGGCTAGCCTCCTGGTACAGGTATTATCATGGTGTCTGTGATCTGTGTGGAAGAACTGAGCTACTGAAATTCCAGGCTTGACAGTGACAGTTTATAATAATAATACATTTAAAAGCGCCTTTCTCAGACTCGAGGACACTGTACAAAAAACAAAAAAAACAGAACAAAAATACAAAAAAGATAAAAGCTGGACGCACAAAAAACCTGTTGTCTTTGTGTGCTGGCAGTGTACGAGCCTGACGACTGGGAGGTGGCGCGGGACAAGATCAACATCCTGCGGGAGCTGGGCCAGGGCTCCTTCGGCATGGTCTACGAGGGCATCGCCAAGGACATCATCAAGGGCGAGGGTGAGACCCACGTGGCCGTGAAGACGGTGAACGAGTCGGCCAGCCTGAGAGAGAGGATCGAGTTCCTCAACGAGGCCTCCGTCATGAAGGCCTTCACCTGTCACCACGTGGTAAGAGAAACCCCTCGTCTTTTTTCTTCTTCTTTTTTTTTTTTTATGTTTAAAAAAAAATGTTTAGGCCATTTCTGCTTTATTGGGATGGAGACAGTAGAGATTGACAAGAAGGGTGGGTGGGTGGGTGAGAGAGAGAGGAGGGATGACATTCAGGATAGGTCGACGGCCGGAATCGAACCAGGGACCCTGCGATTACGTGGCATGTGCCTTAGTGAGCTACGCCACCCAGGCGCCCCTTGGTCACCGTCTTTATAAGCCAAGAAGGATAAATATGTAGTGTATTTATTGATTTTATTGCGATGCCGATACAGTGTTTCCTCCAGGAATTTTTACATTGGTGGCGGGTAACCCTGACCGCGCGCATAGCGCGTGATTTTTTTTCCGCGTGCACGCGCGCTCAAAACAACGACGTAATTTCAGCCAAAACTCGAGGATGGCCAAAAAAAATAAAATAATATACAGAATATAAACTTGTGACTGACAGTCACATACACACACACAAAGATCATCAGCTATAATATAATACGAAGTAGGCCTACATGAGCACAAAAGCGGCTAACGTTACTGATTAACTGTTTACTGTAGTGCAGAGAGATGGTAGTCGTAGGCGGCGTATCAAATGACAAAGCTAAATGTTTAATGAAGGATATGAACGATTGTCAACAACACACTCAAGCAGTAAATAGAACAGTCTAAACAACTTGGGTACTACGCACTCAACTGCGGACGGAACAATAGTCTCAACCCATAGTTCCGTGCGTGAATTATGTCAACCCACCACATTACAGAAGTAAAATCACAGTCAGATGGAGCATTCGATAAACAGCTGAGTATCAGCTGAGTTAAAGAAAACAAACTCTTACCTTTGATGACACCCACATGAGCCCTGTTTTCCCGTACTTCTCCCGTGTGTCTCTTATTGTCTGTGTCTGCATGTTTTTCCAGCATGTAATTCCGTTGTCAATAAAAAAATCGTCTCCCCTTCTTTTCCCCTTGACAATACTGTGTCGTTGCTAAAGTGACGGCACATAAGAATCGTATCCTGTGCACCTAGCTAGCTAGATCAGCTTTTTGTATCTTTTAGATGCTAGGCTGATCCGGAGGCTGGATGCTGAACGTAGCACTTGAAACTGGCGCCGTTCTCTGGACTGCAGCTGCTCCCGCGTTAGCATTAGCATCCATCTTTTCTTCTCCCTTCTCACCGTCACAAGCTCAAATGACACTTGTCGGCCGATCTAACTCTTAACACTCACTTACAGGACTTCTGACACCATGTCGTGTTATTCTATTAAACATACACGTGAGTCCTTCTGTATTTCAATGTAAGTGTCTTTATTTTAACTCGCTCTGTAAGCTCTACAATACCGGTCTCTTGTTGTCTCGTCGTAACCTGCCCACCTGACCTGGGGGGTATTCCATCAACGTCGCTAAAGGAAAATCCTGGCTTATTTTTGATAACTCTCGCGAGACCTATCAGAATATGCCTGGATCTTTTTAAGAACTCTCGCGAGACTTATCAGACTAAACCTGGATTTTCCCTTCAGCAATGTTGATGGAATACCCCCCTGATGTCACTACGGTGGCCTGTACACAATAACAATAATACCACAGTTCACATTTAGACCAATCAGGAGCCCTTGTGTCACGTCGTCAACTGAATGTCATTAATCTGATTTTGGATCAGCGGTTAGAGAGAGATGGGCGTGGATTTAGGTGCACTTTTAGTCAACATCCATTATAGCGCTGATCTAGGATCAGATATATTTTAATCAGCTAAAATGTTCAGATCTTTTTTGTTATTTTTATTTTATTTTATTTTTTATTTTTTTGTGGACTGAATCAATTGGTGGCGGAGGAAATTCATTCGTGGCGGCCCGCCACCAATAAATGCATATAGAGGAAACACTGCGATACAATTGTACAATATGACTGTGGTATGACATAAGATGACTCTTTGTGCCCCGCCCCCTCTCCCCCAGGTGAGACTGCTGGGCGTGGTGTCTAAAGGCCAGCCCACTCTGGTTGTCATGGAGCTGATGACCCATGGAGACCTGAAGAGCTACCTGCGCTGCCTCAGGCCCGACTCAGAGGTAACAAACACGCTCTACTGCCCCCTATAGGAGGCCCCTATTTTTTAAAGCAATAATAGAGAGGGTCAAGTGTCATAAATGTTAGATTTCACAGCAGAGACGATCATAGGGTGTGTGAATTTAGATGACCTCATGTGCCCTCTTGGTTGTGTTCTAGAACAATCCGGGGCGCCCCCCGCCCACTCTGAAGGAGATGATCCAGATGTCAGCGGAGATCGCAGACGGCATGGCCTACCTCAACGCCAAGAAGTTTGTCCACAGAGACCTGGCAGCCAGGAACTGCATGGTCGGCACAGATCTCACCGTCAAAATAGGAGGTGTGATCATCTGTACTTTGAATTTGAATCGTACAATGTCCATAAATAAATAAACTTAAAAGATGTTCAGTTACATTCAAAGGATGTACTTTAGGGTGTTGTACTGTCTCAAAAGAAGAAATTCTATGTTACCCAAATGTATCTAAACCATTAGTATTCGTTGAGTTGACTGGGTTCACCCTCCATGATGTACTGTCTAAATGGCTTTGTTCTGCCCCAGACTTTGGCATGACGCGAGACATCTACGAGACTGATTACTACAGGAAGGGAGGGAAGGGCCTGCTCCCTGTCAGGTGGATGGCCCCTGAGTCACTCAAGGACGGCGTGTTCACCGCCCACTCAGACTGCTGGTGAGCATATTAGATTAGATGTGTGTGCGTGTGCGTGTGCGTGTGTGTGTTTGTGCGTGCGTGCGCGTGTGTGTTTGTGCGCATGTACAAGCTTATACAATGTCCAGGGGTACTGATGCTTCTTGCATTCAAACAGATATATGAGACACCTGGCTTCAGCACACTACCTCAGATGTATTCATACAGAACTCTCCTCATAATATGCCTAGAGCCCATTCATTACAGCTCTTTTGACCGTAGTCTTTATGGGTTTGCAGAGTAGTTTGTGCCAGAAGTGTAAATTCAGCTCTCAGAGTCAGCGGGTTCTTTTACTGTCTACCAGGCCAGCAGGCTTAGCCAGAATAACAGTGAGCCAATTGCCTGTCCTCATATCTCTTTTATCTGTCTCTGTATCTCTCTCTCTGTGTTTGTCTGTGTGTGTGTGTCTGTGTGTGTGTCTGTGTGTGTCTGTGTGTGTGTGTGTGTGTGTGTGTATGTCTGTGTGTCTGTGTGTCTGTGTCTGTCTGTGTCGTCTGTGTCGTCTGTGTCTGTGTGTGTGTGTGTGTGTGTGTGTGTGTGTGTGTGTGTGTCTGTGTGTCTGTGTCTGTCTGTGTCGTCTGTGTCGTCTGTGTCTGTGTGTGTGTGTGTGTGTGTGTGTGTGTGTGTGTGTGTGTGTCCCAGGGCGTTTGGAGTGGTGCTGTGGGAGATCAGTACGCTGGCAGAGCAGCCCTACCAGGGCCTGTCCAACGAGCAGGTCCTCAAGTTCGTCATGGACGGAGGAATCCTGGACAGGCCAGACAACTGTGCAGACAGGCTGTAAGTACCCAAAACAGGCTGTAAGAACCCAGACAGGCTGTAAAAACCCATACAGGCTGTAAGAACCCAGACAGGCAGCAAGTACCCAGACAGGCTGGGATGAGGATGTGGTGGCATAGTGGATAGTGAGTTGGACTGGTGATCAGAAGGGCATGAGTTAAAATCCCCAAGAGTGGTGGACCACCACCACTAGTGTGTCCCTGAGTAAGGCACTTAGCCCTAACTTACTCCAGGCAGACTGTCCCATTAATCTCTAATTGTAAGTCGCTTTGGATAAAAGCGTTTGATAAATGGTAAAAATGTAAATGTAAAGGATGTTAGAGACGAAGACCATAATGTGCATGAAACTGTACATTAACTGTACATTCAATCCTTTTTATGTAACATCGGTGTTCTGTGAAAACTGAATGGTTCAATCTCAATAGACGCCAATACAATGTGTAGGACTTGTACTCTTGTAAGAGTCATTGATACAGTGTAACAGCAGCTCCCTCTGCCCTCCCCTCCTGACAGACACAACCTGATGCAGATGTGTTGGAAGTACAACCCCAAGCTGCGGCCCAGCTTCCAGGAGATCATCGAGATGATGCGGGAGGACCTTCACCCGTCCTTCCAGGAGATGTCCTTCTACTACAGCGAGGAGAACAAGCCTCCCGAGACAGAGGACTTTGACATGGACATGGAGAACATGGAGAGCATCCCCCTGGACCCCAGCTCCTACTCCCACAGAGACCAGTGTTCAGACAGAGAGGAGGGCTCCTCCGTGGGCCTCAGGGGGAGCTACGAGGAACACATCCCCTACACACACATGAACGGAGGGAAGACGAACGGACGAATACTAGCCCTTCCCAGATTTAGCCCCTCCTAACACCACACACCCCCCCCCCCCCCCCAACACAGATGCATAGATATAAATATATATATTTTTGTTTTGTTTTGTCATTTTATATAGATATCACTTTTATCACTCTTTTCAGAAAGCCCCTCTCGAAGCATATCTCAGGACGTTATTTTTCTCCTCTCAGATGCCACAACACTACAGTATGTCAACACCAGAACCAGGATACAGACATTTATTTTGTATTTAAAAAAATATAAGAAAAAGAAAAAAAAAGAACCTCCTGCTTCTCTCTTGACTTGTCTTCGATTATTTTTTTAATATTGCCAAGTTTCCACGACTGGGCGGATGCGGATGGAATCAACTGTGAAACTAAACTTTGGGATAACCAGGAGGCTGCTAAACCCATGACCCCCCCCCCCCCCCCCTCCTTATGACTTTCCCCCCTCCCTCGACAGTGGGTTTCTCCCTGGGGTTGCTCAGTTTAAAAGTGCCCTTCTCTGTCTGTGGCCTGAATCCTTGTCATGGAAGTGTGTCTGAACTCTTTGTACTTAAAAGTTCTCGATGAAAGACTATTTTGAATCTTGGGAGAACTGTTGGATGGCCAAACGTGTCCATCTTCCAACAAACTCTTATCCACTGGAGAAGCTTGTTAGATACTTGTCTCCTCACACTCTGCAGTATTCCAAACATCACACAGAATGAACCGATTTTTGTTGGTTATTTTTAATTTATTTACTTTACATTTTTCTCTTTGAGTTTTCACATTTACAGCTGAAGGATATTTAAACTGTTTCAAAAGCATTTGACAAACGAGTTCCTCAGATTGACCAATAGCTGCTTCTTTTTTGGTATATTTTAGTGGGTATAGAAGATATAAATATATATAAATATATTATTGATGTTTTTGTACATAGTTGAAATGTTGTCATTCATGAGGTATTTCCGGTCGTAGAAATGTTTTTACAATGTTAGTCTCTTATCTTTATTTTTTCTAATCCAGAAATCATACTGATTATCATTTGGACTTCTGATCAACCAACAGCACTTGGTCTTTTTTCTATCTATCGGATGCACATGCAGAGGAGTGTTGGCGCCTTTGGCTTCAAATGTCTGCCCTTAATATCAAGATCAAATAAAACTGTGCTGTAAATAAAGCAGCAAGGTGCATTCATGAAGAGGGTCGTGGAACGTGTGTTATTTATCACCATTTCCTGTCGTATTGTGGGGTTTTGTGACCAAGTATTAGGTCATAGGTTATGGCAGGGGTCTGTGTAATGGCACCCACTGTTGATGTTATATGTGGTGAGAGTTAGAGGGGAGGTCGTTATTGGGAATTGTAACAATAGCAAGAGGGTGTCATTTAATCATTCCAACCCAGTGGAATTTTGCTAAATATTCTCCACCTGAGTTAAATGTCAACAATTGATTGACACTGACAATTGACACTGTCTTAGAGCAATTCAGTGGATTAAACCGATCTGTCTTTATGTTGGTGATTGTGAAGATTAGAGAATATCCTGCAATGAGAAAGAAAAGAAAAGAAGCACACGTCATTTTATAGGCTCTCCAAGGAGGTATGAGGAAATGTCCGGTTCTATTTAGAACACACCGTCCCGCTCCAACGCTCCTAACGAGCCAACTCATGATGTGCATTGTCTGGCTTCTACCACAGGAGGGCAATGCCGTCAAGGTCAGTTTGGGCTAATCATTACTCAAACCAAATTTTGTGTGCCTACCACCCAACACATCCTGCTTATCTCTGAAACACAAAACAAGGTAATTTTGCCTTTTCATTGTTTGTAATTGTACTTTTGCCATCCCAATGGAAGTGTGTGTGTCTAAGTGTTGATGACATGTCTATAGGGCTTCTAAATTGGTCTCTGTGAGCTGTTTTTGCATCGGTGACCTTTCGTTACATAAGACGAGAGGACAGTTGGTGACGGTGTGTTTTAGTGCAGCGCATTGTTGACCTGTGAGGTGAGGTAAACAACTTCCAAATGTCACCTGACAGTTCGGTTTTAGTGTCACATTCTGTCTGCTCCAGACGTTCTAGCTGCTCTGTAAAGCCCTCTACACACTGGCCTGTCCATGCCTGCAGTCTATTGGTGTTGGCCATTTCTGCTACAGTAGATATGTGATAAGTGTAACGTGACTGGATAGATTCCATGATAATACGATGGCCTATGTTTGCTTTCCCTAGGACTTTTATCTACACAACAGAACAGAAGAGCAACATTTGAAAAAGATAGCCGTCTGTTTATTTCTCTCTAATATGAATATTCAAATTTTCTCTTCATAAAACGATATGCCGTCTCTCTGCCACTCCATATCCCTATTCCCCCCTCTGTCTAGTTCCTCTTCTGGCTTGTCTTCTCTCTGCATCTCTCTCTCTGTTCACTCTTGGTTTTCTGCTTCCCCATCCCCATCCCCTCCTCCTCCACCTCCTCCTTCTTGTCCCCCCACTTAATAACCTCATCCCAGCCGTCCCAGTGTGACCAGTACGCTTCATCCGCCCACGATACACTGAAATGCACTCTGGCACTCTTCTTACGGCGGAAGGGCATGGCGCCCCCGTCAGGCAGTGGAGAGCTACTGTACCAGCGTGTCTCCATGTTGACTCTCTTATCCTGTAGGGGGCCTCCCTCCTGGCTCTCCTTCTCGTCCCCCCACTTAATAACCTCATCCCAGCCGTCCCAGCGTGACCAGTACGCTTCATCCGCCCACGATACACTGAAATGCACTCTGGCACTCTTCTTATGGCGGAAGGGCATGGCGCCCCCGTCAGGCAGTGGAGAGCTACTGTACCAGCGTGTCTCCATGTTGACTCTCTTATCCTGTAGGGGGCCTCCCTCCTGGCTCTCCCTTCGGCCCCCACTGGGCTGGGGTAGAGCAGGTTCAGTGGACAAGGAGGTGTATGGGACCCACTGCTGCCTCCTCCTGCCCACCGTGTTAGCCTTGGCCTTGACCTCTCTTGACCTCCCTCCTCGAGGCAGTCGTGTGACTATGGCAGTGGCCTGTTCACTCTGGGCTTTGCTGCTTCTGGGGCGCAGCAGACCACCCACAGTCCTGATCACATCCTTGACAGGCGCTGTGCCTCTTCTCTCCTCCACCTCC
Source organism: Nansenia antarctica (assembly GCF_963989245.1). Classification (NCBI taxonomy): domain Eukaryota; kingdom Metazoa; phylum Chordata; class Actinopteri; order Argentiniformes; family Microstomatidae; genus Nansenia; species Nansenia antarctica. The sequence continues at coordinate 19,479,105 of NC_137686.1, read as the reverse complement.
TCCTTCTCGTCCCCCCACTTAATAACCTCATCCCAGCCGTCCCAGCGTGACCAGTACGCTTCATCTGCCCACGATACACTGAAATGCACTCTGGCACTCTTCTTACGGCGGAAGGGCATGGCGCCCCCGTCAGGCAGTGGAGAGCTACTGTACCAGCGTGTCTCCATGTTGACTCTCTTATCCTGTAGGGGGCCTCCCTCCTGGCTCTCCCTTCGGCCCCCACTGGCAGTGGCCTGTTCACTCTGGGCTTTGCTGCTTCTGGGGCGCAGCAGACCACCCACAGTCCTGATCACATCCTTGACAGGCGCTGTGCCTCTCTTCAGGATGGTGACCCGGCCAGGCTTGGGGCCCCTGTCGGCCTCCATGCTCCTTGCTCTACCCCTGCAGCCTGAGCCAGCGGTGCTCCTATCTCCACAACCATGCTCGGCGTTAGAGCCACCCTGCATTTGACTCTTGCTCCTGTTTGTGTCCATATCCCCCTTTGCCTTTGCAGCCTGTGGTCTCTTGGTGTCTGCCCTCCCCATCTCGGAGTCTGGTGCCCAAACTTCTGTTTTAATGTCTCCTTCTTCTCAAGCTGCTTGAAATTAAACGGTCTGCTGTGGCTCTGTTTCTCAGTCAGTCTGTCCGGGGCATCGAACACTCCAGCTATCTAAATTAAAGCACAGTAATGGCTTTTTAATTTAATATTAATATTAATTGTAATAATATATAAAATGTAATAATGTGTTGGCTTACTGCTTAACATTATGACAGCAAGGCATAATGTATTTCCAGCTGACTATTGTTCATTTTGTTTATACTGACTAACAGAGCTAGCAGAGACTAACTTGCTAACTTGACTAACTTGCTGAATGCAAGTTCAGTTTACACAAGCTCTACAAATCACTACATTGTCATTATACTGAAACGTTGTTATATAACAATACAACTCACAATTACAGTTTCACACTACCGTTGCATGTTTCCTGTTGTGGGTGTTGTGGAAGTTGTTTGTGATCGAATCACAACAAAAAGTTGCATTATTTTTTCCAACATCTCGTTTCCATGGTAACTGTTTGAAAATGTCTCAGTGATGAGATGATGCCAAGGATCGTTCGAGGTCTAGGATGACGTCACTCTCTGGTTGATCATCAACCAATGATCTATACCCAGTGCTATGCTATTTATATATATATATTATTCAGATTCATACATCAATACAACAATTTTTAAATGATCAATATACAATATTGTTACTGCGAGGTCTACTTTTCAGATGCAGATCCCTCGACTACAACGAACCAATTTCTACTTTGACTAATTATTCGTGTAACTAATTATTAGATTTTTTTTTTTAAATGATGATTTTGTTTTCCCGTAAACCACACATTTCAACTCCATATTAAACGTTGTATCGTGTGATAGTCTTATTTCTAAGCAAATTGGTGTCTCTTTAAATAACAGGTCTTGTGGAATTAACTTGTGGAATGTGTTGAAGCATTGAAACATAGAAGGAAAAGCGACTCCCACAATGCTCTGAGAGGGAAGGAAACAGGCTCGTCCAAAGACGGAATCTCCTTGCTTGTTTTTGTTGTGTTGTTTATGCACTTGTCTGCTCGGAGGATCACTCAGCAAAGGTAAACTTGTATCCAGTTGGAAGTTGATCACTTTCCCTGGAGTTACGTAGAGGATACAGAGTTTCCCTGTTTGATCCCGGCTGGCGATCGCGGTTGAGTTCCGATGATGTGGTAAGTAAGTGAAAATGGCTCGTCGTAATTAGAACAGAGGTTTAAAGTATTCCATCACATTTCTTTCACAAAGTCGAGAGGAAACAACTGTTGTTGAACAGACAGAAAAGCACATTTGCAATGTTTTGGGCACTTGTGTAATAACAATTGTGACACAAAGGAGTTTGATTCTGATTTGAGAAAGCAGTTTTTGCTGGATGGATCGTTTAACACCCGAAATGGCCACAATGAAATTGTAATTAAATGTTTTGCCGGTAGGGTGGGTGTTCCTTGTCCAACAAGTTTTAAACGTTTCTATTGATTCAAGCCGAGATTTAGGCTTAAATGCATTTCGACTATTGACTAAAAAAAAATGTGCTAAGAGGAAGACGTACAATGTTGTCTATTAGGTGGTACTGGGTTGTACTGGACTTTGTTAGTCGATATGCGGTTTATTTATGTTTAACAGGCATCAAACCAGGGCTGCCAAGTTTCACCAAAAGTTTGGAGTGAGATTTGGCAGCTCTGCATCAAACCATAAATTTAAAAAAATTAATTTAAAAAAAGCACCTGCCACCTCTCCACCTTTCTCACCACTTCAACTTCTGTCATTGCTGATCATAGTGGAGGAGATCTACAGCTGTTTAGTTTAGTAGCGGATAGTGGTTGTGACCCTGGTGAAACCAAGCCTGCCTTCCTATTATGTTGATCACATTAGACACCGTTCTGGATTGTTCCAGGTAAGAATCCAGGTCAGCGGGCACTCTCTCAGCTCACCTCGGCATTCCACGCATTCCCACTGACTCCCATGGAGAATGGCCTCTCACTCACATGGTCCCTGATAAAAGAAAAGAGCTGACAGGTCGTGACGTTAGAATTATAAGGTTCTATCTCCATTTTTGCCAAAATTGAGTTTTTTACATACTCTGATCCATTGGATGTTTATTAATGCCTGTGTGGTGTTATTTTTTTTTAAATGTTTACATTTTTTAGTTAGTAATTAATAAAATACAAAGGTTCCATCTCACAAAACATAATGGAATGTAACAACTTTGACGCTCAATATCTCTGAACTGCCCTAAACGGAGATAGAACCTTATCATTCTAAGCTCACCAGGTTTCAGTATCGCCTCTCAGATGACAGCGTCCCATGTCATGTGTTGTTGTCTAAATGTCATTCACAATACAGTGGTACATCAGGTGGATGCTGGTGTCACTATTTGCTTGATGTATTTTAGTTACTTCAAATGTGGGTGAACTTGGTTCCAAAAGTAGGGGAAAGGCCTGCAGGCAGGCCAGCCATTAAATGAAAGAGGCAGCATTTTTCGGTCTGTCCCTGGGCCCAGTTCGAGCACCCTGATGGGAGGTCACATGATTACAATTAGGCCTAGCTAGGCTTGGGCTCTCACTGCATTGCACACACGCACACACACACACACACACACACACACACACACACACACACAGTGAGTCTCTCACAATGAGGATTCGCACACACGTACACACACACATAGGGGAGTTAGTTTTTGTTAATAAGTAAACTGCTTGTCAGGGCTCCTGGTCTGACAATATGGAAACAGCATGTTAAAAAATGTACTTCCTCTCTGGAATGAGACGTGAAATAGAAGAAAACTGTTTGGGATTGATCATTCATTGCTGCTATGTAGTTAATCGTAGTGACAAATTAATTAACCACAGGTTCCCAAGTCCTACAGAGAAGACTATGAAAACCAGTTAGGCCTACTGCTCGTTCGAGCACATGACATGTTGACAGATGCTTTCTGAACGTTTTCACCTGTTAGTTAGGCAGTTCAGTTCATCCTTTGATGACTGCTAGGCTACATGTATGAAGTAGTGAAACTGTTTTTCAGAAACACAGCCATAGTTCTATACTCAAAGGGATACTTGGCAGACTTGCTTGTCTTGTTTTGACTAGTACAGAGACTGACCTGTATTTCACGCTTGTGTCTCCCCCTCACATTTGTGTGTGTGTGTGTGTGTGTGTGTGTGTGTGTGTGTGACTCAGTAGGGGTGTGGCTGTCACTCAGACAGACAAAATGGCTAAATAACATCTTAATGAGGCTGTGACCTGTAATTTCTCTCCCCAAATAAATGTAGGCCTATTATCAGGCCAAACTGTTCACGATGTACGGTATGCGGTTTACTGATGCACGGTGTGCTTATTGTGCATAGTCTAGATGTAATGTTTTACTTTCTAAACAGTGAAAGTCCCCGTGTGTCCCTGTGTGCATTTCTTTGCAGACAGGAAATGGAAACTAGGTCTAACGTACGTATGTACTGCAAATTAGATTAGATTAGTTTCAACCTTTTGTCATTGCACAGAGTACAACGAAATGTATTTTTTCTCTAGGCACAGGGTCAGTCCCATGGAGCAATTAGGGGTTAAATGCCTTACTCAAGGGCACAACGGCAGTGCTAGGCACCTTAGATATGATGCCAGCAACCCTCCAGTCACCAGCTCACATGCAGCTCCCTCCTGAGGCGGGGATCGAACCAGCGACCTTCCGATTGCTAGCGGCCTCTCTAAACTCTAGGCTACCACCGCCGCCGCCCCCCAAATGAGAGAGAGCATGTCATAGTGGTTGTTTTCCTTGTACAGCAGGAAGTAGCTTTGTGTACTGAGCAGGTGAGCCTGAAGCTCATATGAGGCTGACAAGCGTGTGAACTGTTCGTCAGCGGCACCCAGCTTCAGCCATCAAGCAGAACGGTGTGTGTGTGTGTTTAGGGTGTGTCGTCGTTCAACAAGTGCTTTTCTTTTGGATAATCTTATGTTACAGACGTACCAACCCCTTTAACCTTACTGTTTACTGTATATCATTTGACAAATTGACAACTGAATTTGATGGAGTACTGTTTGTTCACCCTCTCCTACTGGCACTGTGTGTGTTGAAGTTGATTTTGGGTGATTTTGTTGTCGTGTTTCTGCCTTAGACAGGGGCTGCTGTTTAGTTACTGATTCAGGTGAACGCCTCTTTACACAACAGTGGGTCAGTCCCATTGACCTTCAAAGGCCTGTCGCATCAACATGCACACGCGCACACACGCCCACACACACACACACACACACACAGCGTGTGTTACTGTGCTTTTATCTGGAACACAGTCTTGCTTGTTTTAGCCAGTATTGCTGTCAATAGGCTTTTCTAATACTGGTTCAAACTGGTTCGGCAGAACGTCAGTTGTTTTTGGACTACTTTTCTACTTATCTGTATTTTTTAAATTACTAATCAAACAGTCTTTGTTTTCTGTGTCCTTGTTTGTTCTCTAGTGCCTTGAGGAAGCGCCTTTTCTAGTGCCTTGAGGAAGTGTCTACACAGAGTGGAATACGATAAAACATTAAGGGTAAGTCTTATACTCATGGTTGCGTCTGGAGATGTTCTCTTAAAGGTTCATTGAGGAATAATTCCATACGTCAATTCAAAGCCTGCTTCGAGATGAGCTGTCACTCTCCAGCTGCATCCCCCACCCAACACTGATACGAGCTGAGAGCTCAGTGGACAAACTCAGGAGATAGATATATATCTCTCAGATAAGAAGTGTCATGCAACTCGTTAATGTTCTAAGGTACACACAGTGTAGGATGGCAAAGCTATATGTGAGGTACATGAGTTTACACCTTACACCTTAGATAAGTCGCTGTAGTAGGCTCCATATAGCAGCAGCTAGTTCCAGTTGATCGTAGCATGGAAAGTATGTTCTATTACAGTGTTACGTTACATGTTCCTTGTCCTGTTTGTTTTTCATTTTCTGTCATGTGTCTTGTCTCTGAGCTGGTCTGACCTGAGATCAGCTGTTCTGTCTGCCAAACCAGTTCAAACCAGTTCGCCTTTTCCAAAGGTCCACGTAACAGTATGTCTTAGTGTACCAAAAGCCTTTGTCAGGAATCAACACAATAAAATACACTCTCTTCCCTATTTGTGTTTTTTTTATGCAGATTGTTTTCCTGTTTGGAGTCAGCAAGAGGAATATAGTGTACATTAGACAAGAACAGCCCAGGTAGGTTCATCTACAGTGCCTGTGTCCCGTCCAACTGTCACTTTCCAGTCCCCGTCTCTTAACCCCTTGTGTCTTATCTAACATCAGTCAACCTTTCAGACCACTGACACACTTCCCAAGACACTACCTCACTACCTCAACCAATCACAATCAAGATCACAATCAATCGCCTGAACTATCAGGACACTGTCCTCACATGACACTAGACTGTCAGTTTAGATTTAGTCTGGCTCAATTTCTTAGTATGGCGCCTTCCTGTCAAACTTGTTTCACTTTTATTTGGTTTCCACTCCTCCCTATGTGAATTAGGCCTTATCGTTTGCTCTCCTTCTTCTCCCCAGCCCTGGGGACTGACTCAGTCCCTCAGCGACCCATGACCTCCTCAGCTGCCCCCTCAGTCCAGGCACGACCATCACCCCAACAGGACACAGCTCCCAGCCTGCTACCTCCTCCACTCACAACAGCAGCCTAAGTGTGTGTGTGTGTGTGTGTGTGTGTCTGTGTGCGTGTCTGTGCATGTGCTAACCGTCCCCCTTCTCCCTCAGATCCCGTCCTGTGCAGATGGATGAAGTCGATTCCCTCAGATCCAGGCTCTTCCCAGAGGACTCTGTGTCCTTGGCCCCGTCCACGGTTGAGTCCGTCATCCTAGAAGGTCAGTCGGATAGTCCGCTCGCTGTTTGCTCGGTGGTGATCAAGGGGATGAGGACTTGTTGAAAGGTCCACTGCTCCACTGTCATTACCAACTCTGCCTTGAATGGGGACCTTGGTTATACAGTATGTCTAGCTCTGGCTGTGATGTGTTGATATAGCTCCTACAGTACGTCGCTGGCCGTGCATACGGCTTTGTAGGGAAGTTTACTTGCCCTTTTGTAAGATACAATAACACATTCTGCGAGTTGTGGTGTTTTTGTACAGTATGCGAGTATGGCCTTATCAGAAGCCCTCACAAGAAGCCATATTGTAGAAAGCAGCTGTAGCTCTGGGGGGTGTTCCATCAATTTCGCTAAAGGAAAATCTGGGTTTATTTTTGATAAATTAAATTGAAATAAAATTTGTTGTCAAATTAAGCCTGGAAGTCTTGTGAGATTTATAAAAAATATACCGGGATTTTAGTTTAACGACGTTGATGGAATAACCCGCTGGTGTATGTTGTGTACTAACTGGTTGCTTGCGTCCTCTATAGATGCCCATTATTCTTTCTTACGAGGTGAGCTGGAATCTGACGCCCAGGACCTGGAGGCCGAGTCCTGGAGCGTGGCTGTGGACCAGCAGTACTTAAAAACCCTCCAGAAAGAGGCCGTCAAGAGACAAGATGTGATCTACGGTAAGTCGTGTGTGTTTAATGTCCATTCGTTTTGACTGTTTGTCACCGAGCAAGCCCGTTGAAAGCCAGTTACTGCCGCTTCAACTGGATGAATGCTTTTCTTAAGCAATAAGGCAAGAGAGGCTGTGCTTTATCGTGAACAAAGGTCACAGATGAGGGGAGCGGTTCAGTTTTTGGCAACCCGTCAGCTTTGATTTAATTCCCGATAAAGCACGGACTCAAGTGCCTTACTGCTTTTACACAGCGGTTATAAAAACCGTGAGTTGTATCAAGAAATCAATGCTGTAGGTATATATTGCGGGACAGGTTGTGGTAGGTTCTGCCCTGCACTCAGAAAAGTATAGTTCTCCACTGTTCACCCCACAACCACTGTTGTTAAGGTAACGTGTGAACAAATATTAATAATTCAAGTGTTCTCGCAGGGATATTACTGCAATGTTCGGTAAACAGGAAAAACACGTCATACCTGTTGTATCCGGGAATAAAGAACAGCTTCAAACGCCTCCTGGCCAATCTCAACGCTTGTTCTGATCAAACCGCTGTATGATCAGGGATCCTACATAGATTATGTTGACGTTGATGTATTACTTTTCTCGAAAGTCATTATGATGATGATGATGATGATGATGATGATGATGAAGAGGTTGATGATGACTGCCTCTATAATGTGATGAAGTTGATGATGATGATGATGATGACTACCTCTAATGTGTTGATGCTGATGATGAAGAGGTTGATGATGATGATGATGAGGATGATGACTACCTCTAATGCGTTGATGCTGATGATGAAGAGGTTGATGATGTCTGCCTCTATTATGTGTTGATGATGATGACTGCCTCTATAACGTAACAATGGTGATGATGCTGACTGCCTTTATAATGTAACGACGATGATGATGATGATGATGATGATGATGTGTTCTCAGAGCTGATGCAGACAGAGCTGCACCACGTGCGGACCCTGAAGCTGATGCTCCACGTGTACATGCACGAGCTGAGGGAGTCCCTGCAGATGGACGAGGTCCGACTAGACCGACTCTTCCCCCAGGTGGACAGCCTGCTCCTCCTCCACCAGCACTTCCTCCATCAGCTCAAACACCGCCAGGCCCAATCCGTGGAGCCAGAGAACCACAGGAACTACCGCGTCACACGCCTGGGGGACATCCTCATAGCACAGGTATGGAACACATCTCTCCCATCTCTCTCCATGCTGAATGGTTTTGTTGTTGTTTTGTTTTTAGGGCATTTCTGCTTTATTGGGATAGAGACAGAAGAGATTGACAGGATAGGTGAGAGATGGGAGAGGGATGACGTGCGAGATATGTCGAGAGTCGGAATCGAACCAGGAACCTCGCGATGAGATGATATTAGGGTGCTACGCCACTAAGCGGACGTCATGCCGAATGTTTAACCCACAGGTGATCTCAGGAATGGTAGGAATGACTGGGACGTACTGTTGTTGACGATAGCTGGGTGTGCTCTCCTCCTCCCTAGCAGGAATGGCGCTATGTCACTGACGAGATATTCTACGGATAGAATCTTAATCTAATAACCCTACTCGATTCATATTTTATGGATGTCCACAAATGTTGGAATTATTTTCGATCCGTGAATGTTGGAATTGTGACCGAATCATTATAATATCAGCCCATTTTTTCAAATCTGTCCTACTTGTCAGACGGACAAGTGGCCAAAAGGTTAATGTCAAGCCCTGTACGGTAATCAGATAGGAATGTTATCTGTTTCTAGTTGAAGGGTTTTGGTAACCTTCAAGAACATAAGGTACCATTGTGAACCTGAAACTTATGTTATAGGACTTGTTGAAGTGATCATAGTGTAATGTTTGTTTTATAACATATAGTTTTCAGGAGAGCTGGGGAACAGGATGAGGGACAGCTACGGTATTTTCTGCAGTCACCATAGTGACGCTGTCAGCCTCTACAAGGAACAACTACAGACCAACAAAAAGTTCCAGAACTTGATAAGGGTAAGGAATGTGTCACGTAACGTTAACACATTTATTCCATTCCTCGTGTGAAATACGTTTACATTTTTGGCATTTAGCAGATGCCTTTATCCAAAGCGACTTACAACAAAAAAAATGTTGTCTAAGTAAGTGAATCATCTATCATCAGTAAGGTCATGTTATGACCCGGGGTCATTGGCAATATAGATGTTTGTTTAGTGATGACAAGATGTGGTTACTTCCTTCATTGTTCCTTCTTCATTTCCTCCAGAAAATTGGTCAGTTGCCAATCGTACGACGGCTAGGAGTCCCAGAGTGCATTCTGTTGGTGACTCAGCGAATCACAAAATACCCTGTCCTGGTGGAACGCATCCTTCAGAACACTGAAGGTAAACCGCCAAGTATTCACCAAACATGTTACTACTACCAAAGAAGCGGTGGAACCCAAAGGATCATTGAAAAGAGAAAGAACGATAGGACAGGATAAAAACAAAGCCAGCCACGTTTAAACACATGTAAAATACCACACAGGGTTAGGTGGTCACATCACCAATTTATAATTGATACCATACCCAAGACTATCATCCTGTTAAATGAATTGTATTATGTGACTGGCTGTTTACTATGAAAAGAGAGAAAATAACTGTAAATAAATACACTATAATATGATTTTTTATAATTAACATTAGTTCATTGAATTTAACGAAAGAGGGTGAAATGAGATGACCATGAAATGAAAGAAAGTGACTGATGAAAGAGAGTGAAAGGAGATGTTCCACCCGTGTGACTGGTTAACGTCTTCCTGTCGTCCTGCCAGCGGACACGGAGGAGCACGAGTCTCTGGTCCAGGCCCTGAGCCTCATCAAGGACACCATCGGCCAGGTGGACGGCCATGTCGACGAGTACGAGAAGGCGGCGCGCCTCCGGGACATCGGCGTCAGGCTGGAGCCCAAGTCCCAGGGCAAGCTGAAGGACGGCCGGGTGTTCCGCAGGGAGGACGTCGCCCAGGGTTACAGGGCGCTGCTCCACGAGGGCACGGTCACCTGGAGGGCCGTCTCCGGGCGGCTGAAAGGTGACCGCTCGGACCAATCACTGAACAGTCGGTTACGGTCGACGACCGAGCGTAGATGCATAAACACTTAGGCCTAATCCTAGACTAAAAAAGCATCTTCAATAGAGATTTGACATTGAAAGTGTGATTTAGGCCAGGACTAGTGTCCCTTAAACACAGGCCATCACCACCTCGGGTCAATTACAAGTCTGTCTCTCAATCTGTCGTCCATGTCAAGTACTGCTGGTATGATCTGTGGTGATGTGACCTATGGTGTCCCTTGGCTTTAGATATCCATGCGGTGCTGCTGTCCGATGTCCTGTTGCTCTTACAGGAAAAGGATCAGAAGCTAATATTTGCTGTTGTGGTAAGCTTCCCAAAACATGAATATGTGCTTTTGAGCACTCTATAAACTGTCCTACAGTGAAGCATTATTGTTTTTCTTTACTCTATACCATTACTGTGAGGTTAAAGTAGAGACTCCCTACTCTGCTGTTTGATGGTATTTCTGTACATATTGGTTTCATCATTCAGAAATGACAAATGATGCCTGCACAAACGATGTGACGGAACACACCTGATTTACCAGAAATGTCCGTCAAGCCAATTGTCCGATTACTTTTGGGTACCCTGAAATAGGACTATGCATAAAAAGTGGTGTGATTTTTGAATGCCGAAACCAATATGTAGACAAATACAATCAATTAAAAGCTGAGAATCTCTACTTTAACTTCACAATTGTTTGTAATGGTTTGATTTCAAATCCACACCTTTGGAGTGTATAGCCAAAAGAAAAATGCTTCACTGTCCCATTCCTTACGCAAGGCACTGTGTACTGCAGCTTCTTGTTAAATATACTGACATCCCGTCCCTGTTGTTAAGTCTACTGACATCCCGTCCCTGTTGTTAAGTCTACTGACATCCCTTCCCTGTTGTTAAGTCTACTGACATCCCTTCCCTGTTGTTAAGTCTACTGACATCCCTTCCCTGTTGTTAAGTCTACTGACATCCCGTCCCTGTTGTTAAGTCTACTGACATCCCGTCCCTGTTGTTAAGTCTACTGACATCCCGTCCCTGTTGTTAAGTCTACTGACATCCCGTCCCTGTTGTTAAGTCTACTGACATCCCGTGCGCCCCGCTCCTCCAGGACAACAAGCCGTCAGTCATCTCCCTCCAGAGGCTGATCGTCAGAGAGGTGGCCCACGAGGACAAGGCCATGTTCCTCATCTGCACCTCCTCCAGCCAGCCTGAGATGTACGAGGTCCACACCAGCTCCAGGGAGGAGAGGGACACCTGGATGACCCACATCAGAGAGGCCGTGGACAGGTAGAGTCTCTTACACTCCCCAAGTGTTACTCTCAACAGACTCTGATTTCTCTAGCTCAGATCTACCCTTAACTCATGAGCCTAACTTCAGGACTCTTGTTAGGGCCTAATGTGACTTTGATCCGACTCTGTGTTCCAGTTGTCCGGCTGGGGAGGAGGAGCTGTACAGTGAACAGGAAGAGGCCAGGGCAGCCAGGCTTAGAAACTTCCAAGGTAAGAGACATGCTCCAACAGACGAGTCAACTCTCTAATGAGGGATGGAAAGCCACCTTCGTTAAGTACTTAACATTACATAACAAACATTTCGCGGGGGGGGGGGGTTTGTATGAATAGAGCGTCTGGACATGAGGGACGCCCAGATAGCGCAGAGCCTGACAGAGAAGCTGCAGATCTTTGCTGACATCAGCGAGGAGGTGACGGGACGCGGTATGGAGGACGTGGCCTCTCACTCCCGCCTGCTGCTGAGAGGAGACACCTCCGACCTCCAGCAGGGGGAGACACTGCTGAAGGGGGCCATCACCGAGGGTAAGACTACACCACGAAACAGAGGGAAGAAGAGCACTTGGTACCCCATCGACTACACTGCCCTGCCGATGCCAATTGTTCCACCATCATAACCCAATTGAGGATGAATTGAAGCACTTCAATCGTGTTTTTTTTCCCTTCTCTTCTTAGTGGAGAATCTTCAGAACATGCTGCTGTCTGTCGTCCGGAACGTGTCCCCCCCTACAGAGGAGACCGAGGGGCTAGGCGGGCTGGGGGAACTAGGGGGGCTGGTTAGGAGGGCGGAGACCTTTGGGGGCTACGACATCAGAAGCACCACCACCACCCCTGTCAAAGGTACGTCTACCATTCATACCCATTACTCATTGATGTCTTTTTAAATGATCTGGTCAAATGACAGCAGGGGAGGCTACTGGTAGAAATCGGAGGATGGGCTCGTTGGAATGGAATGAGGAACGTCGGAATGCATGGAATGGAATGATGAGGAATGATTGCAATGCACGGAGGCGTGATGGGTGAGTTGTGATGCGTGTGTGTGTGTGTGTGTCTCCAGATGACGTTGTTGCCGAGAGGCCGGCCAGTGCCGAGGGCAGCCCCATGGAGAGAGGTCAGGGTGTGACCTCTGACCCCCAGCTACAGGACCTCGACCTCCCTGAGAGCCTGGAACTGTCGGTGAGTGACTTATGAACGTTTGCCCAGCAGGTGAAATGAGTAATGGAGCGCTGATCTTTTTGGTTTGTTGTTCTGTTGCCAGGCTGACGATGAGGCGCCAACGTCATACCGGAATTCCACCTGCTCAAACCCCTTCCCCGAGGCTGAGGTACCTCTTCCTACATGCTCAAACCCCTTCCCCGAGGCTGAGGTACCTTTTCCTACATGTGATCTTGATATGTGCGTACATTATGTTTGTATTTACCCGCACTTACATGTATTTTCCTGTCTCTTTCAAGTTCTTTGACAGCGTGCAGATGCTATCCCAGTTTCTCTACAGCCTGCAGGTAAAAACACTTCACCGTAGTAATAATAATAATAATAATATTATGTATTATTATTATTATTAATAACAGATTACTGCATACTCACAAACTGTTAAAATAATTCATGGAGCTTGGTTCGTCTTATTATATTTTCATATTGTACTATTAGATACATCCTAAGTCTGTCCCTTCTCCCTTCCCGTAGGCCATCATCTCCCAGCAGGACAGCCACATCGAGCTCCAGCGCGCCTCTCTGTCGGAGCGCGAGCGTCCCGCCCGCCAGCGCGGCAGCGTGCTGCAGGAGCAGGAGAAGCAGCGGACGCTGGCGCTGCAGAGGGAGGAGCTGGCCAGCTTCCACAAGCTGCAGACGCAGCACCGCCAGGAGCAGACGCGCTGGGAGAGGGAGCGGGAGCGCCACCGTCTGCAGGAGGAGGCCATGGAGGCCCAGCTGCGCCTGAGGGAGCAGGAGTGCAGCAGGCTGGAGGAGAGGCTGTCGGGGGAGAGGCGGGACCTGGAGACGCAGAGGGAGACCTACCAGCAGGACCTGGAGAGACTCCGGGAGTCCACGCAGGCGGTGGAGAGGGAGAAGGAACGTCTGGACGCTCAGAAGAAGTTAAAGAAGCACAAGACCTTCTCCAACCCAGGCCACTTCAACTTTGAGGCTCAGGTGGGGTTTTCTTTTTTTTTTTTTTTATGTATTTTGTGGAACATTACCTTGATTAACCAATGTACTTTGCCAGCAGTCTTTTACCCGCATACTTGTAAACACCTCGTGAGTCACCCGTGTCATGTCATTATCATTCCTCAGCCCTTACCCCACTACGCCTCCTTCAGAGCGGACTACAGTCGAGGTGACCTTATTCTGGGCCCCAAACCCTACACCCGGCCCAGCCTCCCCACGGCCACCAGCAGCATCCTGGAGGTGCCCCCCGAGGTGCCCCCGCGCAGGGAGAGCATCAGCCCCTCGCCGGTCAAAGCAGAAGTCCCTCTCCACCTGATCAGCGCCACCAACCAGGCCCACAAGCCCGGGGTGGTCCACCAGCAGATCCCCACCAAGCTGGCCGCCCTCAGCAAGGGCAAGGAGAAGAGCAGCAAGGTCAAGGGTCACCACCAACGCACACAGAGCGCAGGTCAGAGCTGAACCACTGGGGTCTGTCACTGTGTGGTGTAGCACGCTGCCCTCCTAGCCTCATAGTGCTAAGCTAGAAAGGATACATTCAAATTCTCAAATTCATTTTATTAAGGGTAACAGTGAAATTATTATGGGGTTTCCATCATAAACACAATCATTGAGAAAAGCATGCCAATGGCCCCCGGCCCGAGCAGAGATGACTTTTTCCTGGGTTAGGGTCATGACTGATGGATATGTTAAATGTTTTCTATTCTGTGGACTTTTACCCTGATTCTGACAGTCTTTGTCCCTCCTCCATCAGCATCTATAGACATGAGTCAGATGTTGCCCATCAGAGTCTCTGGTCAGGAAGGAGGCAGCCTCCGAGCCAAGAGGAATATGAGCCCTCACCGAATGCTCCATCCAGGTATGACCTGTACCTCCTCTTCCTCCAGTCTCACCTAAACCACTATCTACCTTAATACACATTAAATACAAAACGCATTTCGTGAACATGTTTTCTGTAAACAGATGTATTGTGCTCGACAAGCCTACATGACAGTACACAATGTAGTAACCCTATTTATTTCTTGTCGGCCTCTGCAGATCGTTTTAACCCTCCAGAGCCCTTGTCCAACGTCAAGCCCTCTCAGTCCTTCAGCACACACAAGAGGAACAGCCAGGCACTCCCACCTGACCCTCCTCCCCCTCCTCCACCTCCTTTCCCCAAAGACATAGGCAAACCCAACTCAGAGCGCGTCATCTTCCTGTAGAGACGGTGAACTGAGGAGGTCCTCCCCACTGTCAACGCAGAGCGACTTCAGGTGGAAGAGATGTAAGTGAGTAATGCTATGAAGATGTCAAGCCACACTTATGATACACTTAACAGATTGATGCGTTGGTACCAAGAGGAAAGCCAGTTGACGTGTTGGATTCCATTGAGTGTGCACCTCCAACGGTAGTTGAAGAAATAACGGTTAATGGTGACTTACACTCATTAGCTTTTTACAGAGAGGTGATGATTTTGCACGGTGTACATTTATTGTCGTGCACTAAGCAGTATTTTACGTGACATCCCTCTGAAGCGCAAACAAAAAAAACTAAACGTTTTATTATTTTGTCCGAAAATGTACAGAAAATATCCTTTTTAGTTCTGATTGAATATGCTTTTTAAAATTCCTCTACTTCTTGAGTTCCTGAGTTGCCAAAGACCTTTTCTGACGAGTGCTTTTGTCGTGCCTTCAGAAGTTGAGAAAATATTCCAACCGTTCAGCACTCATGTCTTAAAAACATTTTAAAGGTAATTTTTTAACATTTTTATTAACGCTCTAAGGTGTTGTGAGGAAGCTGCGTATGTTACCTTGTTTACATTCATGCAGATCTGATCTGAGGTGCCAAGCACATGATGTCAGGGTGCATGAGAAGCTCTTTTAACCTGCATAACTGACCTGCTTGAAATCTGTCTTAATCAAAATAATGGTTACTCATGTGGTAGAATGTATAGAACTAAATACAACTAACTGTACGTGGAGAACACTTGGTGTGGGTTATTTGTATGTAACTATCTGTTACTGTGAATAGAGACTAGGGTTTAATCACATTTTGTGCACTTCTAGGATTGTTGATTTTCAGTCCATGGCACAATATTATCAACATGCGACATAACTTGTTGCTAGGTAAATATTTGTTTATTTTTTACCACCAGACAGCTGCCTCTTGAGTGTAAGAGAATGTATATGAAACACTGTCTGATAGGTGTTTAGTCAGAAGACAACGTTTGCTTGTCTCACTGTGTGTAATGGTAAATGACTAGGTTGTTCTGGAACCAAGGTTGTAAATAATGTTTTTGAGATTCATTTGAAATATGATATTTTCTATGGGGGATGATGCATAAGAGTGATACGTCAAGTCCACTTTCTTACGCACTACAGTGTACAGTCTACGAATTACTTGTTTTGTTACGTCCGACTGTGCCATCCTGCTGATAATGTCCTGCTGAGTTTCCGATCCCAAGTCGAGGGATGGAATAAAAAGATGATGGATGACGGATGTAAAGATGACGTCTGCGGTTGGCTTTTGTTCGTTTGTGTTTGATTGATAGATGAAAATGTACCAAATGCATACAAATCATAGTCATCAGCCGTCCTTCCCAGCCTGAAACACTGCAACTCAAGAAGATGACATATTTTAGAATACAATTAGTGCTGAATTGTTGGTTAAATCACTGAGGCAAAATAGCTTAGGGAGAGGCCACTTCCTCTGAGGTGATGTAGGCAGCAGGGAGTTGGTAGCCTGGGTATTCTGGTCCCCCAGACGGGTCTCCTTAGTCTCACACACACACCTCGCTGATCATCAGAGAGACGTGAGCGCCGAGTGCAGCGCCGGCCTGCTGGAGCTGGTTGTGACAGGCGTCACGCCCCCGCGGGCTCCAGTAGTGACTCCCTCAGCCACACAGACGGCCCATTCAGACAGCGCCAGGGCCGGCGCTGCGCGGGCCTCATTCAGCTCTCCTCCTCACATCAGACACGCTGAATGTGACAAGTCACTGGAGAAACAGCATTTATAGGCCAGGGGGGTTTTCCATCAACGTCGCTAAAGGAAAATCCAGGCTTATTTTGATCAATCTCACAAGACTTGTGAGACTTATAAAAAAAAATAAGCCCAGATTTTCCTTTATCGACGTTGATGGAAAACCCCCCCTGGCCTCTGCTAGTCAGTGTTCAAGGACAATAAAAAAAGAAGATAAGGAGTGTTTTTATGAAAGTCATGCAATTATATTAAGTTTACTGACTGGGAGAAGTAGTACGTGTACAGCGCCCTGCTCTGAACAACCGCGCTGAGGCTGTTTGAAAGCTACAAGAGTGTCTTTGTGAGGGTGGTGCTGATCTCCACACCCCCCAGGAGTATGTGTGCCTGAGCCCACAGGTGGAGGTCCAGAATGAAAAGACACATTCAGGTCCAGCAATCTGCCCAAACCACTGCTAGGGCAGATCTATATTCACATGTGTACCAGTACTCCTGTAACTTACTGTAACAGCCAGCTTCCAGAGGAATGGGTGGACAGATGTTTTCCAGCCAAATTTGTCCTCCATTTACTAATATAAGATTTAGTGCACTATATAGGTTTTGTCTGAAATAAGAAGGGCTGGGCACAGCATAAACTAAGACACATTCGATCATGAACGTAGTCGTTCCTCCGCAATGAATACAGATACAAAAAAAGAAATGCACTGTTTCTTTATTATATGTAATCTTCAACACAGAAGTATTAAAAACCACTTGGTGACATCAAACTATACTGGTGAATATCTCATGTCCTGTAGAATCAGAGAGGGCACAGCACCCCATATAGTGAGCCTCTTTCATCTGACCTTTGACCCCAAATAGATTGTTGGTACATCTCCAGTAGTGACCACGGTCCTTGTATGGACCCATATGATTATAGTGTATAACTCTTAACCTTTTAGTTAAGTAAGCTAACTCAATGAGAACAACAGCACATATATATATTTCGTTTAGATACCGAATATATCTATTGCACCCTATATTGTGTTATAGAGGAGATCCTTGGGTCACAAATGGAAAAAGTCAAATAAAGTTTACTATATGTATACCGTATACAATGATAAAAAAAATCCAGTTTCTTTAAATCCTACCGGTAAATAAGAGATTGACAAGAATCGTATGACATCCCAAAATGTCGACAGCTTCACGTCAACCCGACGAGTTACAAACATTGTGCAAATGTATGGAGTAAGAATGCACCACGGGTTCTTACACCACTGCTGCTGATGAGATATCTCCAACATCAAAATGAACACTTACTTGTCCATTGTTGTTAAAAAAAAAGAAAGTCAACTGCAGCACATTACATAACAAGTACAGTACAGTGTTTCATGTTTTCATAAAAGCAGTACGCACAGACATACCATCTCTGACCATGGACATCAGCCAGAAAGGCCAAAAACCCATTTTTTTAAGACATTATGAATAACAAATCTACTCTGAAAAAAAAACTGCTGCACCGCCAATATACAAACAGTGTGTACTATAAACCATACACTGTACTTCTGACAGGTTCAAACTAAATCATAGCATGCAAAATAAAATAACAATCCAAGTGTAAGGTACAGAAAAAAAACAAAAGAACTACTGATGCCCAAAATAGTTATCTGATACCTTTGGTTCAGTCAGACTCCATGATAGCACCACATTATAAAGGGGTAGGACGTTCCTGTCATCTGTCATGTAGAACAGTCCCTAGGATTGGTAATGGTATTACAGGAAGGGAAACCTAGAGGGAACGAACCAGCAGAGTTTATAACAGTGGCCGACACATTTCTTTCATAGTAGTGGGGTTAATTGTAATGCTAATCTGCATAGGGGGCTGATACGATCCTGAACTTAGTCTTAGTGGGAGTGTAGTGTTGAAAAGGTCTGGCCATCTGTATGCATTGTGCTGTGCCATTCCATCTCAGTACCTAGAGCTAAGACACCTGCAGGGGACAGGACTGGAGCAGTGGACTTGTTGAAGCTTGTTTGTGCTCTTTGAACGCATGGGCCTGACTTCTCATCCAGCACTCCCAATGCTGAACCTGCTGACTCGGCAACTCTGAAGGTGAAGACAGCCACTACAGGTGAGTGCCCTCTGCCCTTCTTCCATCCCTACACACCAAGTGCACTGAAATGTTTTTTAATTAATGTCTGTATATATATATACTGTATATATGTATGCAGAGAGAGAGAGTTCAATGTGTAAACAACTTAACAAAAAAGAAAACATGATTATGAACAAGAGAAGTCCTTTAGTCAGATTTGCTGGCCTCTAGCTCAGGTGGGGGCGTGGCCTGACGTGAAGGAGGAGGTGAGTCCTCGTCACTCTGATTGGTTGCGTCGGGACCCTCTGGCTCAGGCTTGGTGAGGGGCTCCTTTGTGGGCGGACCTGGAGTTTGCGTACAGTTGATTGGTTCCAGTACTATGGGAGGCTGGAGGGGAGACAAAACAACAACGAGATGAGACCATTGTGGAGCAAATCAAGGAACAAAAGACTATTGTTAACCAAAGAGAAAACAAAGATCCACACAGCTACCACAGTTTATACAGAATACCACAACAAATAACACTGTCAACAAGTAGATTTAGATAAATTAACAAAAGATTCCATTGTCTTTTATTAGGTGTACGTTTGCCACTTTTAACACAAATCGTGTTAGCAGAGCCATCACTGTGCATTGAGCTATGAAACACTTAAAATAAAAAGCATTTTCCCTTAGGCACCTTGTGAAACACTAAATCAGGACACAGAGCCGTCATTCTATCACAGCTAAGGACACTATGCAGGTAGGAGAAATGCCGGGACGTGTACATTTCCCCAGATCACCACAAGGGATTATTCTTGATTTCATCTGTCAATTTCATGATCAATCTAAGAGTGTACACCACAGAAAATGACCAAATATATATATATTTCTATTTATTATTATTATTATTCAAGCCCTGAAGACAACATTCAAATGTAGGCCGTGTTCCATCACACAAAGTTGTTCCCTCCAAGCCCCCCTCCACAGATCTGACAGAACACAATAGTTGGATAGGTGTTAAGCGACATACTTTTCCACTGTGCAACCTGCACCTATCCAGTCCTATCATGTCTGTGAAGGGGAGTGAAAAAGGGCCGATTAGAGGGAACAACTTCCTAGAATGGAGCGCAGTCCTACTCGAGATGGGAAACTGATCCAAGATCAGGAGTCTAATGACAGTGAAGAATAAAAGATATAAGGCAAGCCCAGATATGATACCTGCAGCGACATTCACAGGCAGTAGAGCCCTCAGCAGCAGACTAGAGCACCCACAGTAAAGTAAGGAAACAGGGGGGGTGGGGGGGGGGGGGTCAGGGGGGACAGAAACAGCAGTTGGAACGGGCGGATCTGTTTCGGGGTTACTCAACTTTAATTCTAGTTACTGTGTAAAATGACGCTAGAAATTTGTTTCCGAAGGAAGGCACTCATCATGTCCTATCAAACTGGTATTCACCACAAATCCACTTCCTGTCCAGAACAAGGGCAGCTCCCCGCGCCACAGTGCCACCGCTAGGCTGGAGAGGAGAGTGCAAGGCACCAGGTATAAAAGGGCGGGCTGGCCCATCTGCATTAGAGCCAGGGCCACAAAAGTGATGAGCAGGCCAACGCCGTAACCTGGGAGAGGGAGGAGGGAGGGAGGGAAGGAGAGAGGGGGGGAGGAGAGGGAAGGAGGGAGAGGGAAGGAGAGAGGGAGGGAGGGAGAGAGGGAGAGAGGGGGGAGAGAGGGAGGGAGAGAGGGGGGAGAGAGGGAGGGAGAGAGGGAGGGAGAGAGGGGGGGGAGAGGGAGGGAGAGAGGGGGGGGAGAGGGAGGGAGAGAGGAGGGAGGGAGAGAGGGGGGAGGGAGAGAGGAGGGAGGGAGAGAGGGGGGGGAGAGGGAGGGAGAGAGTCGGGGGAGAGGGAGGGAGAGAGGGGGGGAGATGGAGGGAGGGAGAGAGGGGGGGGAGATGGAGGGAGGGAGTAGAGGAGGGAGGGAGGGAGTAGAGGAGGGAGGGAGGGAGGGAGGGAGGGAGGGAGGGAGGGAGGGAGGGAGGGAGGGAGGGAGGGAGGGAGGGAGGGAGGGAGGAGGGAGGGAGGGAGTAGAGGAGGGAGGGAGATGAAGGGAGGAGAGAGGGAGAGAGAGAAAGTTAGGTTAGAGGTCAATGACTGAGTAATGGTGGAATCAGTTTTCTGACCTATGAAACGAGCTGCGGGTCAGGTGTGTTACCTACCGATAGTGCAGGCCAGGAAATAGATCCTAGAGGACTGCATGAGGATGTCAAACCTGTGACAGTAGGCTACCAGAAGGCCTGTCAGCAACACACAGGAGAGAGGAGGGTTACACGAGTGTCAACTAAGGCGTGTCACTCTACAAGTAGCAGCTAGATAGCAGCTTTATCTCCACACACACAAGAGATAGTGCAGTCAGCCGGTTTCCCGGATGCAGATTAAGCCTAGTCTTCGATTCGATAACATTTCTAATAGGAAAATCTCTTCTCTCTTGAAGATTCATTTTAAATCTAAGATTAGGCTTCATCTGTGTGTGTGTGCGTGTGTGTGTGTGGGGGGGGGGGGGGGACGGACAACAACCCTGTGGAGCCCATGGTGTAGGTGTTACCTGGTACTAAGATATCCCCGAAGCCCAGGAGAGAGAAGGGCCTGTCACACAGCGCCAGCGGCGAGAAGTTTAGTCGAGGCACTTTGAGCACCATAGGAAGCTGTAGGACACACAGAGGACAGACAGGAGACTCTTTATGCACTTACATCAATAAAAGGTGAAAGCACCACTATCATAATATGAGATCACCAGACCATGTAGTCTGCACTTGTGGGCATAGAGGAAATTACAGAGCACTGGGCATAAAATAAGACAGAGTTAAAGGGTCCTAAAGAGATTTTGACAGCAGAGTGTTCCACAAATGACAAAGGTACCTTTTCATGAGTGGAGGAGTCGGAGGGGCCCGCCGCTACCTCGACCATGATACTCTCCCCACTCTGTGGAACAAGTCACAGCAAACAGAGAGGTTCAGCCTCTGCCCACTGTTGAGGGCAAATTACCCATAACGTCCAAAAAGCATAACAAAACAAGTCATTGTGACCAACGTACCGCTGTAAACTGAGGTGTAATAAATACAAAGAAAACATCGTAGACGAACAGGACGACCAACAGTAAAGTGCAGGCCTGCAAGAGAGAAGAAAACAACTATTTGTGTCTAGCACTCGATCACCTGATCTAGTTATCCATGTATATACTGTCAGACGATAATTAGCTTGAATACACGGTGAACAACGTCTTGCTTCTGACCAATTACAACACACATGCGCGGTCAGTACGGTACACCACAGAGAGGCCCGTGTGTTGTGCGATGACACCCACCTTGAAAGTGGGCAGTCTGATTGTTTTCAGCATGTAGAGACAGAAGGCTATCCCCAGGGCGTCTTGTAACACCCACGCCCACCTAGGACACCATATGGGACAACATGGGTCACAGTCTGCCTGGAACAAACCTCCCCACCGGCCGACACCGGAGAGAGATGACTCACTCACTCCCTCACTCACACATAAGCCGCATTCACGTTACGGCATTCAGCAGTTATGTCACACATTGGGCCGGTTTCACAGACAAGGCTTAAGTCTAATCCTAGACTAAAAAGCATCTTAAATGGAGATTTTACTTTGAAAGTGTGATTTAGTCCAGGACTAGGCTCAAGCCTTCTCTGTGAAACCAGCCCCTTATGCCAACAACTATTCAGATGAAAATAAATAGCCAATCATCTAGGGCTGTTACGATTAGTCGACGTCATCGACGTCACCGACTACGTCAATACGTCGGTTTGCGTAATATGCGTCGGTTAGTCGTAAATAAACAAAATGGCGTTTTTTTTTTTTTTTTAAACCTTTATTTTACCAGGCGAGACAATTAAGTGTATGAGTGAAAAATGGATAGCTACTAGCTAATGTTACACAAGCAATGTAGCTCACCACAGTTCGTATGTCTTGTCTTCTGGTGTTAGTAACGTTAGCTATGTAGCTGGCTAGCTACGGTAGCCTATTGTCATTGTGGTGCGAGCACCTACTGTACGTTATCTAGCTCGTAGCTCGCATGCTACGTTAGCATCAATTTAGCTAATCATAACATAGCAGCGAGAGTAACGTTAGCTATAGCAGTGAGGTGGAGACAAATCAGATTTTTTTTTTCTTTTCGAACAGTACAAAAAATATCGTTAGACTTATCGATAAATTAGTCGTTAGACTAATCGACTAATCGATAAAATAATCGCTAGATTAATCGTTAGAAAAATAGTCGTTTGGGACAGCACTACAATCATCATTCAGATGTTCGAGCACAAGTTGAAGAAGAAATGTGTTGTGTCAGTCACATCACAATAGATAGTCATGCATAGCGTCGAGAACGGTGGTTCCCCAAGGGGCGTCCATGTAACCGTGTCTACAGGTCTCTATGGTGACTCACTGGTCTTCGTTGCGGAACACCCCCCAGGTGACGCTGACGCCGATGCAGAACGCCGACAGCAGCAGCATGCGCACCTGAGGCCGCTTGTGAAGGTACGGCAGGTTGTTCTCCGGGACCCTGCAGCCACAGAGGAACAACAACGTGTTAAGACTCACAGGACCACAGGAACTTTGATGAGAGAAAAGGAGGAAACAATCCCGATTTCATTACATTCGCGTTTTAACGGGAGCCTCACCTGCACTTCCCGAAGGGGAGCCTCCTTACGAAGGGCCAGAGACAGCTGTAGAGGCCCACGGAGGAGGCCAGGCAGAAGATCCCGATGATCATGTAGACTACACCGAGGGAGGGAGGGGACAGACAGGAGCACACTACGCCTTAGGGCCGGTTTCACAGACAAGGCTTAAACCTAATCCTAGACTAAAAAGCATCTTCAATGGAGATTTTTCGGGTGTGGCTGAGTGCAGGGACACGGTCAGGTGACGGGCGGACACGTACCCAGGTGGTCGTAGAAGAAGTAGAGCAGCACCAGCATGCTGCAGCACATGACCACGAACACGCAGATCATGATGGGCGTCACGTCCACCGTCTCCTCGTCCTGCTTCTCGGTGCTGTCGTCGCGCTTGTGCTTCATGTAGCGCCTGCAGGGAGACACGACATGGGCGAATGGAGTGGAGCCCCTGCGGGCCTGCGTCAGAAACCCCCTCCTGACCCTGGCCTTAATCACCATGATTACTCAGTCCTGCAGTGGATCCTGTTGTCTCTGACAAGACTGAAGTGCCTGACTCATTCTTATGATGTGAGTGGAGCCCCTGCGGCCCTGCGTCAGAAACCCCTCCTGACCCTTCGCTTAGTCACCATAGATAACTCAGTCCTGCTGTGGATCCTTTGGCCTCTGACAAAACTGAAACTACTGACTCATTCCGTTGACCTCAACTGATGCCAGTCACAGGCGCATTGCCCTCAGAATGTTCGCAAATAGAATGCTCCAGAAGGCACATCGGAACCGGCTAAAAACGCATTTTAGATGAAGCTGTGACAAATCCTCTCTGGAGATGAGATCCCTAGATCAATTAACTCTGGTTTAAATCGAGCAAACCCTACAAGCCTAGCAACCGAGGGCCACGCGTCAAGAGTGACGTTGTTTTTTCGAGTCATGGACAGAACCGTGCACTGACTTCTCATTCCTGTTCTGAACTATGGCAACTACAGTGATCCAATCAGAACAGTGGATTCAACAAAGCAGACAAGGTAGACTGACTGAACACCAGTTTGGTGTCCTCTCTCTCGGTCCCTCACTCCCCTCTCTCACTTACTTCTTAATGTCCTTGCTGCCAGCCCAGTAGCCTCCTATAGCCACTGTGCCCACGGCCATCAGGAAGATGATCACCATGTTGTAGTCCAGGACTGGCTCTTTGGGCGCGTACATGGCCACCTCCCTCCCCTCCCCAAAGTTCTGCAAGGACAGGAAGCACAGGTGTAGAGTCAGTGGCGGCGGCGTGAGACAGGTATATCTCTGGTGTCAGCGGTGACCGGTCAGTGGTTTCTCTCACCTTGCTGATTTCCAACATATCTGTGTAGCTAAGCAGTGCTACAGGGATGTCAATCTCCTCATACTGGGTCTTGTTTCCTGCAGGGGGTGTCTGTGTGGTGTAAAAAAAACAAATACATGGGATTTTCCACCGATATACAATCCTTTATTCGTCGTACACAAAGGCAAGTACTTTACAACCCAAGTTTACTTTTGCTGTGTCCCAATACTGACAGAGTGATATGATGCGTTTTTGTGTGACTATGCAAAATTGTTGTGTGCCTATCAAATATTGCAATACTCATTGTTTAACCTTAAACATATTTTATGTGTGCCCACTCTCAGTAGTAAACAACATTCTTTAGGAGCAGGCACATACCATATCAAGTAACAGTGAGACCAGTTTAACTCTAAAGGACATAGGAGCCTCACTGCAGTGGTCAGCAAGAGCAGAACAGCATGAAAACAGCATAGCCATGTATGGGAACTAATGTCACTATTGTAAGTTACGAGGTAAAGCTATTTCCCTCTCTGAGAACTGTATATAAGCTGTAACAAACATCAGTACTTTGCTTGGCATCTCTATGCCACAGCCAGGCTCGGCACCAGCCATGTCGTAGCCATGCTTGAAGCTTGGACTTAACAGAGCATGCTGTCTTGGAAACATCTGTACATGGGAATGCAACCCAGATCTGCCTAATACAATGATTACGATTCAACCTTCTCTCTGAGTCATCAATATATAATTTCCGGCCACGTGACCAAGAAAGATCTCCTTATATCAAATGGCGTCACGAACATATTATCAAATGGCTTCTAACGAACAGGATGCTAGATTCAGCGAAACAGGTAAGGCACAATGTAATTATTTGCTTAACCTGAATTGCTGTTCTAGAACGAATCTAATTTTTTTCAAAAAGGAGATGTATTGATATTGGAAAGTACTAAATTATAATAGTTTGAATAGAAGGCGCTGTATAGTCAAAGACGGTGTGACTGGTCAAAACACTGAGTTAGGATTTATTGAGATTCTGAACTTTGTAAGGAACAAAGCAGAAGTCTGTGTATTAAGTTAGGGACAAGACCTTAAATACGTGATTGAAAGCACAGCACTTTGAGGAAAACTAAGTTTGAAAAGATTTGGCCATAATATTTTAAAGACTCTAAGAGAAGTTTCAATCAACATAATTGATTACTAAAACCGCATGTCTATTAACATCATGGGAAGCATACATGTATGGCATGCAGAATGTTATCATTAAGAATGAAATGAATAACAACCATATTTCTGAACCAAGCTTCACAACAGGGCGAGAGTGTTAAAACTCTGACCCTAGGCTATTAATAGAACGGAGACTGCTCCTGTAACCAAACACACACACACACACACACACACACACACACACACACACACATCGAGCTACAACATACAACAAATAGACAAATTTGTCTCATATTGAAATGATCATGCAAATCTGTGTTGATTCAGCAGACATATAACATTTTGATTGATTTAGTGAACAGAGAAATACGCATTAAGACTCTAAGACTGTGAAACATCAAAGGAGGACATTTCTGATGGAGAAAACACAATTCAGCAAGAAAGACCTGGAATGTATTCTGACAATGCCTGTCAATTCTATTTCCTGACAGAATCAAGGAAATCAAGAGACATTGAGCGAAGGACTAAGAGACCGAGATGCTGTTAAAGATCTGGTCTAAGTTAACCATTGCAGAAGTGGGGAGAGAATGTTGCAGATGCTGAAGGAAGCTATTGCCGGATGAAACAAGAGAAATGAGACAAACTAACGACATTTCAATGTGACAAACAATGGAAATGTTAATTCTTATGATTTAAGACAGAGACATGATGATGACAAGAGAGACTTACACATACTTTTATGTAGTCGTAATTGTTCAATTGTACTGACGCACACAACTAACAGTGTCATCAGCAGTAAACAGCTGAATTATACCATGCACACACTATTCATGGCATGAACTTACAAACTTTCTTCTAGGAATTCTAAGGGACGGGAACAACAGTCCAGATAACCCAATTAACAGACTTATGCTTAACATCTGTATTCTTGTTTCCAACTGTTTCTGAGCAGGTTAATTCCACAATCCATTGATGGAGAGTTCTTTTTTATAAGATTTTATAGACTTGAGTCAAGAAAAGGAGGGGTGTAGTGTAATGATAATGCTAAAATTGTCTTAAGTTAATAAAACCTATTAACGCTGTGAACAGAGGCAAGAACACGTGCAAGACTGATGACCATCAAAGAATCAAATAGCACTCCTTGTTACCAGAAACACAAGGCCGTTCCTTTGATTGAAGATCTACTTCCAGACATTGTTATATTGACATATAATGTACTTTGTATGATGGAACCGATGCCTAATTTATTTCTGATGTGGCCATTCATTGACATTGTTAAGAACTCCACATGTTTTTCAATAGAAATAATTTACCAGTCAAATTAATCTTACATCATGGGGAAAAAAAAGAGTGAGCTGATATGATGCGTTTTTGTGTGACTATGCAAAATTGTTGTGTGCCTATCAAATATTGCAATACTCATTGTTTAACCTTAAACATATTTTATGTGTGCCCACTCTCAGTAGTAAACAACATTCTTTAGGAGCAGGCACATACCATATCAAGTAACAGTGAGACCAGTTTAACTCTAAAGGACATAGGAGCCTCACTGCAGTGGTCAGCAAGAGCAGAACAGCATGAAAACAGCATAGCCATGTATGGGAACTAATGTCACTATTGTAAGTTACGAGGTAAAGCTATTTCCCTCTCTGAGAACTGTATATAAGCTGTAACAAACATCAGTACTTTGCTTGGCATCTCTATGCCACAGCCAGGCTCGGCACCAGCCATGTCGTAGCCATGCTTGAAGCTTGGACTTAACAGAGCATGCTGTCTTGGAAACATCTGTACATGGGAATGCAACCCAGATCTGCCTAATACAATGATTACGATTCAACCTTCTCTCTGAGTCATCAATATATAATTTCCGGCCACGTGACCAAGAAAGATCTCCTTATATCAAATGGCGTCACGAACATATTATCACAGAGGGAACTGTTTCTTACCAGCCTGTCTTTGCTGACGATGATCAGACCCTTGGCACCGTTGAGCTGAGCCAGTCGGACCTTTTCATAGAAGGTGCAGTTGCCCCTCATCACCATGGGGATGCGATTGGGGAACCCTCCCTCTGGCACATCCGAGGGGAAGCACAAGGTCGAGGCTGTCAGGTCATAGACCTGGAGCCGTGACTAGAGACAGAAACACACCATTACCAGCTCAGTTACAGTTAGTTAATTAGTTACTTAGTTAGATGTAGCTCTCAGTGAGATCATTCTCTGTACGCATTCTAGGCTGGTATGTCAGTTAAAAAAAAATCTCCACACTGCTTTTTGTGATCAGTGTTTTTTATTGATTTACATGAAGACACTTACTGCTTTATTGAGGTCCTGAGGTAGACGTGCCCACTGAGAGTTGAAGAATATGCAGTAATCCTTTCCTTTGCTCTTGCCCTTGTCACTGAAATGGGCCATTCCATACTCTCCCACGACCTGTCAAAGGACAGACACATGTGTATGGTAAGACAGAAATTAACTGT
Source organism: Nansenia antarctica (assembly GCF_963989245.1). Lineage (NCBI taxonomy): Eukaryota > Metazoa > Chordata > Actinopteri > Argentiniformes > Microstomatidae > Nansenia > Nansenia antarctica. Next base: position 19,450,927 of record NC_137686.1, on the reverse strand, counting down.
TACTGAAACTTTCCGCTGATACACCACTGAAAAAAATGGGAAGGCTACAAAAGAGTTGATCAACTGTGACAATGATCAACAGTGTGACAGTTGATCAACTGTGATCATGATCAACAGTGTGACAGTTGATCAACTGTGATCATGGCGCTTTCTTTCCTTATCACATCTTTACACAACCATGAAGGGACAGTGGTTCAATTCTAAAACTTCATTTCATTATAACACAGGAAACACAGCTTTTGCTCGCGGTAGATGACGTTATAAATAGTTTAAATGACTACGGTTATATGTAAGATTGTCATTAATTCCAAGTTGAATGTACACGGTCGGCTGCTCTCTACTGTACCATACAGTGACATATTCTTCATCACGCTGGCAGCAATAAGCTCTCTTGAGATGAGAAGCAATGGAGACAATTTCAACACTAGTACGTGAGCTTAGAATGATAAGGTTTAGGGCAGTTCAGAGATATTGAGCGTCAAAGTTTTTACATTCCGTTATGTTTTGTGAGATGGAACCTTTGTATTTTATGAATTACTAACTCAAAAATGTCAACATTTAAAAAAATAACACCACACAATTTTGACAAAAATGGAGATAGAACCTTATAATTCTAACGTCACGACTAGTCTCATAAGGACTATCTAGACGACTGACAGTTAGTTAGTTAATCCTGAAACGTTACTGCACTTCAAATAAAGGGAAGCCATCAATGCGCCGAGGGTATTCAGAAGGTGGCACCCAGCAGCAAGGATGTCTGTGCGGGATCCAGCTGGGCCTGATCGGTACTGATCTCCGCAAGCTAACAGACATGTAGCGCTCAAGCTCATTTGTCTCACAAACAAATACTAACCCTGTTTAGATCGGCCACACGTTAGCTGTATCCTATGTGTTTGCCATAGTGTCTTGCGTGAACGGACATGCGAAACATCTCACCTGTTTGATGAGAATCGCCGCCCAGACCAGGGTGATCGGGGTGATCGGGACCCTCATGGTGTCCGTAGCTTGTTATTGTTTCCCCCACCGTGCGGCACACCAGCTGTTTTGACATGTCCCGCCCACATTCTGCAGTGCGTTCGCCGTTGATTGGTTCATTTTTCATCGAGCGTCAGCGCCACACGGGTCATACTTGGTTGACATAGACGTCAATCAATGTAAGAAAAAACGCCAGAGGTCTTCGCTTCTTATTCCGAATAGAATAACACATTTAGATTTTTTGGTGGTTGATGGTATTTTTATTTTAAAAAATTCGCCCGGGCAATAATTGTAAATATGTAAAAAAACGAGAAAGGAGAAATTATTTCTTTTTGCATTTAAGGGGGTCAGAGGGTCGGGGGGAGTGGCTAGAACAATTTAAAAATGGCGGTGAGTCCTAATCATTTTCTCTCTATCCACCTCGTGTTTATTCACTTTTTGCAGTTAATTGCTATTACTAATTTAGAGGCCATGTCTCTGCAGCATTCCTCTAAATCTACAGTGTTCTTTTGGCAACTAATTGTTAGGGCTGAGTTAACCCAAGTGGACGGCTACAGGCTTTGTGTTTGTCTGACATCGGCTAGGCTAGGCGGGCTCAGTGAGGTCTTTGCATTCTGTTCCAATTGAGAAGTCCTCTTTGAAATGAATGTGCCTTTTCCTTTCTGAAAATGGAATTAATGAATCTTTAATTGAAATAGAACTGAATAATACTATGTGCAATATGACAACCCTCGGGTACATAAGGTTCAGAGATAGGAAATGTTAGGATATTTATAGCATAGCATAGAGTACAGCACAGTGTTTTATTTGTATAGTATAGTGGATAGTTATAGCCTTTATTTATGTAAACCAGCTCTTTTCCCTTCTTGTTTTTAGTATTTTTTTCCTAGCACCAGGGGAGCCCCCCCCTCCCAAATGTCGTTGTATGGTACCTGTACTATATAAATGACAATAAAGACCATTAATTCATTCATTCATTCATTCATACTCATCCCTCAGTAGTTGAACCCAGTCAATTAGGCTACTAAAGTCAGTTGATTATCCTCTCTATTAGGGGAGCCCCCTATCTTTCCTATGACAGTCTGGGTATACATTTAGTTTCTATAACTGTCAGCCAAGACAGAACATGGGTGGGCGATAGGATTCTCCTTCTTTCTCTCATTCATTCTCTCTTCCTCTCAGGATAAAGAAAAGAAAAAGAAGGAAAGTATATTTGACTTGTCAAAGTACATTGATAAAACAATCCGGGTGAAGTTCCAGGGGGGACGAGAAGGTATGTCACCGTTTTCACTTTGTGATATCGCTGTTTAACAGCTGTTACATTCAGTTCTATATCAGTGATGTGGTCAGTGACATGTAATAATGTATAGTTTTTGTGACACAGCCAGTGGGATCCTGAAGGGTTTTGATCCTCTGTTGAACCTGGTATTGGATGACACCATCGAGTACATGAGAGGTAAGCATCACTTATATGCAGTGGCGGACTCAGGCTGTTTGAAGGGCAGGAGGGGCGAAAAGAAAAAAAGGGCACCTACTGCACAACATGGGACCCCATCAGTGCACATGGTCAAGTTTAGACCATTGGAAGGGCAGCCAATAGGGCACATCCTCTAATTTTGCCACTCAAAAGGGCACTTTAGTGCAAAGTTGTTCAACTGTGGGGGCACATGGTCTAGTTTAGACCATTGGAGGGGCACCAATAGGGTACATCCTCTAATTTTTGCCACTCAAAAGGGCAGTCCTCAGTCCGCCAGTGCTTATATGAGCATATCATGAATATAAACTCAACCAACAATATGAATTGTGTTATTCAGGCAACACTTATAGTAACCATCAAGAGGAGAGGTCATTATGTTAACAGTGTTGTGTAGAACTATAGTACTATATAACTTTACATGTCTGATCTTTTTGGTCCATCTTCCTACATGTACATATTTTACATTCAAGTCATTTAGCAGATATGCATTTATCCAAAGCGACTTACAATACATGTAAAACCTTCGAGAACAAGTGCCATTCCTCCCTTTCACCAATCCTTTGTTTTTAGACCCTGATGATCAGTTCAAGCTGACGGAGGACACCAGGCAGCTAGGTCTGGCGGTGTGTCGCGGGACGTCTGTGGTGCTGATTAGTCCACAGGATGGCATGGAATCCATCCCCAATCCCTTCCTCCAGCAACAGGATGGCTAGACTCCCTACTTCCATTTCTCACACCAAACCCTCGCTTCACCCTCTGGACCACAGAACTCAGTGTAAATGAAGAAATGATTTAATCGTTTTCTCCGTTGTTAGGAGCATGACGTCCTCTCCTCCGTCCGCCACTCACTTTTTCCTTAAAAAAAAAAGCATTGGAGGAGAATATGTAAGTTGAGGAAATGAGATCTTCTCCTCCATTGTGTTTTTCAGTAGGATGCGAGTAGGGCATGGAGGAGAGGATACGAGGAGTCGTGTTCCTAACCATTGAGAAAAGGCTATTGTGTCGTGATGTAATCATTGTAACAGTCAATCTGAATATTGATATTGGAGAACTTTGATTTAGTGCAGACTAGTTTGTTAAACATGCATTTTGTCTCGTTTGATAGACCTGTGTTCTGTGTAAAATATTATTTTGAATACAGTAGCTTGTGTTTCGTTGGGAGATGCTTTGTCCCTGACTGTAGACAAAACATTTTTTGCTGCGGTGATACTGCCACCACACATTAAATGATGTGTAGGTATGGAGGTATTTTCTTTTTAGCTGTACTATTTTTTTTTTACAAATATAATACATTTACTTACAGAAAGTAGTATCAGATGTGTACTTTATTCAATATTTTACTTTTGTTGGCATATATGAGCCCAGTTATGAATGGCAGACTGAGACATCATGGTATTATTTTACTTATTTGACAGACATCATAAGATGTTATTTAACCTTTATTAATGCAGGGGAACACACCGAGACCAAGGCCTCTAGCAGGTGCACCCTGTCTTGAATATAAATGCAATTTCAAAACAACACATTCAATATACACTAAAAGACAGAAGTCAATACATCATATACAAGAGAAACAACACATTCTTCACCTATGGTCACCTAATGATAATTATGCAAAATGTTATTGTGTGTGTATTGATGGCAAATAACAAAACAAAATGTGGAAAAGGTGAAGGGGACTGAATACTTTCCGAAGGCACTGTATATGATGTGAAAGCAGCTATTTGCTGTGTTCTGTAGTCAAAGGGACTGAGTTTAACCAATGTTAGGCCTATATTTTCTCACTAGCCTTTATATTTTAAATCTTTAAACAGCTAGCAACACTACAATAGTAACACACCAGGTACAGTAGGCCTGCACAATAACACAATATAACATATTGAATGAATAACTGTCTGCCCCAATGATACAAAGACAGTAAAAGTAAACAGTAAAACCCTCATAAATGTAGAATGTCCACTCATACTGTAGATGGCCTCTTCTTTTATTGATGTCATTATTATTTGTTCCAATGGGATGTTCTTTTCTAGGTAGAATGTCCTCCATGTTCTGCTGGGGCTCCTGTGCCGCCTGTCAGCATTGCAGACAGTGTACTTGCCCACCGCCACAGGGTCCCCAGCACCCCTCCCTCTGGGGCCGACTGGCTGTCCCCAACTTTAGCGGACACCTGGGACCTTAGCCTCTCTATACGCTCCTGGACATCTTGAGTCAGATGGTGACTTGCACCCACTTTGCGCTTGTAATCTGAAGTAAAACAAAGAGAAAGAAGGATATAGAGACTGAGAAGAATCTTGAACACGTGTTTGATAACATAAGATACAAACATAGATATTTGGTGTCCTGGATGAGGTTAATGTGTCTACATTTTGCAGAAGCTTTCAGAGACAGGTAAGGTACTGTGAGCAGTGGGTCTCTGGGATTACCTTTCTCAGTATTCTCGAGAATCTGCAGGGCCTCCCTCTCCATCATACACACTATAGGAAGGGGAATCTGCACAGGAGGACATGGTGACGCATACAGACACACACACACACACACATACACACACATCATTCACTCAGCTATCAAAAATCTACCATAGATACAATGAATCGATCTTGTTAGCTACACTTGCCAGCAGCATTTGGGGTTCCTACAGTGGTGCAATAACAAGGTAAAAAGGCATGAAGAGATGAAGAGGGCTCTTACACTGGTTTTACAGTCCAGCTCCTGCTGCATGAGCAGAGCCTTTCGTGCACAGTCGCTGGTCAGGCAGTCGATGTGGTAGCCTCTGCGATGGGCCGTCTTCCACTTGCTGAAGGGGGTGTACCATACAGACAGGATGCGGGAAAATAGATTGTCTGTGGGCCATAAGAAGTAAGGAGGCCAATTACCTATACTAATATGTCTCACCTTCGGTCCTGGGGCATCCCAACACAGTACACCTAAGTTTGAGCAGTACAGTGGACAGTGCTGAAATTAGGTGAAACACTCACAGTTGGATTTGGGTTGGACAGCTCCTCCCTCCTAATGGGAGAGGGGAACACATTTTCGGGGGCTGCACTATAATTCCCCCCATGATATCAGACAGTTTATTGAAAGTCTTTTACTTTTTGGGCTTAGTCCACTTGCATAGGCTACCTCTTCCTCCTCCTCCTCCTCCTCATCTTCATCCTCCTCCTCATCCACACCATCTGCCTCACTCTGTCCCTTGTCAGACTGCCCGCCTGAAACCCCAAGAAACCCTTCATCCTCGTCTTCCGTTTCCTCTTCAGACTCCTCCTCAGAACTTTGCGAAGCACTGCATCTAGTGCAGAAAGGTAGTCACTATAAATTGTATTCCGCTCATTTTAGTATTCGATTTTGTGTGTATGAGATAAAAACATATGTAGTTATTTATTTATAATGTACAGAGTCAATCTTCTTCCTTTTTTTACAATGTACAGAGGCAATCATTTTTTATATATATTTTTTTTTTTACAAGATTACAAGTGCGACTAGATTAACTCGGAGACTAAGGGCTATATTTTAACAGCATAAAAATATAGTTATGGGGCTCTATGGGGTGTGTCTGTATTGGTGCTATTTTCAAGGCCAGAATTCTTCAGCACATTTGACGGCAGTTGACCTGCTCATTGTCCTGAACACGCCTCTTTTTCACTACTCCAAATTGCGTGTGGATTGAGCTGTATTCAAGACGACACTTACTCCATGGATGGCTGCTGTGCTGTATTTTCTGCCTCTGCTTTCTCCATCATCACTGTCTCTGCTTTCTCCATCACAACCTTGGGTGAAAATCACCTGAGCTTTATTCCAATGATATACAAATTCTACTCAATATACCCAAAGACATATGCAGTGTTTATGGAAATATGCAGTAATTATCGGGGAAAAACTGCTGTTAATGTAAATAGAAGAAGAAAAACAGGAGACATGCAAAACACATTCTTAGAATGATTACACAACAATGCACTCTATTGGCTACCAGTTCTACCCAACTTACATCACTACTGTCTACCGGATAGAGTCGAACATACTCCACTGAACTACCCACGGCATTAATGTAACTGTAATAACACCCACTCTTTCCATCCAAATTCCTTCTTTCATGTATTATTGATCTATCTCTCATCTATCCACCCCATCTTCCATCATAATTTATTATCACCAGTCACTGTGATCCAAAGGCCACCCTCTCCTATCGTGTTGTCTTATTAACCTCTTCTACCTAGTAAACCTCAAAACAAGATGTCCAAGTTACAAGTAGCTAAAAAGTACCTAAAGGAGCCTACAGAGTTTTGGAAAACCTCTGAACAGACAAGACAAAGATTATAGTAGGGTCCAAAACCAAAGTTCTGTGACCACTCTCTGGCTAACATGTTTTGATGATTTATTTGACTTCTAGGGACCTTTTATGAAAATAAATGTTGGTTTTGGACCCTACTATTATGTACCAGAGGGATGTCAACAATAAAGTTTAGAGAAAAAAATTTAACTGCCGAAAATCCACTGCATTCCACCTCATCAATGAATACCGGCACATGGTGGAGGGGCTGTTATGACTTGGGCATGTATGGTTCCCACTGGAACTGGCTAACTTGTCTTCATTGATGAAGTAACTGATGATGGGAGCAGCAGAATTAACTTGGCCCCCTGCATCCCTGCCCCCTGCCCCCTGCCCCCTGCCCCCTGCATCCCTGGTAGAAGAAAGACACTGTAGAGAATTCTTTAGCGCGGAAAAAATGTACATTTTCACAATAAACGTGGAATATGGAACAAAAATACAATCTGTCATGTAATCAAGAAACAACAACAAAACAAAACATATATTGAACACACAGCTTTAAGTTGTGAATGAATCGCGAGCGTCAATGCTTTTCTATGACACTACTGATGTCGTATCAGGGTCTTGAAGGGTCTTGTCCCATTTCATAGGGAAAGATGTGTTCCAAGGCCTTTAGCCTTTAAGTTTAAGCTATGGTGAGGTTCCCAATTCCCTTTTCTACCCCTACGGCTCGTTTTCGAGTGTCACTCGATTCGAAGGCCTTGCCTTCGAATACGTCACAAGCCCTACCCCTTCAAATCTCAGCCCTTTGAATTGGGACAGCCCTTCACGGCGCCTACGTCATCAACAGTGGTTTAGACGCGGTACGGGTGACGCGTTGTGTTGCCGGCGAATTCTCACATCTCGCAATGCCTTCAGCTGTGTTTATTTCTGTTGCGTGTGCTATAAGGATCTTTTTTCGTTTGTTATCAACACACTGTAGTGTTTAGACGTTCCTTTTTTAGTCTCTTCCGTCAGCGATGTCTTTTTTGTGGACATCGCAATAATGACAATGAATGACTCCAACCAAAACACAGAGTATTAACCATCTGTCAGCGCACAATGTTCCTCCAAAGATACCCGTGACTCAATCCTCAGCCACCACATACACACGAGTCCATCAGTAGTCATAAAGCGTTGTCCAAAAATCACGTTACCAAGCGCCTTTCTCAGAACAATTCGTCGTCTAGAATCCAAAAATTAATCCATCATAGTGGTGGTCAAAAACGTAGAAAGAGGATCTCTTGGGGACGCGGCCACATTTGCCCGTGAAGGAGAAATGACAAATAAGCGGAAACATTTCTCAGTAGAGTCGAACGGTGATAGATCATCATCCTTTACGCGTATCCTTAACTGTAGTTACATTTCGCGTGTCATATGCCATTAGACATGGAAATATGTCAATGCGCGGCTGTCATGCACAAATCAGCTTGTAACGTTAGACACACAGCACACAGCACATCGGCATGATAACGTTTTGTTGTTGTTGTGCTTGTTATAAAGAAAAGGTCTATAATGCATTGAAATGACATTAGTACATCAGACATTAGACATCAGACATGGACATTTGTCAATGCCCGGCTGTCATGCACAAATCAGCTTGTAACGTTAGACACACAGCACATCGGCATAATAACGTTTTGTTGTTGTTGTGCTTGTTATAAAGAAAAGGTCTATAATGCATTGAAATGAATGATACAACCCATTAATAATATTACCTAATAACAACTGCTCGGATTAGATTGCGGGTGGAAATAGGTCAAAATGCGCATCATGTACAAGTCAGCCGAACGTTTGATAGATAACTTTACATATGTGTACCATCATCCACTGTCAAACGCCACAGGTAATAATTGATTTATGATTGTACATCTCTGAAATGCTCGACTGTCATGCAGCGTTGCGTTACTGTAACGTTAGACACAGCACCGACATAAAAGCGATTTTTGGGTTAAGCTTGTTATAAATAAAAGGTCTATAATGCATTGTAATGACATTAAACTAAGACAATACGATGGTTATCATAATTTTTCAAATCTTTATTAATAAGTAATTACAGAGAAAGTAAAATGACATTTCCGCATTGAATAGAGCGACATAAGATTTCTGTAGATGATTCGCAATGCATCCTGGTATCAAGGGGTAGCGTACCGTTAGCCCTTCGAAGCTAGTGTGGTCCTGAAATCCCTCGAAACGAAGGGATAGTTAGCCCTCCCCCTTACCCCTAGCCCTCGATGAAATATGAATTGAGACAGCCCTCGCCCTAAACGTGAACGCGCAAATCGAGCCATAGGGGTGAAAACGAAGGGCTAGGGGTGAATTGGGATCGGGCCTTAGTGTCATCCCTATACACATGTCTGACCATACCTGCACATGAACGTTTTTTTATAAATGTTATTCTTTCACTGTTTTGTTATTTCTTTGTGTACCACAGTTTGTTTACATAAAAACAATGATGTCTTACCAGAAGCTCTTTTGCCATGGTGGACAGCTTCTTGTTGCCATGGTGGACAACTTATTGATGCGTGTGTACAAATCAAAAGACTGCATGAAGTCGCAGCAGTGGTTTAGATGGAGTTGCCCCTTAGCACTGTCGTGCAATCAAAATCAAATCAAAGCAAATTGTATTTGTCGTTTATCGCATACAGTTGTAATAGACATACAGTTGTAATAGAAAATCTACATGTTTTTCCCGTAAATCTCCCGTATTTTTAACCTAATGTTAACTAGTTGCTACTAGTGTTGTATCTGTCAGGGCCAATCAGCAGACAGGCCTGAGTTACTCAGAGTGCCGTGAGCTCTGATTGGCTCACTCGGGCCTCGTACAGACGAGAAGGGACGCCGTACAATTGTATTATATTAAAAGTTTAAAAGATAAAAACAATGATTTAAAAAGACAATTACTAACTGCACTGTGTTTCCTGTTATAACACTCCACAATCCACCACCTTGATATGGTCCAACCCGTCACGCAGAACTGTATGTACCGGAAAGGCATGTCAGCGGTTGCCGTCTGGAAGTTATCTCTGCGCAGTGGCAGTATCGTAGCCGATGAGGTCTATCCGAGGCGCGATTATTGCTAGTTGAAAACTTTACCCAATACCCCGCAACGGCGATTTGCAATATAGTCGCTTTTGCAATTTTTGACGGTCTTTAACAAGACTGATTAACTTGTAAAAATAATAAAAGGTAGTAAATATTTGGTGTCTGAAAGTGTCTCGAAGTCTACGAGGCCTCGGGGGTTCTGGGGAACAGACTCGTCTAGGGCTGTGTTCGAAATGGCATACTAGCATACTGCATACTAGCATACTCAATTAGTATATACTGCATACTGCTTACTAAATTCATAATAAGTATGCCAATACCAGCCGACCGAAAATCTAGTATACATTTCTTGCATACTCAAAATTCACATAATCTACAGTGTGAACGCACTGCATACTCAAAATCTACGCCATATCTAGTATGAGTAGTATGCTAGTATGCCATTCCGAACACAACCAGAGTATTCTTGATATCTGCTCTTTTGGGCTGCGTTCGTAGCTTACCACATTTGAAATCCCCTCCACTGATGTGATGTCACCTCATGAGAGTGATGTGATTGAGAAATATGGTTTTCTTTTAAAAGGGACATTAACACAGCATAACAGGGTGGACAGTGATCGCAGGGACAAGCAATATTGTAAGCAAAACCTTAATTTTCTGTACAAAAAAAATAAAAAATGGATAAAACTATATTTGATTTCAATAGATATTGATCAGGAAAATGAAATAATAATAACATATTTGGAAATGTATATGTTTTTAATAGTTATTTTTTGGATTGAAGTTGAATGAACAACACTGGGGACATCCCAAATCCCATGCAAAATCCAATTTACATCTTTAACCAAAGCTTTTAAAATGTAGTAAACAACAACTTAGAAGCCCATATCATTGTATTAATAATAAATAACAATTGACTATACATGAAAAACCTAATGGAATTAGTATTTGTCCAAATGTAGACAAAATACAACATGATTTAGTACTGGGGACGGAAAAGGCACCCTATAAAAAAAAATGACCCTCACTAAAGATTGCAAGCTCAATCTTGTTGTTCACGCACAAGGTTGAATGAAGTCAGTATGATGTCATTCATCCATACGTCCATCCTCCTGCTTCATTCCCAGGCGGAGGAAAGTGCGTTTCCTATCTGCCACAGGAGAGGAATGCTGGATCTGTAGAGGTGTAAGTTTCTATCCATTCTTGTGATTACATTCGTTTCCTTGTATTCGTATTGAAAAGGGACCACTAGGTCTATTGCTATACAGTATGACAGACGGATAAGTATTAGCTGGCTCCAAATCCTTTCTTTGCCTTCTATCTTACTTTTTTGTCGTAGACTGCTGGCTAGCTAGGTTAGCCTAGCCTAACTCATTGAGCTAATCTACCATGTCAGCTAACGTCGATAGCTTCTTCTCAAATGTAGAGATGTTTTAAGGTCATTAGTCCTACGATAACTACCGTATGGTTAAGTGGTTTGTGTTATGTACTAGGACAAGAGTTAGCCTCAGGCTATATGTGTAGCTAGCCAGGGGAGTCTGTGTGACGTGTGTGCTGGTCTCAGAGGAGGGGGTCGTGACGTTAGAATTATAAGGTTCTATCTCCGTTTTTGTCAAAATTTTGTTTTTTACATAATCTGATCCATTAGGTGTTTATTAATGCCTGTGTGGTGTTATTTTAAAAATGTAGAATTTTTTTGAGTTAGTAATTCATAAAATACAATGGTTCCATCTCACAAAACATAATGGAATGTAAAAACTTTGACGCTCAATATCTCTGAACTGCCCTAAACGGAGATAGAACCTTATCATTCTAAGCTCACGAGTTGGCAAGCTTGTTTTTGTTGTTGTTATTGTCAACAACGGGAATGTCATTGTCGTGTATGACATTAAAAACGGGATAAACAGTCAATATTGTATCAACACGAGTGACAATAGTAGTCTCAAATGGTTAATGTTTCAAACCGCAGTCTCTGTAATCAGCTAGTTGATGGCATGGAAGGAGATGACGTACGTAGGACTGGAATGCAGTAACTCCCTGACTCCAGCCAAGACCTTTCTCTGGTGAAACTGTGAAACTGTCCTTGGCTGTGTTGACTTTGGCCAAATAAGGACGAACCCCGTTGGGGGGTGAATGTATCCACAGTCTTGCATCTATTTGGGTTATTTAACTGATTATATTTACCATACATACTGATAATAATTTGGGTATTTCTTCTGGCAGTTGTCATAAGTATGCCGGTCTTTGTTCACCAACATCCCAGGCTGTTACCAATTATCCTGTTTTTTCCTGTTATGGAATTCAGTGGGATTCAAGACACTACGTTTATCAACATCCCAGTCAGCAAACCATGGCTGCCTTCAGGGAAGAGGATGTGGAGGTGTACTATGACATGGGCGAGGAGCTGGGAAGGTACGTTTTTAAATGTTTACGTGTTGTGTCTTTGTTTTTGGCAAGTAGGCCAAAGTGTTAGAAACTCAATTGTCTGACTTTTTTCTTCTTTTTTTTACAACTATTTGGCTCTAAACTGCATTCTGCCTTGTTATGCAAGCCCTCTGAGTGAGCCCTTGAAAACTAAACAGCACTTACAAAGAATGAGTAATCTGCTTGCAGAGGGTTGAGCTTGACTTCCTACCTTTATATGGAAGTGTTGTTTTCTGCAGTGTTGCAGCAAAAAGCATGACATCACTGCCTCAATGCGTGTTTTAACCCCTGCCTCGGTGTAGACTTGCCCGCCTCGGAGGAGAGGGAACTGTTTGCCCAGGAGGAACGGCCTGCAGACGTAGAAGAACATTCAGTTCAGTTTCGGCATTCCTTCAGGAAATGCATCCACTCTGGAATGCAGCATTCCTGACTTACATACCTCCTTTTGTAGCAGCATTATGTGCTTAACACAAATGCTTTTCGTAATCACGTCATACATTACATGGTTTGCTATCCTGCATGTACATTTTGTGTGTTGTCTTCATCTGTTTAATATTTGGAGTTTTAATGTTGGAAACTGCCAATCATTACAATGCCGGGAGTGAACTTGACTCAGTCTGCTGTCATGTCTGTCCCATCACTTTTTGGCTTCGCAATCTTTAATATGACCTGTCACTCTTTGATCTCTGTATATCAGCGGGGACTGGTGGAGTCAGAAATCTGAGGATAGGCTCATTATAACGCATGGAATAGAATGAGTCTGTCTTCTGATTTCTACCTCCCACGAGCCTCCCCGGGTGCATCATCATCATCATCCTCATGATGTCCCTTCACCCAACAGTGGACAGTTTGCCATCGTACGGAAGTGCAGAGAGAAGAGCACGGACTGTGAGTACGCCGCCAAGTTCATCAAGAAGCGGCGCCTGTCGTCCAGCCGACGGGGGGTGAGCCGCGAGGAGATCGAGCGTGAGGTGAATATCCTGCGGGAGATCCAGCACAGCAACATCATCACGCTCCACGACATCTTTGAGAACAAGACAGACGTGATCTTGATCCTGGAGCTGGTATCGGGGGGAGAGCTCTTCGACTTCCTGGCGGAGAAGGAGTCTCTGACAGAGGAGGAGGCCACTCAGTTCCTCAAGCAGATCCTAGACGGGGTCCATTACCTGCACTCCAAACGCATTGCGCATTTTGACCTCAAGGTGGGCACTGGAAAACATTTGAAATTCACTTAACTTAATTAACTAACTTGCCATGAGTCATTGGAATGTTAGTTTCTACCTTAGTAGTTAGAGGTTTGTTATGTTTAAAACCTATAGGTCCCACAATCGTAGAATTCACCATATTATGTTTTGTTTTTTGCAGCCTGAGAACATCATGCTGCTGGATAAGAATGTCCCCAACCCCAGAATCAAGCTTATTGATTTTGGAATCGCTCATCAGATCAAAGCAGGAAATGAGTTCAAGAACATCTTTGGAACTCCAGAGTTTGTCGGTGAGATCCGATCTCTGACCACACATGATTCAATCTTAAACAAGTAATCCATAATCCGTTACGTTACACCAGGGGGAAGTGATTTGTCTGAGTAAGCGGAAATCTGTGTTAGATGTGTCCTTGCTTGAGAAAAACATCTGGGTGGAATTAAAGCCTTCCCCATAAATCTGCTTGTGTTACAGCACCAGAAATAGTCAACTATGAGCCGCTTGGACTGGAGGCAGACATGTGGTGAGATTTCAAGATAATGTTTCATAATTATGAAACAATATTTTCCACTCAGGGCAAATGTCACTAACTTTTGGGTATTTTCTCTCTGCAGGAGTATTGGCGTAATCACATATATTCTGTGAGTACTGTTTTACATTATAGACGAATGGCTGTTTCTCATTCAGATCATCATTTGAAATCTACACACATGCTATACCTACATTCTTAACAAATGAAGTGTATTGAGGGTATTATCTGGCAGATGACAGTGCTGGTTTTCCTCAGGTTGAGCGGTGCTTCACCATTTCTTGGGGAGACCAAGCAAGAAACCCTCACCAACATCTCAGCTGTCAACTATGACTTTGACGAGGAGTACTTCAGCAATACCAGCGAGCTGGCCAAGGACTTCATTCGTCGTCTTCTGGTCAAGGATCCCAAGTAAGGATTGTTTACGAAGTCCAGAGTGTATGTTAGCTTGACCAATAAGAATGCATAGCTTTAATAGCTATCCATTAACAAGTGTTTTTCGTTCTCCAGGAAGAGAATGACTATTGATGACAGCCTACAGCATCCCTGGATCAAGGTGGGCATTTCTCACAATTCCCGGCATGCCATTCCACAGTAACCTTGAATGTATTAGTGTAATGACTATTCATGAACTCACACCCTCACTCTTCCTCTCCCCGCCCAGGTGATCAAGAGGCGGAACGTGCGCCAGGAGGAGAGCGGCCGCAAGCCGGAGCGCCGTCGCCTGAAGACCACCCGTCTGAAGGAGTACACCATCAAGTCCCACTCCAGCATGCCGCCCAACAACACCTACGTCAACTTCGAGCGCTTCTCCCAGGTGCTGGAGGAGATCGCCGCGGCCGAGGAGGGCCTGAGGGATCTGGAGCTCAACCAGAGGTCGTGCCGGGAGGACGTGGCGGCCCTGCTGTCCATCTACGAGGAGAAGGAGGGCTGGTACAAGGAGGAGAACCAGAGCATCGCCAACGACCTGGCCCACATCCGACAGGAGCTGCAGCGCACCCAGGCCCAGCGCAGGCAGAGCCAGGAGGAGGCCCGCGCCGCCATGCTGGCCGCCAACGCCCTGAAACGCAAGTTTGGGCGCCTGGAGAACCGCTACGACGTCCTGGCTGAGCAGGTGGCGTCGGAGGTGCGCTGGGTGGAGGAGCTGGTGAGGTCCATAAACACAGAGAAGGATGGTTTCAGCTCTAGCAGCATGCCCTGAGCCTGGTGGGTATCTTTGACATTCTCACTCTCTCAACTTCCAACCCATTTCTTTGTACAGGATATTATGTATGGAATACGGAGGGCTCCTGTTTAGACCAGCTGTTATCATAAGCCATACCGCTGCCTTCACAGTGCATTCACTGGGGGGAAATGTTGGCCCACTGAATCCCTTTTTTTAACGACAGTACCAATAATATACAGAGTCCCTATATTGACTATATTCAGTTGACAAAATGTGTTTAAATGTCCATACATTTTTTTTCTAAATTAATTTATAAAGTTTAAGATTATAAGTGTTTTTATTGTCATGCACAGTGCTGACACATGTTTAAATATGTTGGCAGTCTCTCTACATAAATGTTTTAAATAAAAAATATTTTGAGCCCCTGAATTATAAGGACACTACTACAAAATAGTGAAAAGACCACCGCTCATCTGTAATCAGATTTAGCTGACGTGCTGGAGCTGAAGAGTATCAAATGGAATGGGAAAAAACGAAAAAGAAAGCAGCATCCACACACTCAAAACTGCACACTCAAAACCTTTCATTCCAAGGTTAATGCTACAAAAAGCCATAGAAATGTGCTTGTGTTCCAACCCTTGGCTTTGTTGGCCAATCATTGAACTAGGCAATATTCAGCCTCATGTCATGCCTTATACAGTAGCTGATGATATCAGTGAATAATGATAGGAAATGAGCTAAGGAAGTTATGGTCATGTATTATAGGGAGATTCCATTACATGTTTTTCAGCTCATTGCTGGTAGGCTGTACTGTATAATAAAGCTCACTTGCTGTTCTGAAATTCAAAGCTACCATACTGTACACATGGATATGCAAAAGCCATTGTTGAATTAGGGTGACGGACGGTTCTCTTAAGATATTGCAATTGTACGTAAAGTTAAAACATGTTTTGCAAGTTGTATGCTGTGCCTGTACATTGAAACACTATTGCCTCAACAAAACTAGTAATGTCATGACATGTTAATGCAATTCCAGTCGTTTGGCTGTTCCTCAAAATGTCTTAATCACAACAATTGCACAGCAGTAGTCTCTTACATACCAAATGATCTGCATGATGTTAAACTAGCTGCTACTGGATTATGAATGTTAATTTGCCATTTCCATTATGATCATAGCACTTCTTCAAACATTCCATTGGTTAGTTACATCCATGCATCACATTCCATATTTAGCATAGATTCTATATACAGTACTGTGTATTTCCATAGAATAATGTTACTTGTTTGCATATAGCAGTGTTCTGAAATATCTTCCATTAATTTACTTTACTGTATTGTAAAAAGTAATATTATAAAGTATAAAGACTGACTTACATAGATTTGTCGCAAATAAACAAACTTCAATCCCTGTAACTAAACTTTGTTGTGTACATTTATTGTTTATTTACTGTAGTTCAAAACACAGAAAACAATTATTTATTTTGGAAAATTCTACCATGCTAACGGTTTATCAGCTGAAGTTATGATCTCAGTGTCAACACAGCACTTGAAACATTAAGCCCAAACACTCCCTGTGATTGTGAAAACATTATAATTACACCCTGAAGCTTCTTAGGAAGAAATGAGACATGATTCACACTTGAGCTGAACGTACATAGACTGATGACTGATAGAGATAGAAACATCCTCTAGGAAGACTAGCCAACACAGTAGACAAAATGATACACAGTGTGGCCATAGATACCACTGTTGCTGGCACGTCATCCTTCTGTAAAAGGGTTTGTTTGGGAAACAGGAAGATGGAATGTGCCATGATGAGGCGGGTGGGGTGGGGTGGTCTTGGCATGGGTAAGTAAACGCAGACGGCACTGCTTGTTCTTCTGTTCTACTGTAGCATTCAAGTGAAGGACTCTGAATTGGTTTTGTGGACAGGACAAAGGTAAGTGTCGTTTTGTTGACTGACCACTCCAGATTCCACCAGGGGTTAAACTAATTCTAGGTCTATGGAAACTGCGAAACATAGGAAAGGCGCTATTAATATCATAACAGATGACGTGACAAGCTATTTTCTGTATGTGAGATTACGTCTGTGTGGCACGTTCTCTCCAGGACTCTTCTCTCCCTTGTCATACGTTGTTGCAAAGGTTGTTGTCCCAAACAAGTAATTGTTGTCCCAAAATCAAGGCTCAAGCTCAGGGGTGACCATGCCTTTTCTCTCACAGCCCCTAGACTGTGGAATAGCATCCCCCTCTCTGTCAGATCTGCCCTTCCATTGATTCCTTTAAATCCAGGCTGAAAACATACTTATATTATTTAGCGTTTCCTTAATGTGGTTTTGATTTCTTGTTCTTTATGTACTTTGTACGTATGTCTTTATGCTTATGTTATTGTGATTGCATATGGTGATTTTATTGCCTTTATTGTTGTTATTTTAATCCATGTACAGCACTTTGGTCAGCGCAAGTTGTTTTAAATGTGCTTTATAAATAAAGATGACTTGACTTGACTTGACTTTTCCAGGCAGCACAACTTGTGACCTTAACATGGCTCGTTCCAAGTCCTCCCAGAGCTCCTGTAACTGTGTCATGGCAGTGCTCATCCTGTGGTCGGTGATCTCCCTCATTGTCATTACGGTGTGGGCGACGTCGCCCTTCCTGAAAAGCGAGAGCCAGTGCAAGGTAGAAAAGCAGGCCCTGACTGAGAAGACGGAAGGGGCAAAGGTCATCTGGGATGATTACGAGAAAACCTTGCTGGAGGTGTTGAAGTTGAGCCATGAGAACCAAACCAAACTGAAGGAGGATATGGACGTGATCGCTGAACATCTGAGAGAGACCAACTTGTCCCTGACTCTGAGTCTGGAGGAGAATGTGAGTTTTTGCACATGATCAGACTTAATAATGTTTTATTTTCCATGCTATCAACTTGTCAATCAATTGCTGGAATTTGGTATTTTTTGCTCTAGGCATAGGGTCAGCCATAGTCGGCGCCCCTGGAGCATAGACTTTGACTATGGTCAATGTTTGACATACCTTTAACATTTTAGTTGTGTATGGGTTAAGAGTCTTTGTATTTCTCTCCTCTGTCATTTTGTTACACTATACAGTACTATAATGGTATATTATTATTGATCGTCAGTGACTGTACATCTTTGTTTTATCACAGGCAATTCTAAATGAGAATCGAACAGCCCTGATAAATGAAATAGACCTGCACAAAGAAACACAGAGAAACCTGTCCTTAGTTCTGTGTCTACAGAGAGGTACAGTGGGACCACATTAGATTTATTTTTATTTTTATTATGATAAGGATTGAAAGGAGGATTGGCATACTCAACTCAACTGTAGGCCACAGGATCACAAGGATACACAAAGCAAAACAAAAAAAGCACTCACTGTAATTACTACTGTAGGCCTAGTTGTGATGTTATAGCAGCAGCGGAGAACAAAAGACAGTCACTTCTATAACAGATAACAGAGCAACCTAAACATATTGATTGTTTGAGTATGCTGTTGGATGTAAGAGGTTGTTTAATGCTGTCCATTTGTATTTTCAAGACCATGTTGACGTACTGCAGTTAAACCTGACCGATACCGTGCACCAGTCGCACGCTTGCTCAGCTTTACATGACGCGTCAAGAAGCCAACAAGAGGCGGCAACGACTCGAGGAAAAGCGTGCGAGTCCAGCAAACAGTATTTAATTAAACTAATGTAAGTCAATGTGACCAGTGCAATTCCAGTCTACAGTTTAATCTCCATAAAAACATACAGTTACAGTACATTGTTGTATTACAGGGAAAGAGAACGTTGTGATTTGAAGGACCGCGCCTCATGATCGAATGGTAAGTCACCCCTAGACCTTACTGTGTTATTACTGATAATGCCTTAATTACAGTAAATGCCGAAATACTATATTACGTTATGTTGTGGATCACGTGGGTCAAGTGAATTGCATAAGGTTTTGTGTCATGAAGTTAGTGTCATTCTATCTACTTTCCCCAGAGGATACATCCCATCAGTGGCTTGGCTGTGAGAGGACTGCTGGGGAAACATCCACTGTTCAGAGGGGGAAGAAAACATAAACCATACTGTAGATTCAAAAATAATATCAACATGTAGGCTATAAACCATATTATCAGTGGTATCAACTATTTTATGAAGCTCTTTGGAATGTGTTTTTAATTTCCTATACATTTCAAACAAGCATGGCTTTGTCTGAGTTTATCTGTTTTATGTTACTGTGTGAATACAGGAAGAAGTCATATCGACGATGTCACAACTTACATATTACATACACACAAAGCATGTACAAATAAAACACATTAAACACATTGTTAACACATTCACTGCAGTTGTGTAGAAAGTAGAGTTAGAAAGCCATGTATTTTATCTCAGGCTCAGGGCCGTGCAGAGCCTCACCTGTCATACTAAATAACTGTTACGAAAAGTAAAATCATAATAACATAAATAAATATTACGATTTTCCACTGATCTGTGTTATAAATGTCATTCATGTATGAATCCAATCATCTTTCATGGTCAAAATGACTGATACAAGATAATCTAGGTTGAATGCCAAGTAGGCTACTCGGAGCCCAGAAACTAAGGGCCAATCCCAATTCCCTTTTCTACCCCTATGGCTCGTTTTCGAGTGTCACTCGATTCGAAGGCCTTGCCTTCGAATACGTCACAAGCCCTACCCCTTGAAATCTCAGCCCTATGAATTGGGACAACCCTTCACAGCGCCTACGTCATCACGCGGTACGGTTGACGCGTTGTGTTGCCGGCGAATTCTCACATCTCGCAATGCCTTCAGCTGTGTTTATTTCTGTTGCGTGTGCTATAAGCATCTATTTTCGTTTGTTATCAACACACTGTAGTGTTTAGACGTTCCTTTTTTAGTCTCTTCCGTCAGCGATGTCTTTTTTGTGGACATCGCAATAATGACAATGAATTTAATGACAATGAATGACTCCAACCAAAACAACCAGTCCATCAGTAGTAAAGCGTTGTCCAAAAATCACGTTACCAAGCGCCTTTCTCAGAACAATTCGTCGTCTAGAATCCAAAAATCAATCCATCATAGTGGTGGTCAAAAACGTAGAAAGAGGATCTCTTGGGGACGCGGCCACATTTGCCCGTGAAGGAGAGATGACAAATAAGCGGAAACATTTCTCAGTAGAGTCGAACGGTGATAGATCATCATCCTTTACGCGTATCCTTAACTGTAGTTACATTTCGCGTGTCATATGCCATTAGACATGGAAATATGTCAATGCGCGGCTGTCATGCACAAATCAGCTTGTAACATTAGACACACAGCACATCAGCATGATAACGTTTTGTTGTTGTTGTGCTTGTTATAAAGAAAAGGTCTATAATGCATTGAAATGAATGATACAACCCATTAATAACATAATAACAACTGCTCGGATTAGATTGCGGGTGGAAATAGGTCAAAATGCGCATCATGTACAAGTCAGCCGAACGTTTGATAGATAACTTTACATATGTGTACCATCATCCGCTGTCAAACGCCACAGGTAATCATTGATTTATGACTGTACATCTCTGAAATGCTCGACTGTCATGCAGCGTTGCGTTACTGTAACGTTAGACACAGCACCGACATAAAAGCGATTTTTGGGTTATGCGTGTTATAAATAAAAGGTCTATAATGCATTGTAATGACATTAAACTAAGACAATACGATGGTTATCATAATTTTTCAAATCTTTATTAATAAGTAATTACAGAGAAAGTAAAATGACATTTCCGCATTGAATAGAGCGACATAAGATTTCTGTAGATGATTCGCAATGCATCCTGGTATCAAGGGGTAGCGTACCGTTAGCCCTTCGAAGCTAGTCTGGTCCTGAAATCCCTCGAAACGAAGTAATAGTTAGCCCTCCCCCTTACCCCTAGCCCTCGATGAAATATGAATTGAGACAGCCCTCGCCCTAAACGTGAACGCGCAAATCGAGCCATAGGGGTGAAAACGAAGGGCTAGGGGTGAATTGGGATTGGGCCTAAAGGCCGGTTTACCTAGTTCAGACGAAAGTCATTGTGCAACCTGCCAGTTGAATGGTGAATTGAAGCTACCTCTAGTCTATCGGGTTCGTATGTGTGTAAATCTGGCTCTGATACAAGTCATTACCTCAGCCATTCACCTCACCACATGTCACTGGTCTGTGAGTGTGAAGTTCACCACCAAGGATTGGCTATGTGTTTATTATCTTACCTACTATTTGAATGTTTTGCGTAATGTTGTTCAAATTAATGGAAATATATAATTCCACAACTGGACACTACTTAATTTCCAATCATAGTGGAGCCTCCACTAGAGGTATGATCAGACATGGTTCTTTGGTGGAAAGGCATTTTTATTAAAGAACTCCCAGCGAAGTCAAAACACGAAAATCTGCGCTCACTACCTTTTTCCAGTTGAACATAAACTAAAGTTAAGTCAAGTAAAGTTAGTTACTAAACTATTTAAATGCTGCTATTGTTTGCGAAGTTACAATATCCTTACATCCCACCATTTTTTTTCTCCAAAGGATGCAAAGTTCTAATGTAGCCTACTGGAGACGTTGTCATCACCACTTTATTGTGTGTAGTCAATGGACTACATATCCCATGTACCAATGGACTACATATCCCATGTACCAAAGGGGGCAAAACCGGAAATCGAAGTGTCGCAACTGGGAGCTAGTGTCTTGAAAAAACTTTGTTGTTCTGTGCATGGTTCCATGAGTCAGTATCGATTGCTACGGAAAGGAGGTAAAATAAACACATACGCTGAGGTATATATATAATGTCTTGCTGTGTAGCTGAATATGCATTCATCAATTGTTACCAAGCCTGTCGCTGATGGCCGTATACCATTTTTTTAAAAACGCTGTGGCTAGCAACTGTCGGTGACGCACTGCCTGGCTAGCTAGCTAGCTTCATACCATTGTTGCTTTCCAAGGAAATAACCTTCGTGTTGTGTAATGCCTGCGAAGTACGACGAGACTGATAAGCTGAATCTTGAGTTAATAGCTATTTGGCATGTTTATTTGTGTTGCAAGTTAGTCCTAGTTAGGGGGTGGGGTCATTCTCTCTGGCTAGCTAGCTAGTCAGGAAATCTACACTTCTCAAGGCTGACTTTCTAAACTAAGGCTAGCGTGTATGTTTGTAATAAGGTGACCAGATTTCTCAGATGCAATCTGGGGACATTTCCAACTTTTTAGGAAAAATGTATACATTTTATCATGATGAAATACAGAAACGGGGACAATTGCTGTTTCATTTATTTTGACCTTATTTTGACCAATGTATACACATTCAAGCAAGAATACTCAAGTGTAACAACTGGAATGTGCCTCTCAACATTAGTGTCAGTGTACTGTAAGTGGTAAAAGTAATTCTTAGAACTGTTCAGGTTGACGAGCCAACCATCAACCAAGCGGGGGGGTCTGGGGGTCCTCCCCCAGAAAAAAAGAGGATTTAACACTTAATTTCCTGCATTCTGGTGAATTTGTACACACTATTGTGCTTTTTATGCCCATTTTTATCTCCACTACCCTACTCATACTTTAAGCCTAACATAAGACTAATGATGTTGTCAAAATTCTGTATATTGTATTGTATTTTTATTAATAATTTAAAACAACTTTATACACCCACTGCATATATTTCATTGTATTATCTTATTAATAATAATAGCCACCAGGGCACCCCATAAGCTCTTCTCCACTAGTCTGATTAGATTGAACTATTCCAATTCCAGGACTGCAGCACAGAGCATAGGTGTTAAATATTAATGTTATGACAAACCCCAGAATTGGGACAGCAAATTGAGGTTCCAGCAGCTTTATTAACATTGGGTTTAAATACAACATATTGACAATTAGGCACTTATGCTTTTGGAAATCTTCATCGTCTATACTAGAGTAACAGACTTCTCAGAACAAGAGCTCGCCTCGAGCCCCAGATAGCACTTTCACTTTCCATGGCAAACTATTTTACAACTATAAATGGAACTGTCAAACTAATGTGGAAGACACCACTGCTCACGTGCCACCCTAGGCCACCTCCTAGACACGCCACTGGGTCCTGGTAGTCTGGAATGGATAGAATCACAGTAGAAGAGAACATGAGTGCAAAACTGAGAGAATAGTGATTTGAAATGTACCATTAACTAATTTAACCATGCAATAGCACCACAAAGGTCAAACAACATAATGGTAATGTATTAAATACAAAAAAAAACATTTATAACTAGCACTGGTAAGATTCACTCATCAGAGAAACATATTCACAGCTTCTGTATAGAGATGCTCTCTCACTCACCCCTTACCTAATCATATTTCTCAGAAGAATGTATTTTCCTCTGGATGGCCTTGTCTTTGGATAGGAGATCCATGAACTCATGTAGGGACAGGGAAGGTTGATGTTTGTCTTGACAGTAAGCATTGCCTTGACTGTGTCCACTGTGAATCTATTCCTACTATCAGTCCATATATCATTCATAAGAGAGAACACCCTCTCTACGGGTGCATTACTTCCTGGTAAGCATAGTATAATAGACACTAGTCTAGCCAGGTTAGTGTACTGGATCTCATTGTCCTTTAATCATTTTATCATTTTTCATCACCGTCTATTAATAAATCTGTGTCCAGACTATTCTGATTAGTAGTTTTGAGTTAAAGGTTTATGAATGTACCATTAAGCTCCATTAGACCTATAACTGTAACTTAAACAAGCAGTAACCAGTTGACAACCAACTGGTGTCAACCCTGTTACTGAGCTGTCAGCCCTGTTACTTGTATAATATTATAATATAATTTAAACAATCAAAAGACTAATGCAAAATCAACTCATTTTATATGTAAAGTAAAATAGACCAGTAATCCACACAAAGAAATCAGGGTATTATTATGTTGTTTCCATAACTTTTTCTTAAAACAGAAGATGCTGTTAAAGTGTCAATTGTAAATGAGCATATTCATCATGGAAAAAAAGTAAACTCCTCATTATTCTCACTTTACAAACACACTTATTGTAACAAAGGGGACTTTATATTTCATAGAATATCAGATTTGTTCTAAATATGGATTTAAAACATTTTCAAACATTAATTAATATGTCGGTAACAGGGTTGACAAAACAGACTTACGCATGTTGATTATGTGAAAATAAATAAATAAGATACCACGTCATTTTTTTCTAAGAGGTGAGGATCTACTTCATCCAAAAAGGGGCTTAAACTTTTAAATCAAATACTCCGAAAACCAAACATAAAAAATGGAAAATGGCACGTTTTCGTATAATGACCCATAGGTGATTACCAGCAAGACAAACAACATAACACAACGCAAAGCACTCAGCTAGTACAAGCACAACCCAGTCCTAAACCAAATAAAGTAAATTCAAACATACCAAAATGCAGTACCTCAAGCCGTGCCTGGGTCAGTCACTGGAACAAATGACAAGGAGGCTGTCAGCAACCGCACTATTTATACAAACAGAAGCTAGCAATCATAATGAGCTCGCTAATGGGGAACAATCACTGAATCGTGGCTGAAATGATTCCTATTGAATGTAACGATCGCCCATTAACGTGGTAATATGCATACATTGACATTATAATAGGGTCTATAATTCTAACGTAACGCTTCACACAACAGCGCTGACATTATAGCTACCAATATTAGGCTGGTTAAGTGATCACTAGCTAAAGTAAATGATCAATGCTATTTACAAACACCACGAAGCATTGTCAGCTCAAAATCAGCAGATTATTCTGTATTTATAACGTGTCATGAACATTCTGGTGCTTACTGTCATCAAGATTCACAGCACTTAGTTTATTCAGCAGGTAAAGTTTGGCGGGCGGCTGATGCACTTGGTGGAGGACACCAAGTGGAGGACACCAAGTGCACCAAGTGAAAAAAAAAATAATGAAATGAAATGCTTGAAACAGGGACTTTTCCGGGGACTTTTCCTTGTTGCCGGGAATAGGTCATCCAAACCGGGGACTGTCCCCGGAAATCGGGGGCGTCTGGTCACCGTAGTCTGTAAGGCATTACTAGCTGTAAATGAAAATGGTTACATTTGTCACATGAACGTCAACAATAACACTGTTTTCTCCTCTTGACTCACACAGATCAAAGATGACCAGCAGCAATGTGCTTCAGAGGAGCTGATGCACTGCAGATGAACATGAGTTCGTCAGACGACTGTTTTTCCTCCTCCTCACCGAGGACCTTGCTTCAGTCCAACCCACAAACATCCAGTCCACCAACAGTAGTTTTCCCTCTCCCTCCAACAAAGAGAGCATATTCAAAATCAAAGAAAGACATCACAACAAACCCGTCTACAACACTCATTTCCCCCAAACAACGGAAGAGGAAAGCCCCGAATGATTCCTCCAGTGGGTCTAATGGACCCTGCACAAAGGTGAAGCCACCTGGCCGGAAGAGACTTAAAGGTCCGAAAAAATCAGACTGTCAGGTCCCCAAGTCCCCCTCACAGCCATGTTTACATCCGGATGCCAAAACGAAGCCTGTGAAACAGCGTCGGTCACCCAAATCCCCTGTGTCTGGGAAAAAAGGGGATCCATTGCCTAAACACAGCCCTTCTCCACAATGCTCCACAAAGGTCTTAAAAAGGCCAGTGAAGGCAGCAAGTAAGAAAGGGTCCAGACTCTCCAAAGCAACTGTTGAACAAGGAGACACAAGCCCCAATGTCTTAACCACTGGAACCAAAACAGGCTCACTGGCCAAAAGGCCTGGGAGAAAAACAGCCAAGAATGACACTATGATTAAGACTGTGAAAGCTTCAAACGAAAGTACCAGAAAGCAGCTGACGACAAAGGATCAGTCAGGAGGGACGGTGAGAAAGAGAAAAAAGACTCATCAATCACAGACTCCCGAGGTTAGCTTAGGGAGTCCCTCACCAGAACTCATAGCCAGTCTGCAAAGCAGTAACCCTCCCACCGTCAGCCAATCCAGTGACAGTTCTTTACTGAGCACACCAAAGAGAGGCAGAGGCAGACCCAGGCTCCTACCCAGGCCCTGTCTCAGCTCTACACCAGATGGCAGCTTGTCCTCAGACAATAATCCCTTTTCAGTCACATCGACTCCCCTGGCGTCCAAGTTAGGTGTGCTACAAGATACTTCACCTATTCGCAGTTGGAAAGTTGGAAAGTCTGATCCAGTAGTCCAAGTTCAGATGGTATTGTATTCATCCTCAGCTTAGTGACATATGACTCCATGTGATGTGCTGTACATTTTAGACTGTGTTTATTAGTCAGTGGGTAGTCATTAGTCATTTTAATCCGTGGGTTTTATGCAGTAGTCGCACTACCGTTTTTCCACATTTTTATTGTGTTATATAGTCAATTTAAAATAGATTAAATAAAAATATTTTGCCATCAATCCACACATGATACCCCAGAACGAGAAATTAGAACTAGACATTTCTGTAAATGTATTACATTTAAATACAGAAATACCTCATGTACATAAGTATTCAGACCCTTTGCTCGGGCACTCTTAAAATGGGCTAAAATGCAAAAATGTCATCAACAAATCACTCAGTAAATTGAATTGAGTCCATCTTAATGCAAGGATAATAGTTCATGTAATTTTGGAATTAATATCTTTGTTTTTATAGGGTCTGATTTGCATAGGAATCAATTACACACTGTGTGGCCCTAGCAGAGATTACTTTTCTTGCGATGACTGATGAATAGATGATTCACTTGCTTAGACAAATGTATTTGTTGTAAGTCACTTTGGGTAAAGGTATCTGCTAAATGTCTAAAATGTAATGTAAATGTAAAGTCATTATGATTTCGATAACTTAAGTTGTTTTTCCAGACACCTGAGTCAGACGTAGGTAAACCAATTAGAAGAGGACGGGGACGGCCAAGGAAGCATCCGGTTGGCATGACGACTCAGGGTAATAAGAAGGGACCATCTCAGACCGGAAAGAGTGAACCAGAGATCCATGCTGCGGGAGCCCCAAACGTCATCCAGCCCCCCACCCGTAGCAGGCCACGGTTTGAGCTCCAGGAGTCCATGTCACCGGAGCAAGGTACATCCACTTAGGCCCATGTCATACGTGTTTTTTTGTTGTTGTTGAAAATATGATGTTACATTCTCTCACATTAATAAAAGAATGATGTGCTAATCATTTTTGTATTGGCGCCATCTAGGTGCGTCCCAGTCCTCAGACCTGTCCATCGAGCTGAGTCTTCAAGAGGACCACCTCACCTCCCTTACCTTCCAGGAGGAGGAAGAGGAGGAGGAAGAGCAAGAGGAGGAAGAGCTACCCAGCTTCTTAACGCAGACGGACAAAAGTGAGTGTGTAAATGTGTGTGAGTGTGTGTAACTGTATGGAGGGTTCCTATACTCCTATACTGATGTGATGATGTATATAGCTTACTTATAATGCTAGAAATTGAAATAAATCATAATCATTTGTGTCTTTCAGAGCCACTATCCATAACAGAGGGAATATGTGTTTGGTGCAAATGTAGAAATTATCCATTCTGGCCAGCCATGGTGAGTGTAGATCTTGGATGCATTGGCATTCTGTGTTATCACAAATTCTTTCTTTTATGAATTTCTTTAATTTTATGAATATGTTGGTAATCTCTTGAACCTCCTCCTGATTCAGACATTCGTTGTGCTGTTGTGGATGTAATGACAACTGTCTGTACTCTACAGGTGAAGAGAGTGAACAATAAGCTCAAAAAAGCCAGCATAGTTTTCATTGATGACCGACTGTTTGACAAGAAGATACGTAAAGGGTAGGAAGCTGTGTTTGTCATTGTCACTCCCTATGACACATTACTCATCTTATCACTGCCATTATTTGTCTTTTGCTTCTGTAATATGTGAAGAAAGCACTAAAGAAGGCAATTCTGTTCCTGTTTGCTTCTCTCCAACAACTTTAGTTTTTTGTTGTTGTTGTTTTTCAGCTTTTCTGTGGGATTAAAAACGTTGAAACCTTTTGACTGTGAGGAGGCTAGTCAGCTCATGGTAAGGATGTCTGCTAAAATGTTTTCATAGAACCACATGTTCTATAGTATCAAATGTACCCCCCTGTCTCATCTAACTGATGACCAATGTGTTTGTGTTGTTTCACATTCATCGCCTGTAGAGTAAAGCCAAAGAGAAGTATGAGGCTGCAATCAAATGGTGCATGGAGCTCATCTCCGACTATAGAATCCGTATCGGTAAACAAATATTCTACACTTCTTTAAGAATGAGTTATTTATATTTTTGCCAATAAGAGAGTAGGTAACGCTAGTATGTTATAGTATGTCATATTTCAGTACTAATTGTAGTCAAGTTGTTGACGTTTGTTTTGTCCTTGCAGGATGTGGCTCATTTGCTGGTTCCCTCATTGAATACTTTGCTAACGATATAAGTAAGTTTTTATTTTGTATGAAGACAAACAATGTCTGTGTATTGTACCTGTAGTCTATATAGCAGTGTTTTTGAATACTTTTAATCCAACCAATAAGAGCATCTTTTAGGCGATTACAATACACTTGGACGTCATCATCAGTGTTGGCATTGGTATCATGTTGTTAGGGGACACATGAAATGATTGAAGTCATTTTGGGGTCGCGAGACAACAAAGAATTGGGATCCCCTGCGTCAAGTCAACTCATGTTCCTTCATTGTGTCTCTCGACCCCAGGCTGTCCAGTGAGGAGGAAGTACCCCCAGGGAACCTCTGACCTCACATTCCCCAAGCTCATCATGGAGGAGCAGGGTGTGACCTCAGACGGTGATGAGAGCTCGATCGAGCAGCAGCAAGAGCCTCGCTGTAAGAAGCTGCTTCCTGACCGCTCCAGAGCCGCCCGCAACCGAGCCAACAAGAAGCTGGTGCACTTCATCATACGAGGCAAAGTGGACAAGCACCTCCTGGTGAGTCAGGATGATGTGCAACTGAAGTTGATATATGTTGTTATAGAATTATTAGATTCTAGTTTGAGCACATTTATACAGTGGTCATAGGGAAGAGCACTAGTGGATGTTTTCTTTGCGCACTCACAATCTGTCAGGATATCTACTGTGTGTGCTTCCCAGCCAACCAAGTACGGTATAAAGTCCAAGTCCCCCCCCCCCCCCAGGCTGTCATCAGCGGCGAGCAGCCATCCAGATGGCTGAAGTCTTTCCTGAAGGTCTTAAGGGGCCTTAAGGGACACCATGTGGACACCTACCTGGAGGATGAGGAGCAGATGGACCAGGTGTATAGATACCTGCAGAATATCTATAAGGGTGCTCTACATACCACCCCCGATCTGGCTCACGTGTCTGACCCCATCCGCTTGGTCCTCGATGTCCTCTTACCTGAGGTAAGTCAAGGCCTACAGGCACCACGTCCTGAACTAAGTGGAATTCAACGTCAGTTTTTGTGAAGATCCCCCTTTTCTTAGGTTAAACCAGGTTGATGTTTTCTTCTTGTGCAGGCCGTTATCTATGCTATCGCTGGAGTGGACCAGGTTTCATTGGCAGAAGCTGAGGAGAAATACCTAAAAGGGCACTGTTTAAGTAAAAGGTAACATATTACATATTAGGTGAAACCTGAATGTTATCATAATGGAAACTAGTGTTACGATACTGTGTTACGGTACACACAAACACGACCACTCCCCGCACATCACACACAACACACACAAGTGCTATCCAACTCCTGTGCAATATTCTGCTGAATTTATATATTGTATTGTATATTTTTCTTGCCTTAAATGTATTATTTTTTTTTTACATATATTTTATTTTCTGGTTTATACACAAGACAAACTAACTAACAAACAAACCACAAGCTGCCAGGCATACGTCTAGTATGATTTGGTTCAAAGCAATTCCCAAAATGCAACATTGTCAGGTATTACAAGGATACAGTAAAATAAAAAAAGGAGTACAGGCTTGCATCACGACAGGATATAATCAACAATTCTTTACATTTTTAGATAATCAATAATTGGACCCCATATGTTCAAAGTCCCCCCCTTAGAGAAAGTATCTCATACAATTGTACTTGTATAAGCGGAATGACAAATAAATATCTATGTTGTAATGTATGTAACCTTTGACTTGCCTTCGAAGTAATAGTGCTTGTCCTGTTCCGTTTCAGAGAGAGGGAGGAGTTTGACTTGATGCTCGAGCAGCAGATGAGGATGAAGGCGATCCACCAGCATCCTGCACATTGATTTATTTTTTATTTTTATGAATTATGAGCCGAATAATAATTTAGTTCTGTTTCCTGTCTGCTGTGCGTTATTTTAACAGTCTTGTAAGATTAGGTGTTCCGGTCCTACGGTGATGTTCATGCCCATGTCATGTGCCTTAAAACATAGTGGTCGAGCTCAGGCACCTATAAACAAAAAATAAGTTTCATTCAGATGTAGTAGATGTTGTACAAACACACCACCACAGACTCAGACAAACACAAACACACCAAACACACCACCACAGACTCAGACACACAAAGTACAACTGCTACCAAGTTATTATTTGTGTTATTGACATGTATGCTTGTTTAGAAGCAAAGATGTAACCCCTACCTCCCCTCCCTTCCTGTTGTCTCGTGTGTCCCCCATCTCTGTAATCTTGTTTTCAATCATTGTTCTATTCTGTATTTGCATCTGCATTGTAAAGCGCTTTGAGTTGCATCCGTGTACGAAAGGCGCTATATAAATAGGGGTAGTGGTGGTCTAGTGCAGTGTTTCTCAACCCTCTCCTCGGGGCGCCCCAGCCGCTCCACATATTTGATCTGTTCCACCACCAGCACACCTGATTCAACTAATCAAGTCCAAAGCAATTATGATTTGTACTTGATTAGTTGAATCAGGTGTGCTGGTGGTGGAACAGATCAAATATGTGGAGCGGCTGGGGCGCCCCGAGGAAAGGGTTGAGAAACACTGGTCTAGTGGATAGTGAGTTGGACTTGGGATCGGAAGGTTGTGAGTTCAAATCCCGCCTGAAGCCACACCACTACTAGTGTGCCCTTGGGTAAGGCACTTAGCCCTCAGTTACTCCAGGGGGAATGTCCCTGTAATTCGTAATTGTAAGTCGCTTTGGATAAAAGCGTCTGCTAAATGGCAAAATTATTAAATTAAAATTATTAAATAAAGTTTCACTTCACTTCACTTACTACTGGTTTAGGTGTATGAAAAGTCATGCTCTATGATTTGATTTTCCACTTACCCCAATCCGGATTGTGTTGTATTTCTACTATTTGGCTGTGACTTGTCTGCTACACTACCCCTTTTCTTTTTTGTTTTCTTTCTTTTTCCCTCCCTTCCTTTCTTGTTCTGTATTGTCATTGTTATGTGTTGATAAAAGCAATAAAAAATCTTGATCACAAAAAAAAAGAAAAGTCATGCCGTGTATACAATCATACCAATTCAATAAAGCTCTCATTCTTTTTCAGTTTGTTTCTTTTTTTTAATCTAAAACATACAATGACAGTACACTGCATATATAGGCAATTTTGCAGAACATAAAGTCTGATAAGGATTTTATTTGTATTGTATTTATTATAGCAATAAATAATAAACCTGTTACCTTTCTATATATTGTTTCAACCTTGAATTTACAAGGAACTCGTTGATTGCTGTAAGGTTGCTGTGCTGATGAGGTGTGTAAGAAAACTGAGTTTGTTATCAAATTCTCCCTCTTGGTATTATATAGAAAAAGAGTTAAGTCCCAACATTTCATTGAATTCTCAAAACCTTGTTTAAACAGCATTTTCTAAGACAGTAATGTAATACTCTGTTGTACAACCAAATACTGTATAACTGACATATTGTTGATCTAATGTAATTCTTGCTCGCAAGCTTTGTTTTCACAAAGATCAAACGATTTAATACATTTTGATGAATTACAGTATCATACAGAATTGGCAACCTTTAGCCATTTTGCTACAATCACTACTGTGGTATATTTGTATGACAAAGAACAAAGTGTACAACTGGCTGTCTTCTTCATGAACATCATCACTGTGTGTGTGTGTGTGTGTCTGTGTGTGTGTGTGTGTGTGTGTGTGTGTGTGTGCGTGCGTGTGCGCGCATCAGGCATCATGAGAAGAGATCCTCCAACAGACTGAGCAGGTGAGGTCCAAACAGAACCCTTGGCAACAGGCTGGGTCGTCAACATCGTGTGACCCCGGGCCTTCGTTAACACTGTCCCCCACAGAATAAGTGAGTGTGAATAGTGTGAATGCCCCAGAGGAACCCCTCCTGTGCTTACGGGTCCTTCAGAGAGTTGATGTGGGCGCACAGTTTGAGCGCCGGGCCCAGTTTGACATTCATGGCGCTCATGAGGTGATCCTCGGTGAGCAACAGCAGAGCTTGACCGTCAATCTCCTGTGACCGGAACTCCTCAGCGATGTTCCGTCCGCCTACGAAGAGGAAGAGGAGGGGGAAGTAAAGAGGGGGTGGCGGTGTTGTGCCATCGGAGGCTGGCGGAGGTAGGAATCAGAGGACTCACTGAGATGCATGGAATGGAATGAGGTAGGGTTTCAAACACGGTGTGTGCCATTCCTCATTAGGTCCCATGCATTACAATGAGCCTGTCCTCCGATTTCTACCTCCACCAGCCTCCGCTGTATTATACATTATAATTCTAACCTCAGGATTGTACATTGCACGAATCATTCATTAAATTACATGTTGATGTGTGTTGATAGATATGTAGTCTTATCTGCTGACATTCAAACACCAGAGATAACCTAAAAAAGTGCTGGTTATTATGACATAATAGTGTGGCACCTGGCAAAGAGTTGATGTAGGAGAACACTTGTTCAACAGTCCACTGGGTGGGGCTAGAGAGGTCTCCTTCCTGTCTATCAGAGCGACTGAAAGCCTCTCTCCTCCTCTGGCCCTGCTCCCTCTCTCTCTCCTGCACCCTCTCCCGTTCCCGCTCCCTCTCGGCCTGCCTCTGTAGCCTGGTGATCATGGGGACAGGGGGCTCGTCCTCGTCCTCGTCCCCCTCCCCCCGCAAAGCCCGCTGGGTCTCCTCAGGGCTGTAGGACCCCTGTACCTGCCGTGGCGCAAAAACAAACAACACCACACTGACTTTCAGCAGTGTATCACCATACCTAGAAGACTATTACTCATCTCATACTATATGAGGGAGAACATTTGGCTTCATAAAGAAGATAGGTGAAAGAGTACACCATCTCTCAGTTCCACAGACAAGGCTTAAGCCTAGTCCAGGATTAAATCACATTTGCAATGGAAACATTTCCATTGAGGATGCTTTTTCCGTCTAAGATTAGTCTTAATCTGTGTCCACGAAACCAGCCCGTTCGATCTGTTATACTGTATATACATGATATGTGTTTTTTTAGTCATGGTTACAGCTCTCCAGGTGCTTACGAGTGGGTAAGTGGACGCTTTATTTTTTCTCTCTATTTCTATGTCTCTGTGCATCAGTAGGTCTCTCCGGTATGATGAATATGTCAGTAGTGCAGCTGCCCTCCTGGTCAGTAGGGGGGGCTGCCCTCCCGGTCTGCTGACCTGTCGGAGGAAGTGTTCTCTGGAGCCTCCGTTGACCCGGCCTGGAGGACGACCTCTCCTACCCATCGGCCTGTGGCCCCAACGACTGGCCTTGTCCACCTTCAACATGCTAATGCGCTTGGTGCAGCTCACATTAAACCTGAGAGAGAGAGAGAGAGAGAGAGAGAGAGAGAGAGAGAGAGAGATTTTACATTTTAGGAATTTAGCAGACGCTTTTATCCAAAGCAAATTGCAACAAATACATTTGGCTAAGTAAATGAATCATCTATCCATCAGTCATCGCAAGAAAAAGTAATCTATGAATGAATGAATGAATGAATGGTCTTTATTGTCATTGCTACAGTACAGGTACCAAACAACGAAATTTAGGAGGGGTGGCTCCCCTGGTGTTAGGAAAAAAAAAAAAACACTTTTAAAAAAAACACAAGAAGGGAAGGAGCTGGTTTACACAAATCTATGATCGGAAAATGCTAGAAGAAGGAATTTCTTTTTATTTTTTTTATTATTATTTATAGTAGAAAAACTCTACAGGGGGTTAAAGGGGATGGAGAGGTTTCAGGAGGGACAGCTAAGGTCTAGCCTGAAGAGATGGGTCTTCAGTCTACAGCAGAAGATAGGGAGTGACTCTTACATTTACATTTACATTTTTGGCATTTAGCAGACGCCTTATTCCAAAGCGACTTACAATCAATACATTTGAATACTAAGCATGTGAATCAGCAATCCACCATTCGTTGCAGGAAGAGTAATCTAGCTCGGGCCTGGGGCCACTGATAGAAGAAAAAACCTTCTCCCTATCGCCTTCTACTAAAACCTTTTTTTTTTTTCTGGAGAAACTGAGAAACAGTACAAGGGGGGCAATAGAAGTTCTTAGGGACACAGTAGAGGGGAAAGCGGGTGTCTTTAGGAGACGTAGTGGTGAGGGTCAGAAGATGTCTCAGGAGGAGCAGTTAAGATGTAACCTGAAGAGATGGAGGTCTTCAGTCTACAGCAGAAGATAGGGAGTGACTCTGCAGTCCTGACAGCAGTGGGAAGCTCATTCCACCAGCGGGGAGCCAGGACAGTGAAGAGACGCGATCGGGTAGCGCGACCGCTGCATCCACGTAGAGGCCAGTTGGCCAGCAGAGGTGGAACAGCGGAGTGAATGGTCACGTGTTCGGGGGCTGACCATTGCTTGCATGTAGGAGGGGGCAGTTCCCTTTGCTGCCCAGTAGTCGAGCATCAGGGTCTTGAATCTGATGTGAGCTGCTACTGGGAGCCAGTGAAGGGTGCGAAGGAGAGGGGACACACGGGAGAATTTGGGGAGGTTGAACACCAGATGAGATGAGTGGCAGCATTCTGGATGAGCTGCAGAGATCTGATGGCGGAGGCGGAGGGGAGACCGGCCAAGAGTGTCGTTGCAGTAGTCAAGGCGGGAGATGACCAGTGTCTGGACCAAGAGTTGAGCTGCTTCTCTGGTGACAGAGGAAGAGAGGGTGGTGGGGGAGAGCGTATGTAGGTTGCGACCAGAACATACGTACAGTGTGGGTAGAAACTGACAGGGAGGGAGTGGATTTGAGGGGAAAGGAGAAGGATACAAAACGATGATCAGAAACTGGAGGAGTGGTAACAGTAAGGTCGGAGGAGGTATGGGAGAGTCTGGTGAAGACAAGGTCGAGCTGATTGCCCGCCTTATGAGTCGGAGGAGAGTGGGACAGGGTAAGATCGAAGGAGAGGAGGAGGTAAGATAAAAGGAGCTTTCTCTGACTGGATGTTGAAGTCACCCAGTGTGAGGGTTTGCCATCGTCAGGGAAGGAGCTGAGAAGGACATCCGTCTTTTCTAGGAAGTGGCCAAGCTGACCTGGGGAACGATAGACAACAACAATGTGATGTTTTACAGAGGAGGTGACAGAAACAGCATGGAATCCGAAGGTGATTAGGAGTCCTGTGCCTCCCCCTTGACCAGAGAGTCTAGGGGGAATGAGAAAGCGAGTAGGCATCAGAGAGGGCTGCTGGAGTAGCTGTGTTTTTTCCGGTGTGATCCATGTCTCTGTGAGGGCAAGAAAGTGGTGAGACATAAATGTGGCATAAGAGATAGCCTCTGCTTTCCGGACCGCTGACTGGCAGTTCCAATGAGGTCGTGGTCAGTTGAACATGGTGGATAGATTAGATTGGAAGGGTTGCGAGGGGAGAAGTCGCATCTATGTGCATAAAATAACAGGAATACATTGTGATATTAGTCGGTAGAGAGATAGAGGGTGTGTGGGCAATACAAGATGTAGGTGGTGCTCAATGCACTCAAAAAATCTTAAAATTAAAGATTAATAGTATTAACTAGAGAGAGAGAGAGAGAGAGAGAGAGAGAGAGAGAGAGAGAGAGAGACAGAGATGATGTCTGTAGACTTACATATTTAGGCACAGTGCCATGAATTCAAACCTAAGCCATAACTCCGACCCTGACTGTAACTAAAACATAAACATTGTCTCAATCAATGGGTTGAATTTAGTATAGGATACCCCAGAAACACAAAAACGTTCCAACAAGAAAGCTGTGATTATTCCTAAGTGTGCCAATGCCCCCTGCTATCTAAAGATATTCCCCTGTATCCCGGAGGAGGACTATTAGATAGGTATTTGCTGCAGGTCAACATCTGGATCTGAAACCTCTGCTGTCTTTGAAGTCTGTTATGGCTGCAGGAAAAAGGGGAACCTGTGAGTGATTACACTTTTTTGATTTTTACTTATGACACCATCCCTCCCAAATGGAGCAAGATAGGATCCAGATGTAAAACAATGGGGTCCTCAACCATGGAGAGAGAAGGAAGTACAGCTCCTTCTCTTTTTCTTCATCATAGTATTCTGAATAGTATTTATGATAATGAAATGCATCTGTGATGTTGCGATCGGCGTCGGGCGGGGCTCACCTTCTGACACAGGTCATGGAGCAGAAGCGTTTGGATCTGAGGAATGTGTGAACGTAGCCTCTCTTCCCACAGAACTCACACTGCAGAACATCTGCCAGGCTCTCCCCCGGCTCTGCAACATCAGAGGACCAGCTGTCACATAGGCCTACGCATACAATAGGTCCACACACAGACAGACACACACACACACACACACACACACACACACAACCACACACGCACACTTCAAATACAGTCAAACAAGACAGAACACACACATAAAAAGTTATTGAGGACCCACCGTCGACGGCGGGAGTGTCGTCCATCTCACCGTCCATGGTGGGAGCGTCATCCATCTCCGAGTCTGTGGAGTTCTCTGGCTGCTCAGCATCCATCAGGCTGTCCTCCTCAGGCAGTGGCCCCCCGTTGGCCCTCATCTCCTGGGCTTCAGGCAGGGTGGCCTGCTGGTCCGCCATCAGAGAGGAGCGGACCACCTAGACCGGGGGGGTTCACACTGTAAACCACTGTATCGTACATCACGTTAGGTGGTGCTCTGACCACACTGGATGGCTGAACAAAGTGGTTGGTTGATAACTAACAACCAGTGGGGGTGGGGGGCGGGGAGGGGAGGGGGACTCTAGCTATTTCATGAAGGGATTAGACATCTTGGGGCTTGGGGGTTCACAATGCAGTGTTCTAATGTGAGGCTTGTTGAATGTCATTCAGTGAGGGGGTGACTACTCTCTGTGCCTTTGGTGAAGACAAGACAGACTGCCTCTACACACACTGGGGATCTCCACTAAAACACATCCGCCTGTGTGGCTGACTGTGACACCTGTGAACAGCTGCAGCGCCCCCCTGTGGACATACCGGGAACGGTTCCAGTCCCTCGCGGATGACGAACCCCTCTATGAGGTGTGTGAGGATGTGGGGCCTTACGCTCTCAGGACTCCCTGGGAGGCAGGCTGGGGGGGGCTGGCCAGGGCCGGGGCCGGGGCCGGGGCCGGGGTCTCTTACCGCGCCAGGCAGGAGGGGAGGGGGGGAGCTGGTGGTGGAGACATAAGAGGAGGGCTCCTCGGACAACCGGATCACAGAGCGACTCGACGGGACGCAGGCAAAGCCCAAACCAGCTGGAGACCAAAACAAGACAGAACACAGAGGTTAGTCAGGGGTAGTGGTGGATTAGTCAGGGATTAGTCAGGGGTAGTGGTGGCTTGGCCTAGTGGATAGTGAATCGGACTGGTGATCATGAGTTCAAACTGAGATCATGAGTTCAAATCCCACCTGGGAACATCACCATTAGTGTGCCCGTGTGTAAGGCACTTAGCCCTAAATTACTCCAGGGAGACTGTCCCTGTAATCTCTAATTGTAAGTCGCTTTGGATAAAAGTGCCTGCTAAATGTAAACGAGTCTGTTATACGCACAAAGGGTAAACCTCATCATTCATCCATGTCACATTCGTATTAAGAACTGTAGGTTAGTATCAAGTCTAGTGCTATACTACTGCGTTTACCTGTGCAGTTCTTTATATGGGCAGGTGTGTCTTTACAGTGTCTATCTGGTCCAGTGGATGGAGAGAGAGTGGGGGGAGTGGGGGTCCGGTCCCTGGGGGGGCTGGGGGAACTCTCCTCTCTCCTTTCTTCTCTGCGCATCCCATCCATTTTGTAGGGCTGTGTAGACTGAGAGAACATTGCCAGTGATTTATTATAAATCGATTACACCCTAGTTACAAAATTCCTCGAAGTGACTCTGAATCTGATCACTATCTCCATAACAACCCGGGTGCTTTTTATTGTGTGTTCTTTTTTTGTTGTTCTCAACGTCCTACTTTGCTTAAAAGGTTAAATAAACACAATGAGAACGCTCACCGACGGCGCCTCGACAGTCCGTGTGGACGGCTGCATCTTCAGGTCGACGGCCACCGTCTGCGGAGGAGGAAGGTTCCGGTAGGGCATCCGGACCAACGCCTCAGCGACAGGCAGCTCCTCCTCGGTCACCATCATCTGACCCGACTGGACGGCCAGGGCCTGGACCGAGCGCAGGGACAACCTCTGGAGGGAGGCCGGGGGAGACAGAGGCAGCCGTGGGGGGAGAACCAGGGGAGGAGGCCGCTGGGGGAGGGAGCCCAGCCTCAGAGGGGCCGGCAGCAAGGAGGAATGGGAGGGACACGTGGGATGTGGAGGTCCAGATGACACGACGACTGTCTGCTGGGAGTGGGTGGGCGGAGCGTGCTCAGAGGAAGAGGAGGAGGAGGAGGAGGAGACGAGGAGGCCATCCCGATGGTGAGAATGGACGATGGCCGGGGTGGGGATGGTCAGGGGCTGGAGAGTCAGGGGGAGGGGAGGAGGGGAGGTGTCTTGGGCGGTGACCCTCAGGGCGATGGGGTGAAGCTGTCTGTGGGCTCCTCCCGTGGTCTGCTGGATGATGAGCTGGTGGTGGTGGTGCGCCCCCTTGTGGCTGGGAGTGCAATGCAGCTGGTGCTTGATCAGAGCATGGGACTGGACAGGGGAGTACGACGCTGGAATGGTAACGATGAAAAGATACGAGGAGAGAGATAATTACGAGAAAAATAACGATAAGATGACAATATGTGTGAACATACTCATCTAAACCTCCAGCACTAAGCGAAACAACTGTCGTCACGGGGGACTTACTTGGTGAGATAAGCCGAGTGACATCCGCCTGTCGAGACTCGGTTCTGGAGGTTTCCGTGGAGGTGTCTGAGTGCTGGGGGGTCTTCAGGGGACAGAGGGACATCTTGGGGAGAGAGGGGACCAGCGCCTGGGCCTGAGAGGAGGGTTTGATGAGGACACTCTGGGCCGTGGCCAGGGCCCCAGGAAGGTGGGTACGGACAGCCAGACTCTGAACCTACGATCAGACGACACACACCGCCTGTCATCACCACCACCAAGTGTGACACTACGACCAAATGTGAATCTATGACTAACTCTGTGTGATAACACCCTGGCTGCTCTGACTGGCCAAACATTACTTGTTGCTATTTCGACTTTGTTAGTTAATTCCTTTGGATTTCTATGAGGAAGTTCCAGAAGAGCCTTTTGACCTTTTGACCCTGGTGAACCTGGCTCATCTGGGAGGAGGAGGAGGAGGAGGGCTGACAGGTGCTGGAGATGACAGTAGGCAGGTCAGACTGCACTGCTGCCACTGTGGTTGCAGGCGTGAGAATCAGCTGGCAGACCAGTGAGAAGGAGGAGGAGAGACGGTGCAGAGGGCCAGGAAGAGGCAGTGGAAAAATGGGGAAAGAATGATGGAAAATGTTAGTGGAAAAAGGAAATTGGCATGCAAGGGGCATTTATTTTTAAATCCCCAGATATGTTGTTAGAAAGCGTTATTTAAACAACTGTTACACAGATCATTGACCGTGCACAAAGAGATTATACGTTGGTACTTTTGTTTACATCTCTTCTCCTTATATCATATTTCTGTAACAATGTGCTTTATTGACATGTGTTTGTTGTTTGTGCTGTCTTAGATGGTAAAAAAGAATAAAAATCTTGAATTGGTAAAAAAAAAAGGTAATTGTGAAGCCTTACCATCTGGGTGCGAAGGTACATCTGGGCTTGATTACAGTTTGCAGACCCATTCCCTAGGAGCATGGCCTGCTGGGATACCGTGCCTCCAGTGGCTGTGGAACTCGAACTCTGGGTTCTGCCTATCAGCTGGGCTGTTACTGGAGAGCCTGGCAGTGTGATCTGGAGGGGAGGGTGTGAGGGGAGGTGAGAGAGAGGGGGAGAGGAAGGGAGGTGGGGTGACAGAACTATACATTGGTACCATCCCCAGGGGGTCATAGTGAAGCAGAGGGCAGATCAGGAGCCCAGAAGGTCAATGGATAACTTGTGAGCGTGTTTTTGTCTGAAACAAAATAACTTACTGAGGTTACTGAGGTCTGAGATACACCCGGTGACTGGACAACACCCCCATTGGACGAAGAGGGTGAGGAGGAGGACTGTCTGCTACCTGTTAGCGAGGCCTGTGAATGGAGAAGCAGATGTTGTCAGACGCCCACACACACACACACACACACACACACACACACACACACACGCACACACACACACACACCTGCTGCACTGTGGCGAGGCTCTGCAGGTGGGGGGGGTGCTGCTGCTGCAGGGTCTGCAGCATGAGGTGCTGCTGCTGGGCTGCGTACATCTGCTGCAGGTACTGAGCGGCCATGTTCTGGGGTCTGTGAATGGCCTGCTGGATAACCTACAGCAACAACACACACATAATACTCTCTCAAGCTGAGAAATAAATAGTCTATATAGAGAGAGGGTATCCAAAAGGACAGTGTCCAGTACCAGTTTAACACGGAGAATAAAGTCACTTGTCTGCGCATCAGGTACACATTCTCTGTGTTAAACTGGTACTGACACTGTCCTTTTGGATACCTTCTCTTACCTGGACTGCCTGTCTGTCTGGAAGCGCACTGCACAGAGAGGCAGGGGGCGCCTGGGTGCGTGTGGCGCTGGCTGTTGTCATGGTGATGATGGCTGAGGTGGTGGCATTGACGTTGACTGCTGTGGTGGTTATGGTGGTGGTGGCGGTGGCAGTAAGAGTCCCGTTGGTCTCTCCCTCCATCTTTTCAGGGCTGTGTCTATCCATCTCCCAGCTCAGACAGCATAAGTAGGCCAACTGAATAGGAAACAAAAAAAATACCTCGATAAATCTCTTTCAATGAACAGGATGTTTTATATGCAATCCATCAATTGCTTAGTATTGTGCAGGAACAAGATTGTATAGGCCTACTTTCTCAGTTCAATATGTTTTTGTTTTTATTTACTTATATCCTTGTGGTAGTAAATTACAGTTGTGGTTTTTCACAATAAGCTATTGTTAGATGTTACAGAACTAATAAAGATAGGGCAAGTGTCCACCTAAGATAGTTGTTTTGGATATGGTTTGCAAATAATGAGGAAACATTGTTGGAATAGTCACATTTGCTAACAATGGAAAACGTTTGAAAAGAGGTGGTTTTACTACTGCGTGACATTAATCTTTTTATAAAAGCAGGTAAGCAATGATGACATTTTCTTGGCGGGCGAGTTTGATTGAATAATGTCAGGAATCGAATGTTACAACTGACGAATATGGCGCGACATCTAACGGACCGAATAGAAGGAAAGTGCTCGTCACGCACGGCCCGTCAAGATAATAGGTTTGCGTTGACGTTCAGTAATAAATCTTAAGATAAATCTCAAGTGAGGGATTTGCCCTATATGTTGCAAATTCATCGCA
Source organism: Nansenia antarctica (assembly GCF_963989245.1). NCBI lineage: Eukaryota > Metazoa > Chordata > Actinopteri > Argentiniformes > Microstomatidae > Nansenia > Nansenia antarctica. Next base: position 19,409,136 of record NC_137686.1, on the reverse strand, counting down.
GTGGTTTAAGCGAAAATCTAAATATTTAATTACATTTCAAGGACATACAATCACAATAATATGAAAGATCTGAATCTTAGGCCTACATTGATTGGCACGTCAAAATCCTCTACACTTAATATAGAAAACCTGTTTAGGTAAAAAGCATATAGGCCTAGCTACATCTTGGCACTAGATCATTTGTTTAAACAACTGAATTATTTTGAAAGTTCAGTCTTTATTCTAATTCCGATCTATTTCAGTGTTAAAAGGTCAACGACAGGGCCCATGCATTTTGTATTTGACTTTTGACATTAAAATTAACTATATTTCATTTATTGAACGATTATAATGTACACACATTATATATCTGCTAGTCTAGCCTATTGCTTACAAATAACGAAGAGAAAGGTTTCTGTATTACACAATTCAGGCGTCATTCCCTGTGATGGAATGACCGAATGAAGTCAATGGAATATTGAAAATGAGATGTCATTTTTGTCATTAATTTGAATCAAGCTCTTATAAAGAAATGATATGACATTTTGGACCGAGATCAACTTTAAATTTTAGACAGATGTCAACTTGACAACGTTTGTCCAACTGAACGACCAGTCTTATGGTGTGTCTGTGAATATTTATGCGTTGAAATTATGATGAAACCCACACGTCCGATAGTGACAAGCTCTCTCAAGCTACAGTTCAGATTGGAAATCCTAAATTTGCTGTGTTCGACGCTTTTCATTGAACATAGGAATTCAATAACTTCTGATCTCTTTGAATAGTTTTTTTTTTGCTTTTTCCATTGGTTTGTTGTACATTTTTATTTATGATGGCTATGTTATGTTTACAACGAAAGCATATTACTTTTAAAATGTGACTGATGTCATACAAATATGTTTTCATTATTATAGGCTAGAATATTGATCTTAAAATTGTTCTCTCCACATTTTCAATACAGTCAAAGTTATAATTCCAAGTGATCGAAATTCAAGCAATAAAATGAAAAATCCATTTAATTGTTTTAATTGTTCTTTATAAAGCATCAAAGAAAAAGTTGATTGAATATCCTTGATGTTGTCACATGTAAACTACGTGGGTTATTGACTAATATTTAAAAAACTAAAAGTGTCATTGTGTATAAAGAAAGCTCATTACAAAAACCTCGAAATAAAGAATACTATGTTAAATATTTTAGTTAGGCTACTCCTGATGTAACTTAATGTTTGGTCTAATTAAGGACCAATCATTGGTTTAGGCCTAATTGGTGTCATAAATGGAATGCTGGTGTTCATTCTATCAACTGCTGTTTAACATTCTGTTCAATATTCATAATGTTTCGTTAACACAGGCCACTCAACAGATTACTTCAAACCAGAGACTATATCAGCCCATCTGAAGGCTTCTGACAATAGCCTAATGAGACTGAGACAAATAGACATTAATAGCATTATCAAACAGAAATAGCAGTACATTAAATCGCTTATACAACTAGATTTTTAAACATATTTGTCGTTAATTTCATGTGCAGCTAATAATTCATCGATTAGGCTGTAGCCTGTAGTCGTCTTTAAGCGTGGTGTCAATGGGCTACAGTAAAACGCCCACCCAGGTTCACCAACGATAGAATTGGCTTGTTTATTCTTTTAAAAATACAATCTAATTATTGATGCATTCATAAGTCATCTGTTACATCAAACACTGTGTGGATATCATCTATTTCCATGACCAAGTCATGTGGTCGCCAACAACGCTATCCATGCACAATCGTTCAACTGTCATCGGCTATGTTACCTGCTTGGGACTGAGATTAGACGTGACCCATCGCGGAGTGACCGTCCCCCCGGTTCAGACTGTCACCGTCCCAGTCATGTTCTAATGCGTCAAAGCTGTCTAAAATGGAGATAAAAACAAACGGTACAGACGGAATGGAAAAGCAGACACAGCACCACTTGCAGTGCTGGAGGACCTTCCACAGGCACCGAGGGATTCTCTGAAACCCATTAATAGGAGATTCTATGTTGCAGTTTACCCTATTGATTGCAAGATCAGTTCAACACCTATAACGTCAGTTTGTTTTCCTCAATTTTCCTTTTCATCAAATTATTTTCTGCTGTTAATGCTCCTTTGCATCTGTGCATAGATTGTGATAGCCTATAGCTATAAGCTTTTAAAAACAATCAGTCAATTGCTTGTGTTAGGCCTAGGTGTGTGGTTATATAGACTATTAAGCCAAAGTATTGCTCCTCCTTGACATATGCAGCGACTTAATTTGTTGTAGAATGCAAAGATATATTTGAACATTAAGAAAGTATCCACGTCTACCTACATTTGGGAATACTATCATCATATTCAACGTGAAAATAACATTCATTCATGAATAGTAAATGCGACTTTAAACGAATTATTACTGTCCAACACTATTGCAGTTTTGGTCTATATCTTGAATCGAATCGAAGTGTGCGTGAAAATGAAAGCAGAGGTCAGGGTTAAAGGCGCTCGCCCATCCACTAAAATAATGCGATTATTTTTAATATTGAAAAAAAAAATGGCTGTATGAACCATTGCAGAACAAAACGTTATTGTTATTTGGCTCTGATAGGCTAATCGTCACCAATGCCCTAGAATTGTATTCTAGATTTAGGACTATTAAGTATATGCGCATGTTTTTTGAGACCATGTGACAAAAAAGAGCTTTGCATTGAAATGAGAATCACGCCTGCTGCCCATGGCATAAAAAAGCATCAGTTTCTACTTTTGCAAAAATGTTTCCATGGCAACATCTCAGAATAGCACAGTTTATGGGGCCATGAAATGACCATGCCCAAGCAATCGTAAGACATAACCAATCAATTGTTGCTGACCCGACAGACAACGGTGGTGTTCCCATGATGTGGTAGAATGACAAAATAGTCTAGGACAAAGAAAGAAAATGCATTTTCTCTCTTTTTCCTCAGAAGAGAACTCAAGAGGTTTTGTAAGGAATTGGTTGGTTCATATGCTCCATCATATATTAAGTCCACAGACCCTAATGTAGCCCATACCAGTAATTACAACACTATCAGTGGTATATTAAGTTATTAATGACGATTATTGACTAACTGCATTTGAGACTGTATAGGCCTCATTTCTTTTTTATAGACTATCCTACCGCATCATTGTAGGCTATGCTTGAATTTGATCCCAAATAACTTTAACCCAGACATTTTGGATGGATGTTTCACTTCAAGTAATTTAATTCAAGCTGGGAACACAAACTGAGGAAAATGCAACAATGCAGTGAACAATGCGATCAAATGCATAGAGTCTACATGCAACCACAAGAGAATGTGTAGAGAGAATTAGTAACAACATTCATACCCAATTAAAGTGATGTCACCATGCTGGTATGATGAGTGACACACTACCTTGTTTGGAGATCACAGTCCCTGCGGACCTGCAGACTGGTGGAGCACCTGTCATATCTTACATGTCCACTAGGTGGCATACGACTCGAGAAAACCACTGTATGCAATAGGCTACTACTGTATCACTGCACTGCAATGATATTTGAATATGAATGAATGGTCTTTATTGTCATTGCTATAGTACAGGTACCAAACAACGAAATTTAGGAGGGGTGGCTCCCCTGGTGTTAGGAAAGAAAAAAACTAAAAAAACACAAGAAGGGAAGGAGCTGGTTTACATAAATAAAGGCTATGTACACTATCCACTATACTATACTGTACAGATAGACGACTAGGGTTGTCATATTGCACATAGTGTTATTGCACATTCATTTAAAGTGTCGCAGTTTGCAGGCTTGAAATGTACATATTTGTGCCTCAGCACTACACCTGATTTTTTCAGACCATATATTGTATGACATTTGAATCGTGTTATCCAAACCTTATGTGTTTCAGCTTTCATTTTCTCTGTATGAATAAAATCAAAGAGATGTGTTAAGACTGCCTGTTCGTGCTATTTTATGCATATAATGCTTATGAGTATACCGTATATGTTTTTTGCATTACGTGAGCTTAGAATTATAAGGTTCTATCTCCGTTCAGGGTAGTTCAGAGATATTGAGCGTCAAAGTTTTTACATTCCATTATGTTTTGTGAGATGGAACCTTTGTATTTTATGAATTACTAACTCAAAAATGTCAACATTTTAAAAATAACACCACACAGGCATTAATAAACACCTAATGGATCAGATTATGTAAAAAAACTCAATTTTGACAAAAATGGAGATAGAACCTTATAATTCTAACGTCACGATTAGTCAATAACAATATGCACGCGTGAATATCAATATGGGTTTTCAACATTCAGTACAATAGACAGACCACATACGATATCAGATTAAGAGGAGTTCCTCCTGTATGCCTGGAGAACATCAAACGTACCCCCCTCGAATGTCATTTGGTACAATCGGAATGCTGGCAAACACATCCAGTTTTGATCTGACTGTATTCTTTGTCATTCAACCAAGATTAAAGACAACGTTTTAGTATGGAACTTAGTATGTATAGGCTTTATATTATAACACTGCAGTTAAATGAATGTGGTGATCCGTATAGCTTTTTGTTTTGTTTATGAAGTTATTTTAAGTTATGTGTGTCCCCTGTAACATTCCGTTAATGGTTTGGTCCACCGTTAGGCCTCTGCAGTAGGGAGTGTTGTTGGACGGAATCCCGCAAGTTTCACATGACTTTATAGGTGGATTTGGTCAATTTAAACTCGAAAAAAACTCGATTTGTCCATATGAATAGCTAGTTGGCTAGCTAATTATTTTATCTATCGACGCGAGATATAGATTAAGTAGTTTTGGGGCGTGGTACACAAGTAGAAGTTTGGCATCTTAGCTGAGTGGAGCTCCGAGCCTCAGAGCTGATGATGCCGACCCTTCGGGACAGCACCATGTCCCACCCCGGGGACAACCCCACACAGGTCCGGGTGAAAGCCTACTATAAAGGGTAAGTTCAAGGCTATGGGTTATTTACAGTCAAATACGTTAATTGTTGATAACTGAGGTTCAATGTTGCTGTTAGCCAGCCAGCCAACTAGCTAGCTAGCTAAGCTAACTGTTAGCTGATCAACTTGACAAGTGAAACTATCCAGACATGTAACAGACATGGAGACTTAGCCTAGCTAGCTAATGCTAACGATAGCAAAATGTTAGCTGTGTGTAGCCAGCTAAGTTCTGTTGTTCGCTGTCTCGATCATATGAAATCCATTCATTGTTGTACTGTTCTATAGCTTAGCTACTAGCTGGCAGGGCTTCTTTAAGTGGTCTCATCAGAAGGCTTGGTGGTATGGCTCATACTGGACTGTCTGTAGGTCCTATGTGCTGGTAGCTAGCTGCTAGCTCAGTTGACAGCTTGTCAATGGTCCAACACACTTTTGACAACTTGTGAGGTTTTATATTGGGCACCATGGAATGAAGCACTGACACAACGTTATTCCTCCGAGTTACCATTAGCATGTACATTATGCTTGGACAATCAGTATAAATCCACTAGGTGTGTGTGTGTGTGTGTGTGTGTGTGTGTGTGTGTGTGTGTGTGTGTGTGTGTGTGTGTGTTACAGTGACTGCAACAAATACACTGCTATAGGTCCACTAGGTGTGTGTGTGTTACAATCAGTATAAATTCATATACAAACTACTCAACCAAGCCAATATAATCCTGTCTTCCTGCAAAACAACCTGCCCAGTTCCAGAGGAATCTTGCCTTTAGTTCGGTGAACAACTGACAGAGAGACAATAGTTTCTTCCTAGCAAAGTTCATACATAGCCAAACGTTCATAAATGGAGAAGAGAAACTCACTTGAAAGTTGTGTTGGAAACATATTGAACATTAAAATGCCATTGTCTGTTGAGACTATAAACAACCGGACAGAGAGTAATAATATCATTTTTCAATTTACAACTAAGCTTATAGCTGCCGCCTACCCATATCATAGTTTCATGAATTTCATCCATTTTAAACATTTCATTTCATTTTTTTTCTGAGTGGGGGCAGTCCCACTCATATTTTTCTTTTTCTTTTATTGACAGATATAGTAGAGATTATGACAGGAAGGATGGGTGAGAGAGAGAGAGAGAGAGAGAGAGAGAGAGAGAGAGAGGAGGGATGACATGCAGGACATGTCCCCGGCCGGAATCGAACCGCGGACCCTGCGGTTACATGGTCAGCACTTAACCCGCTACGCCACCTAAGCGCCCCTGGCACATCACCGTTTTGGGGGGTATCTTAAAAAGAAGGTTTGATCAGAAAGAGTGAAGTGTTCGAAGATGGAAAGGATTTTGTCACCGAGGTGTTGCCATGGCACTCCTTACATGATGAAGCCTGTGGTTGTAGTTCACCCAAGACTTGACAAACGTGTATTACAAGTAACTTCTGCCAGACCTGTTGTATTTCCCATCTCACTCTTGTCGTCACACACCCCGCAAGCAGTGTATTGTCTCTGGTGCTTCTCAAAACAAAACCATCGAAAATATTTATGAGACAGCTGCACTGGAATGTCAACTATGTTGAGAATGTGGGATACGTCTCAGCCAAGTGCACTGATGGGCTAGTGGGCTACACACCATTGCAGCTAAATTAGCATAGTCGTTCGATACACTTGCCCATTTGAGAAGAAACAAGTGAATACAACAGGAGTCGCACAACTTTATGTAACAGAATTGTGTCAAGATTTATCCTATGTCTGTCCTGTTCTCTGTATTAAACTGTCCAACCCTGACCAGTTACAGACAGAAGAGAAAGCACTGCGGTCCAGGATCTCTGGGTTCCCATTCACAGAGACTGTAGTCAGCCAAGGCCAGCGGCACCCAGTGTGGTGTCAGGCAGTAGCAGTCTCAGACTGTCGTTTGTCTTCATTACTGTAAGTGATAAGAAGTGTAGTAGTGGTTGTAGAATGCTCACCAGATGGCTGGATGGAAACAGATACTGGATTACATTTGTATTTACATTTGAGACATTTAGCAGACACGTTTAACCAAAGCAACTTACAACAAACTACATATGTCTAAGTGAATCATCTATACATCAGTCATGATAAGACAAACAAATCTATGCTAGGACCAGGGGTCTGTAGCTGTATAATCTACAGTCACTTGACCTTTCAAGAATGGAACATGACTCTACAGAAAAAAACGAAATGTTTAAAATGGATGAAATTCATGAAACTATGATATGGGTAGGTGGCGGCAGCTATAAGCTTAGTTGTAAATTGAAAAATGATATTATTACTCTCTGTCCGATTGTTTATAGTCTCAACAGACAATGGCATTTTAATGTTCAATATGTTTCCAACACAAGTTTCAAGTGAGTTTCTCTTCTCCATTTATGAATGTTTGGCTATGTATGAACTTTGCTAGGAAGAAACTATTGTCTCTCTGTCAGTTGTTCACCGAACTAAAGGCAAGATTCCTCTGGAACTGGGCAGGTTGTTTTGCAGGAAGACAGGAGGATTATATTGGCTTGGTTGAGTAGTTTGTCCCTTTCCACTTTGCAAGCACTGCCTGGCCTGCCAGTCTTCAATAGCAGCTCTCTGCATCAGTGCACTTGGTTTTGTTAGGAGTAAGAGAAGCCTTTTACATGATGTATTTTAACCAGCGAATGCCCCAAGCACATTATAAAATAGATAGACACACAAAGCTGTACAGCCCTCCATCCCCCGTTTCTCTGACCATTGCAATACAATGGTGATAACTAGTCAGTGTCTTTCAGTGTGCACGAGTGTCAACAGTGCATGGGATATGTAGTCTTATATGGGGTATTTCTGTGAATGACATACTGCCCAATGGTTTGTTATGCATTGAAGTTCTAGATGAAAACGACGTTTTTTTATTATCTGTTTTTTAAATATGTTTTTTTAAGGCATTTCTGCTTTATTGGGACGGAGACAGTAGAGATTTACAGGAAGGATGGCTGAGAGAGAGGAGGGATGACATGTCATGTAGGATATGTCGATGGCCAGAATCGAACCAGGGACCTTGCGATTATGCGGTATGCGCATTAGTGTGCTATACGCCACTAAGCGCCCTCACGACTTGTGTTTGTGTGAGCCACTCTGTACTCTACCACATCGGTAGTGCACGTGACTGCAGCTTTGTCTCCCTGCACCGGTGGTGAGTGACTGAAGCTCAGTGGCGGTGTACAAGGGGGCTGCTGTGTTGCTTGGAGACTGTAAGCATCCTCTACTCAGCTCACCTTGACACACTGACACCCTGGCAGGGTAGGGGCGGGGCGCCACAACGGGGCCAGTTCAGGTTCATGGGAAAGGACTGGTGCCTTGGGTGGGTGGTGTGAGGGGGGGGGGCGCGCGGACTCTCCATACCCCCCAGCAATGACAGAGAGATGGATCACCTAGGTGTGATTCCTGGGGAGGCACCCTGACCCTCTCCCTTGCTTGAGCGCTCAGCAGTGACGAATGCACTCTTGCTCGGAAGATGGGGGGAGGGCAGGGTTTTTAATGGGTTATTTAGAAACTGGGGGCCAGGATACCTCTCCCCGCCTTTTTAATCTTCTTTAACAAGCTTCATATAGGGCCAGTACAGTGAAAGGAATGTCATTTCTAGGTGGAATGCCATTTCTCCCCTCTTACTCATCAGGGCAGAGCGACTGGCCAGCCCACTTCATCTGTATGACTCCCTTAGTGAAATCCCCACCGCCCCATCTCCAGGTACCCCAGGGCATTTAATTGGTTAGAGTTTTTTTTTAGCCCCCCTGTCTGTGCCAATAGACAGATTTCTATGAGGCTATTCACTGTTTCCCCACAGGATTTTGTGAGTCTGTGGTGGGTAGACCTAGACCACGTATCCCAATAAACTGTCAGAGTGGGAGATCCTTTGCCGAAGCAACGCCGGAGATCTTTCATGTTGTTATGAGAAGTGTCAAAAATATTCGGTTCGCTATGAGACTGTGGCGGGACAGATTATGCCGGGGCCGCCACAGTCTCTTGGTAATTAATGGGAATCACTGCTATTGCCTAGCGCCAGTTTCCAGCAGCGCAGCCCTGCTCAGTGTAACAGAGTAGGCCCGCTGCAACAGCAGACCCTTTGTTGGAGCGGCGATTAGGTAAACTTTAACCACAGTGTAGTAGCGAGGTGTTTAATGAAAAGCCACCGTCTCAGGTTAGGTTACATGGAGTGAGTCGACTGGCTGGCGTGAGGACAGGCTCTGTGTTTGGCCAGCGGAGGAGCCGGTATTGTGAGTGTGTGTGCGGACGTATGTGGAAGCCCCAAGGTGTCCTCCTGCTCTCCTGTCTGCTGCTAGAGGAGGACGTGGAGGAGGCCCAGCTGGGACCCAGACGTCCGTGGGAGCGTCCTGTCAATGATTAACACAAACACAATGTGGAGGAAGGGACAGAAACTTGGAGAGAGTATCAGGCAATTTTCGGGCCTGCTAATAAATAATAATATCCTGCATGTCGTGTCGTCGTCCCCTGGCTCTCACCTATCCTTCCTGTCAAATCTCTACTGACTCAAAGACCTGGATGAGGAGGAGTTTAGTCCTAACATGTGAGACCAGCACTATGGGCTCACCTGAGGCACAGTGTCTTTATTGCGGGCACTGTAACACACACACACACACACACACACACACACACACACACACACACACCTAGTGGACTTAGAGCAGTGTCTTTATTGCAGTCACTGTAACACACACACACACACACACACACCTAGTGGACTTATAGCAGTGTCTTTATTGCAGTCACTGTAACACACACACACACCTAGTGGATTTATAGCAGTGTCTTTAGTGTGCCCTCAGTCCTGATGACAGTGGACTGCGGTGCATCGCTAGTGCTCTCTGTGTTGACCTGGCCTTGTGCTGTTGTGGATGTCCTTGAGTGTGTGTGTGTGTGGGGGGGGGGTTCACTCTGGGGGTTCGGTTTTATCACCCCTCCGTAAAGAGTACCCGCTGATGGGATTGGGGTCCCTTTGATGATGGCAGTAAAGAGAACGAGAGGGTTCTGCCCTCAGGGGTCAGTCTGGCTGTGATACTCTCTCTCTCTCTCTGGCTGTCCGCTTGTCTTGCTCTCTCCCACACTCTCTCCTTCGGCCTCTCTTTCTGCCACGCACACTTCTCTCTCCCCACTCTCTCTCTCTCTCTCTCTCTCCTCCACCCCCCCCTTTCCTCCTCCTCCGAGACACCCAGGTGTAAAGCACAAAGGCCCTGTCGCCTGTGCAGCTGTAAAACAGCCGGGCGGTCTGCCTCGTAAACACACCGTCATTGGGCAAAGGGCGCCAGGAGCCGAGCGCTGGCCGATCCATCCCACTCTCCTTCAGAGGTGGTCACGTGACGACCGGGCCTCCCCCCCCCCCCCCCCCTCTCTGTCACTCACCTGCAGGCCCCCCTAGAGAACCTCCTACTGGGGTTGTTGATGGATGTTGCAGGGGTAATTATAGCTGAAGTGATGGTAGTGGGTTATGGGGGCCAGAGGGTGGATGGGCAATAGCAGTGTTTGCTGTCTCTGTGCTTTCCTCTGTTCTCTCTCTCTCTCTCTCCCTCTTTCTCTCGCCCTCATGTTGCTATGCTACCCTGCCTTCTCTTTGACTCTTCTCTTACACTACCCGACTCAGTCCACTCACTGCTTTACTGTGTCACGTCAGAACTGCTTAAAGGAATAGTACGAGTGTGATACATTGTCTTTTTTTTTTATGCATGTAGCATTCTGTGAGCGATACAAAAAAGTACAACGTTGTATAGGTCATACAGCTCATTGTGTTGTTTCAGGTGTGTGAGAGAGAGAGAGCGTCTGCGTGTGTCGTCCCTCACTGTATGTCTCACCTCTCTCCTCACAGGGACATCATGATCACACACTTCGAGCCCTCCATCTCCTTCGAGGGCCTGTACGGCGAGGTCAAAGACATGTGCTCCATGGACAACGACCAGGTCTTCACCATGAAGTGGATCGACGAAGAAGGTTTGCCCTCTTTCTCTTCTCCTCTCCTCTCCCCTTCTCCTCTCCTTCCCCTTCCTACTCATCCATCCACCCACCTTATCCATCCACCCCACGCGTGTTCACCGTCTGCGGACATCCGCACCGACCTGTGATGTCACTCTGGCCAAAACAATGGAAATCTGTGAGATTTGCAACAGACACTTTAAAAAATAAAAATAAAAGTTTTATGGGAGGTGTCTGGATCCCCGCGCAGACTCGTCCTCATTGATGCCCACTATTACGCAATTTCTTCCCTGTGGACCCATGTGGACTTTTAGGTGTGCCGGCCTCTGAGTCTCTGCCTCCGTGCTATGTAGTTGTTAGTCATGAGGGTCATGCTGTCATAGCAGAGACGGGAGACGTCAAGTTGTTCAGGGAAACGGTCAAGCGGCCTAATTTAACGTCTCATAATTCACCAGTGATATATCTCCTGTCGACGCAGCACAGCCTAAAAAAAAAAAAGTTCTAAATCTCCTTAATGACGTCATCTCAGCTTGAGCTGGTTTCCTCCCCCACACACCCACTCACACTCCCACACACTCAATTAACGTCTGTTCTAAACCGGGAACAGCCAAGTACATCCACATCAATCGACAGTCGACACACACACACACACACACACACACACACACACACACACACACACACACCTACACCCTCACTCGCACTCCCACACACTCGTCACCCAAGTACTTTCGCTAATAGAAGTCTTAGTCGATATTAGAGGAAGTTAACTGTAAAGAGACACTCTCAGACACTCTGTTGTGGTAGATCTGTCTTTGGCACCCTGTGAGGAGGGACCAGAGAGTTTGTCGCTACATGACAGCTCTCACTCAACTAGCTCTTGAACCCCCCCTTCACAACGCTGCCAGTACATCATCGCCCTGTGTATTTTCCCTTCCACCACTACTGATGGTGTGTTAGCTCACATCACTAAGCAGGTACACAAATATTGCAATCTCTTTCCCTCTGTCCTGAACACACCGTAACCCCGATGCCCTCCTCTCTATCTTAGTTAATGACCTCACGGTTAGAGCAGTCCCGTGCCCTGCTGGCTACTGTGTGTGTGTGTGTGTGTGTGTGTGTGTGTGTGTGTGTTAGTCATAGCTGTGTGTCATCTCCCTGAGTCTCTCTCTCTCTCTCTCTCTCCCTCTCCCTCAGTGAGAGGTTGTGCTGTCTTGACGTCACTGGCTCCAGTACGCCGGAGGCTTCAGTTGTTGGACCTGACCTCTGTTGCACGTGCAAGGAGTGACTTGTGACGCTCTTGTCCACTGTCACTATTGTCACCACTCTCACACTGTGCTGTAGCCTGTCTCATAGAGAAATCAACATTTTATTGAACTTTTATTTGTCCAGGGCGACACACTTGAGACTGTGGTCTCTTTTGCAGGGTGTGACCTGTTGACGCTACAAACACGATTACAAAACAGGGAAAAAAACTACAAAATACACACTTTAATCAATCAAAACAAGAGTGTGCCTCTGCAAGCTGGTCCCTAACCAGCGAGTGTAGAGAACCACTGCTCCAACCTCAGTCTACCCTGAAGATAGACACCCATGGGACATTGGACATTGGGAAAAGAGGCAAGCCTCAGAGAGTGGGAGTAAAGGAGGTTCCTTCTATAAATTCTATTTCTATGTCCTCTCTCCTCTCAGGTGACCCCTGCACAGTGTCCTCACAGCTGGAGCTGGAGGAAGCCCTGCGTCTCTATGAGCTCAACAAAGACTCTGAGCTCATCATTCATGGTAAGCCTATATAACTACCGCTAGTGAAGACACACAGCCATGCCCACGTGTGTGTGTTTTTTTTCTACACGGTATGCAGTGTTCTCAATGTTAATCCAGAGGTCAGAACAGAGGAGATATGGAGTATTTGATTGACAGGGATGTAAATGTACACTAGTAAACCACCAGGGCAGAGAGGGTTGTTATGTGTATGGTTTAGTTTAATCAAGACTAGAGTGATGGGAGAGGGTAGAGGTCAAGAGCAAGGCTGATGAGGGTGGAGGGGAGGGGGCGCAGGGGGTCGCCGGGGGGGTGCTTGTTAATGAGAGAGGGTCCGCTCTACCCCACGACTCACCTCTGACTCACTCTCTCACTCATCTCTCTCACACACACAGCGTGACTTCCTTAATGCACAGGCACGTAACTTGGAGTTTGTGTACACACACAGTCGTGACAGACAGTTAACTAAAGAGGAATTGATATTAGAGGTACAGAGTCAATATATGTAGCAAAGCAAACACTGCTGCATTCGTGTACTTGTATAGTAACCGTAACTTAACAATACACACACACACACACACACACACACACACACAATAATAATATTGTTGTCTGTCTTTCAGTATTTCCCTGTATTCCAGAGAAGGCTGGCATGCCTTGCCCGGGAGAGGACAGTAAGTCTAGTCTACCTCTTGACCCTTATGTGCACCTCTCTTTAAAAAGACTCATTGTCTCTCATCCAGTTCACCGTGCAGCAGCACACACACTACGAGAGCTATGCAAAGAAAAATCGATACAGCTTGTAGGTTGTATTTTCGCTTCAATAAATATATGTACCGCGATGTAGTATTATATACTTTATTAAGTATGGTATCGGAAGGTTCCGTGGCAATACCCAGCCCTGCACTTTGTTGTAAGAGTTTCTTGTTTGGAAAATAATCAAATAAAATAAAACATTTATAGTTTCTCCACCCCCACACACGCACACACACACACACACACACAAACACACACACACTGGTTCCCTCAACGCCTCTATCCCTCCTCCTCAGAGTCCATATACCGGCGCGGAGCACGGCGCTGGAGGAAGCTCTACTACGCCAACGGCCATGCGTTCCAGGCCAAGCGCTTTAACAGGGTGAGCAACGACCTCCACCTCCTCTCGATGGTCTCTGAGGACTGGCAGAGATAGGAGTTACATGTCTCAAAGGCCTCAGCCCATAAATAACCATACACTGGTTTAAATTCACCATACTCGTATAGCCTAGGATAAGTATGTTATCTTAGGAAAAAGCCAAAGGCAGTGAGTTGAGGGTGTCTGTGTCATATAAAATGGATTGCTTTGTCTGATTTGTGTGTTCTCTCTCTCTCTCCTGTTCTAGCGGGCTCACTGTGCCATCTGCACCGACCGGATCTGGGGACTGGGTCGTCAGGGCTACAAATGCATCAACTGCAAACTGCTGGTCCACAAGAAGTGCCACAAACTGGTCACTGTGGAGTGTGGCAGGCAGATGATCCAGGTGGGGATTCGGAGGACAAGTCAAGCTCACCTCTCCCGGTGTAGCCAGTGGGGAAATGGACTCCTGTTAGACTGGATGCACCGTGGTCACTTTTCCCCTCATCATTTCTCAATGTCTTGTCTCCTTCCCAGGAGCCAATCATGGGGCCAGGTCCAGGACACTCTCCATTAGAACATCCTGATCAGCCAGGTAACTAACACACACACACGCACACACACACACACACACACACACACACCTCACAAACGCTTTATATATTCAGACGCCTCTCTAAACTATAGACGGCAGAACTGAAGATATAGCAGAATGAATCTGCATGGAATATACCCAACCAAAGTGAGATTGAAGGAAGTGGACAAAACACCCAAATGCAAACACAAAGACCGCATACAAGAACCACTGAACACATTTAGGCCATAGGGCATTGACTCTGTGTGAATGCAGACCAACTTTGACCTCAGCAGCTTGGTCCTGCCACCAGTTAATAAGCTGCGCTGAGTTTTGGACAGATGTTAAGTCCTGTCAGGTGGTCGGGTGGCTGACAAGAGTGAGAAGGCTTAGGGCCACCATCACCACTCTGCTTAGAGAAACCTGATTCCTCGCGTCCTCTCCTCTGTCCTTCACTAGCGTCCTACTAGGCTTGGGCGGGCTTCCAAATTGTTATACCGATAAACCGTCTCCAAATAAAAGCGCGATTTGCGTTTAAACCGCGGTTTTGAGTATCATGACTATCATTTTTTCACACAACGACAAAAATGTGCCTATAGCCTCCAGTAGGCATATCAAATAATAACAAAATAAGAAAAACGGCAGTAACGGAAATGGGCATAAAAGCGTATCCTACAACGTTAGGCTGTTCTTCATGCCTATTCTATTATTTTATTTTTTTACAAGAACAAGCAAGTTTTGTGCAGGCTGCAGCAGGGCACGTAACAGTCTGGGCATGCACTGCACAGTCAAGTCTTGTTGTTTGCCTCGGTCATTATCGTTAG
Source organism: Nansenia antarctica (assembly GCF_963989245.1). Lineage (NCBI taxonomy): Eukaryota > Metazoa > Chordata > Actinopteri > Argentiniformes > Microstomatidae > Nansenia > Nansenia antarctica. The sequence goes on along the minus strand of NC_137686.1, from coordinate 19,393,974 downwards.
ACAGCGTCACCGGTATTGCTATATTATTGCTATATAAAGCTACGCTCCTGTTGTTTCAACAGCTCTTTATAGAACATTTTCCGCTGTTCCATCATATCACGCACCTGTGTTAAGTCACATTGTCCGTCTCCATTGCTTCAAGTTTGGTATAGTTCACTGGTTGTGGTTCTCAGGTAATAATAATAATTATTATTATTAATTCATGAAATGTATATAGCGCTTTTCCGAGGCTCAAAGACGCAGGTGTAAAAAGTTGAACAATAGGACAAAATAGTAATCCAATGTAACTCGTAGATTGGCGAGAATAACAGCGTACAGAACGTAGCTAGAACGTTAAGTTCTAAACGTTTTGGAGAGTTGTGAACACACGCCTCATGGTCTGAACGAAAGTCACGTATAAATGGAAGAGGAAGTGAAGAGAAAGAGGGCCACTCTTAAGGCGTTCTTAATGCGATTATTATAGCAATTTATGACGGTATTGACAAAAAAAACGTTGCTATTTTTGAATACCGAGGTTTATGGTTTAACTGAAAATCTGCTCAACCCTACTTCCTACTCTAATTTAATTGGAGGAGAAGATCTAGGTTCCTCTCCTCAGATCAACTTAAATTGGCAGAAACACATTTCAAGCGCTGGTGTGAGTGGGTTGTGCTGCCTAGGAGCTGTCAGGGCTGTGAAGTATGTGAGACTGTCTCTCACTCTGTCTCTCACTCTCTCAGGCCCTCAAAACAAAGACTCCAGAGAGAGCTTGACTTATGACGGAGAAGAGAAAGAGGTGAGTACCCAGATGGAGTGTGAATCTCCGTCTGTCAGTCGTGTGTGTGCGTGTGTGTGCGTGTGCGTGTGTGTGTGTGTGTGTGTGTGTGTACTGTATGTGTGTATGTGTGTATGTGTGTGTGGGCAGCTGTTATCTCTTACCTCTACTTTATGTTTGCGGTTTGTAGAACGCTGTTATAGACTATAGTTAATAGCGGTTACAGGTCAGGCAGATGCCGTGTGTGTGTGTGTGTTTGTCTGTGTCTGTGTGTGTGTGTGTGTGTGTGTGTGTGTGTGTGTGTGTGTGTGTGTGTGTGTGAGAGAGCGAGAGGGCAGGCATGCAGATGCAGGCACCCTCGCAACGGCGTTATTGATTTCCTGCGGTGGAGCTATTAAAGTAACCTTTCAACACAGCTCACCTCCAGGGCCTGATTAACAGCCTGTACAGCCACCCCACAGCACAAGGGAGGGTTGGAGAGATACAGATGAAGAAAGAGAGATGTAGAGATAGAGGGAGCTTATGGATTTTATACTTGGACCAAGGGGAAGGATGACAACAGTTGTTGATTGGGGGAAGTGGTGGTGGCAACCCCTCTGTGGGCCTCACGCCTGTCTGTCTGTCAGCCTGCCTGCCTGTCTGTCTGCCTGCCTGCCTGCCTGTCTGTCTGTCTGCCTGTCTGTCTGCCTGTCTATCTGCCTGTCTGTCTGTCCTGCCTGCCTGTCTGTCTCTGTCTGCCTGTCTGTCTCTGCCTGTCTGTCTGCCTGCCTGCCTGCCTGCCTGCCTGCCTGCCTGCCTGCCTGCCTGTCTGCCTGTCTGCCTGTCTGCCTGCCTGTCTGTCTGTCTGTGTGTCTGTCTGTCTGCCTGTCTATCTGCCTGTCTATCTGCCTGTCTATCTGCCTGTCTATCTGCCTGTCTGCCTGTCTATCTGCCTGTCTGTCTGTCAGCCTGCCTGACTGACTTCTGACTCTGTGTCCGTCCTCCAGGCGAGGAGCAGCAGAGACACGGGGAAGTCGGCGTCCAGTCTGGGCCTGGTAGACTTTGACCTCCTGCGGGTCATCGGGAGAGGCAGCTACGCTAAGGTGCTGCTGGTGCGGCTGAAGAAGACGGAGCGTATCTACGCCATGAAGGTGGTCAAGAAGGAGCTGGTCAACGACGACGAGGTAAAGTGGCCTTTGGATAGGGATTATGCACACACACATGCACGCAGTTACACACGCGCACACGCACACAGTTACCTCCACACCGAGCGTCATACAAAATGAATTCATCAATAAAATAGTCATATCATTATGTCTGAACATTCACCACTGATTTCAATAGAGACATGGACCTGAACAGAACCATGTAGTCATAGTAACCGCTGTTTGTTAACGTAATTAAACAAATAAATAAACCCCTCTAGACCGCAGTCGCTTGCCTCCATAAGGTGGTGTACAAATCACAACTCATCTGAATTGATCTGGATGTACACATTTAATAACACCTTCAGCAGCGGAAAAGTGAGTCGTCGGCCAAGCCCTGAGTCGATGCACTTAGTGTGATTGACAAATTGACAAGCGCTTCTTGATCGATCCTCTGTGATCTGCCCCGTCCCTGCTGTCAACCTGAGCCGCTTCCCAGCCTGTGCTATTATCTACCTGTCAATACAGACCCGTTCAGCCGCTCTAACTCTATCTCACACTCACTATCTTCCTCTCTCTTTTTTTTCTTCTTTCTTTGTTCTCATGAGATGGTGGATTGATTGTTCGATATGTGCTTAGTTGGCTCTGTGTTTTAAGAGCTCTAAAGTATATCGAAATGATCCCTGATCCCTTACTCTGTGTGTGTGGTGTGTGTGTGTGTGTGGTGTGTGTGTGTGTGTGTGTGGGGTGTGGTGTGTGGTGTGTGTGGTGTGGTGTGGTGTGGTGTGGTGTGTGGTGTGTGGTGTGTGGTGTGTGTGGTGTGTGTGGTGTGTGTGGTGTGTGTGGTGTGTGTGGTGTGTTTGGTTGTGTGTGTGTGTGTGTGTGTGTGTGTGTGTGTCTGTGTGTTTGTAGGACATCGACTGGGTCCAAACAGAAAAGCATGTGTTTGAGCAGGCCTCCAATCATCCCTTCCTGGTGGGGCTCCACTCGTGTTTCCAGACAGAGAGCAGGTGAGAATTACAGCTTTCTCACACGGGGCAAATCCTCATACACTCCCTCTCACACAGCAGGGAACCCAGTTACATGACCATGGGACATTTGGTGCTAAATTCAGCTTGTTTCACTCCTCTACCCTGGAAATCAATAATTTTCCCAGAATTCAATTTACCAAAAACAAACATGAAAGATACCGTTTTCCTTGTGGCCGGATTCAAAGAAACATTGGAACAAGTTTAAACAGACTGTTGTTGTTATTCTCTCTGTCTCTCTGTCGTAGGCTCTTCTTTGTCATTGAGTATGTGAACGGGGGAGACCTGATGTTCCATATGCAGAGACAGAGGAAGCTTCCAGAAGAACATGCCAGGTAAGTCTCACGGGTCTCCCCAGGGGTTTTGAACAAGGATGGCATTATCAAAACCGACCCACATTTATTCATGTCAAAATGCACAAAAACATTCAGCTGAAAATGAACTGGGGAACTTAAAAACGTATTACTGTCTTACTTTTAGCAATGATGTCTTTGGTGATCAAAGATGGCGACTGTCATTTGTTGCTGTTTGTTGTTGAGTGAGATCCCAATGCATTTCACCGTCAATTACGGCTGTATGCGATGTACGTGACACATACGATTTGATTTGATTACTAAATATCAGTTTAATTTTCTCTGAAATGTTTACCTTGAGTCAGGGGCCCTTTTACATTGTTTAGGGCAGGGGTCCCCAAACTTTTTTCTGTGAGGGCCACATAATTTTTCCTTTCTGTGATGGGGGGCCTGGGTCGGTCTCTAACATAAAATAATATGGAACAGAGTGGAACGGTGTGAAATGGAGGCGGTTGCGCAAAGCAATTGCGCGCAGGAGAGCACTGGTGGATGCAAACAAAGTCTAAACAGTTGAATTTGGATGGAATTTATACCTATAGTGATATGTCAATGAAATATAATCTGTTTTACAGTCTGATACATGAGGGAGGACCCTCATCATACACGGGGGGGACCCATGAAGCAGGGCTGTCTGGGGGTCCTTAAACATCAAACACTTAATTTCTTTCATTCTGGTGAATTTAGATGCACCAATTTGTGCCCTTTCTGCATCAATTTATGGTGGAAATGTCATTATTTATGTAAAGGAAAACACAATATTCAGGCACCAGATTATCATTCAAAATGTAATGTAATATAATGCAATATAAGGCTCTCAGGCATTCTGTACTTTCAAATATGTATTCTCCTTGAGCAGTCAACATCAACTATCAGCTATTTCGCTAGCAAACACGAAAGCTAACTTATTTGCGAAAGAGCGCCCTCACCACCACGTCGGCGCAATGCCGCAATTGCAGTTAGAAATGACAAATCCACCGAGTGCAACACTTGTAGAAAATACGACCGTCAGAGTTTTGTTGAGAGCTGGAGGCGGCTAGAAATATGATTCATATCATTGATTCATATCATTGTTGAATGTACCGCATTCTGTGGGCGGGTGAAACTAACTAATAATGTTATTAATGAAAATAGTTTATAACTAAGGGACATTTTAATTTGAAAGCCAACCTTTAATATCAAATACAGATAGATGAAAGCACAGGTGGGTATACCTGCTGGGCATTGCTGCCTGTCGCACCTCAGACGGTGCCAGTGGGCTGACTGCAGGGTCGTCAGCCGGGAGCCACCCTTCACTGATATGATTAAAACATATATTTTTTTTTTTTCAAAATATGTTTCTGGCATTGTTGAGAGTGTGTGGGGGCGACGTTGTTCAAAGGGCCGGTCCAAGTGTGGGGGTGGGCCGTGTCCGGCCCGCGGGCCGTAGTTTGGGGACCCCTGGTTTAGGGGAACCCCGAGTCTCCCTGACAGGCAGATCACCCTGATCGTTATGCCGTATTGATGGGCTCAGCTTTGAACGAGCATCATTTGGCTTACATGTTTTGTCTCTCTTTTGTACTGATGTGTCAAAGTGAGCTGAGTTTCACCGTTTATTTGTTTTCGTTCTCTCAGATTTTACTCAGCAGAAATCAGCCTGGCGTTGAATTACCTCCATGAGCGTGGCATAATCTACAGAGACCTGAAACTGGACAACGTGCTGCTGGAGTCCGAGGGACACATCAAACTCACAGACTACGGCATGTGCAAGGTGCGTGTCGAGATATCGGCCAAGACGGCCTACTGAAAACCAGCATATTTCCCTGGATAATTGTATAAAAAAGTATTATATACAGTGTTGTGAAGGCCCACAGTTTAGTGCCAGTTTAGTTTCCCCAAACCAGCCCTATTTTTGCCCCTAGTATTTCCTTTGTTATTTTCTATACAATTATATACGTTTCGTGAAGTATATGTATTATTCTTGTAATGTTTTATGCATATGTTTGATGACGTAGTATCCGGGGTGTGTCTGTGACCCGGATGCTACGTTCGGTGGTGGTATATAAGAGACGGAAGGGCGGAGTCAGTCAGAGTGTGTGTAGAGAAGCCGAACGAGAGAGAACTAGAACGAGAGAAGCAACGAAGCCGATCTAAGATGGCGGATTCAGCAGCGAGCACACCGTGCAGCAACTGAAGACGCCAGGAAAAGCGATTCTTGAGTGAGCCACTGTAGCCTGTTGGTTGTGTTCCCGTTGGACCGTCTTGCCAGCGGCCGGCTGTTCACCGTGGGACCAAGCGGGACGCCAGCTGGACATTAATCGTCGTCTCCACGAGCAAACACAGACTCCAGCGGAGCTTCAACGCGGACCACTTCGTCGACGCACATGCCAGTCAACCAGGCCTCGACGCGCACCACGCCACTGGACTATAGGCCTGTTCAGGCCAGAGACTGTCAGTGAGTGATTGAGAGTGTGTGTGGCCGGCCGGGTGGGAATGTATATATGGGGATGTATACAACCGTCGTGTAATAAATGTGTTGTTCATCTGTAATACCGTGTGTTAGTTGTTTGTAGCTTCAATGCTAATGCTAGTTGTTTGTAGCGCTAATGCTAATGCTAGTTGTTTGTAGCGCTAATGCTAATGCTAGTTGTTTGAAGGCTAATGCTAATGCTAGTTCTCTTGCTAATGCTAACGACCTTAACTGCTAGTCTAACGGTTTGCTGTCGCCCCCTGCCTGTATCCTCTTATACTGCCTATTTAGCTCCCTTAGTTAGATAACCAGCCCTTTCCTAAAAGTATACAGTCCTTTTCAGCTACTCCCTGACTACAATTGGTCCTTCGAGCCGGATTGGTAGTGTAGTGATAGCATGGCTGAGCGCAGCCAACCAGACCAGACCGTTACCCCCCCTTCTCCGCCCCCTGAGCCAGAGCCACGACCACAGAGAGTCCCGCGGTTGCCTCCGAGGTTACAGGAGTATGAGCTTGAGCTTGAAAGCTCACTGAGTGGTAGCGAGGAGCGCACTCCACGGGATACAGTGGTCGGAGAGGCCGAGGTGTCCGCCGGCGAGCAGGTGGCTAGCACTGAGACAGCCCTCAAAGAGCACCAGCCTGAGGATGAGATGGCAGAACCGCAGGGTTTTGCCGTGGAAACGGAAGAACAGGAAGGAGAGGCCCGGTCCGACAGCGCCTGCGGGCGGAAGAGGGAGGGCCTCAGCCTTAACGATCTGCCTCCCAGTACGGCGCGCTCGAGACCTAGCTCCTGCCGCTCAGTGGCTTCCTACCGGTCCAGGGCTTCCGTGGGCAGTTCTGCCTCTGGGGCGGATAGCCTGCACTCCAGAGGGAGTGGTGCCGCGCTGTCCGAATATATGCGCCAACAGGCCGAGATGGCGTTAGAGCGGGAGCGCCAACAGGCCGAGACGGCGTTAGAGCGGGAACGACTCCAGTTCGAGCGTGAACGCCTCCAGCGCCAGGAGGCGCTAGAACGCGAACGCCTCCAGATGAACGGAGCGGAACGCGCGGCGGAGAGACAGCGCCAGGAGGCGCTAGAACGTGAACGCGCGGCGGAGAGACAGCGCCAGGAGGCGCTAGAACGTGAACGCTTCCAGATGGAGCGCGACCGCCTCCAGACGGAGAGACAGCGCCAGGAGGCGCTAGAACGTGAATGCCTCCAGCGCCAGGAGGCGCTAGAACGGGAACGCTTCCAGATGGAGCGCGACCGCCTCCAGATGGAGGGGGCGGAACGCGCGGCGGAGAGGCAGATGGCGAGAGAGCAACTGCACGCAGAGAAGATGGAGGAAATGATGCAGACCATGCGCGACGTGTGCATCAGCAGAACTCCGTCGGCCTGTAGCTCCAGAGTATCATCCGCACGGCCCTCTCGAGTGCCATCTCCTGAACCCCCCGCCGATGGCTCCATGACCCCCGCCAGGACTGTCCAACCACAGGCCCAGCTGACCACCTGGAAGGAAGAGGACCAGGGACCCGACCGCTACGCGGCCCAGAGGGAGCCAGCGTCGCTGCCCGGGGGGGGAGTCATCCCCCAAGAGCGTAGCACACCCCTAGGTCCTCCAGTGCACCAAAATGCATGCAGGCCGGACACCCAGACCGTCACTCCAGCACCGATGATCCACTACAGGATGTTCCCCCAGGTGGAGGGACCCAAGTTCCCCTTCTTCAAGGACGAGGACAGGAGCCAGTATGTGGAGCTACGCATCTGCCTAGACACGCTCTTGGACAACTCCTGCTCCGAGTCCTACAAATATGCGATTCTCCTTCAGCATGTGAGGAACCCCAGAGCCCACAACATGGTACTGGCCCATGCCTCCGCACCGACACCTTACACCAGAGCGCTCGCTGACTTGGATGCCCGCTACGGTCGTCCCTGGAACCACGCCCTTGCTGAACTGCAAGCCCTCGAACAGCAGGCCCCCATCAAGGATGACCGGGCGCTGGATGACTTCGCGCTCCGCGTGCACACCTTGGTTGGGATGCTGAAGACGCAGGGCCCAGCTGGCGCCAGCGAGATCAACAGCACCTCCAACGTAGAGCGGCTGCTCCGCAAGATCCCACGCTTCCGGCAGGAGAGGTTCCGGCGACAGCAGCGCGTTCGTAACCCCGAGAAGTTGGGTCTGAGCATGGCTGCCTTCGCGGAGTTCCTACTGGAGGAAGTGCATGACACCAACGTAGACGCCATGGGTTACGCTGAGCCGAAGAAGGAGAGGGAGAAGGGAGACCGCTGGGACGGGCCGAGCTCGAACAGAGGACGCCCAGTAGGAGTGCTGCACACGGAGGAGGAGCCTCGGAGAGAGAGGACCACCCGACCTGAGGGAAAGGATTCCTCTCAACCCCCTCCAAAGGGACGGAGAGGTCCACCGCCATGTCCGTACTGCACCAGCGAGCACTGGCTCAATGAGTGCAGTGACTTCAACAACCTGAGTACCGAGGCCAAGCAGAGGTGGCTCGAGAAGAACCAGAGGTGCTGGAACTGTGGGCGCGACCATCTGGCGAAGAACTGCACCTTGAAGAGGAAGTGCAACCGCTGTGAGGAGGTCCACCTCCACATCCTACACGAGGTCTCCCTCGCCAGGTCCACGGAGGGCAACAGAAGCCCTAGGTCCGGTCGCGCACCGGAAGAGGAAACCCCTGTCTACTACCTAGACTCGCCACAGAGCAGCGGCTCCAAGGTTCTACTGAAGGTGGTGAAGGTCCGACTTCACCACAACAACGCTGTGTACGACACGTACGCCGTTCTAGACGACGGGTCGGAACGGACCATCCTTCTCCAGGGGGCAGTGCGCCAGTTGGGGCTCCAAGGGACTGCGGAGAAGCTGACTCTGCGCACGATACGTCGCGACCTTAAAGAGGTCACCGGGGCGAGAATCAACTTCTCTATCTCCCCGGCGGGGCGGCCGTCGGATAGACATCGGCTTCAGAATGTCTTCACCGCCGACCAGCTAGCGCTCTCCCGCTACGACTACCCCCTGGAGAGGTTACGCGCAAGATATCCCCACCTACGGGGAGTAGACCTACATCCGATAGAAGGAGCGGAGCCAACCCTTCTCATCGGCTCGGACAACGCTGAACTGATCGTGTCGCTCCGTCCTCCGCTGAGAGGACCACGAGGCTGCCCGATGGCTGTTAAGACTGCGCTTGGGTGGGCCCTCCAAGGCGCTACCGAGTGGAGAGAGAGGGACGGGAGAGCTACGTCATCCCTCCATGTCCGAACCGAAGAAGCAAACCAACCAACCGGACCGCCTGGAGTGGAATCTATTGCTGCCAGTGCACCTGGAACAGTTAGTACCACAAATGGTTCACCACAGGATGACCAACCGAGGAAGAAGTCTCTGTGGACAGAGCATAAGTCTCTGGATGGGAAGCCTTACTACTACAACTCCCAGACTAAGGAGTCCCGGTGGTGGCGCTACCGTGCCATGGCGGCAACAGCTGTTGCCGAGGAACACCTGCAGGTGGCCATGCACCCTCACGTGGCCGAGGTCAGCATTGACGCACCCGTCAACTCCGTCAAGTACACGTCAGCCATGAAAGTCTCAGCCAGTATTGTAGACGCCTCCAAGGAGGAAAGGCCGAAGTTGGCGAAGAAGAGAGTAAAGTGGAACCCAGAAGAGGAGGCCAAGCAGGCCTTCAAAGAGCTTCTGGAGGAGGATGGTGGTTCACCCGACGCGTCATGGGAGCAAACCATGAGAATGATCATCAACGACCCACGCTACAGCGCCCTGCCCAAGCTGAGTGAGAAGAAGCAAGTGTTTAAGGCCTACCAGGCTAAGAAGGAGAAGGAACAAGCCAAGCAGCTCAGGAAGAGGAACTGTGAGGCGCTGACGAGCATTCTGGACAACATGGCCAACGTCACCCACTGCACCACCTGGTCCGAGGCCCAGCAGTACCTGCTGGACGACCCCTTCTTCGCTGCGTACGAGGCGCTGGAGACCATGAACCAGGAAGACGCTCTGCTCTGCTTCGAGGAGCACATCCGCGCCCTGGAGAAGGAGGAGAAGCAGAAGATTCTGCTGAGGGAGAGAGACAAGATGTCCGAAGGTGCCGTGGTACTGGTGAGGGACCAGTCCCTTCCGCGCGCCGCCTGGCAGACAGGCAGAGTGGTCGACACTATCACCTCATACCTCGCGCTGCTGGGGCAGCCTAGCTAGTGTGCCTTCTTTAGTTAACTGAAACCGAGGGTTTCATGGGGCGGCTGTTGTGAAGGCCCACAGTTTAGTGCCAGTTTAGTTTCCCCAAACCAGCCCTATTTTTGCCCCTAGTATTTCCTTTGTTATTTTCTATACAATTATATACGTTTCGTGAAGTATATGTATTATTCTTGTAATGTTTTATGCATATGTTTGATGACGTAGTATCCGGGGTGTGTCTGTGACCCGGATGTTACGTTCGGTGGTGCCTGTATAAGAGACGGAAGGGCGGAGTCAGTCAGAGTGTGTGTGTAGAGAAGCCGAACGAGAGAGAACTAGAACGAGAGAAGCAACGAAGCCGATCTAAGATGGCGGATTCAGCAGCGAGCACACCGTGCAGCAACTGAAGACGCCAGGAAAAGCGATTCTTGAGTGAGCCACTGTAGCCTGTTGGTTGTGTTCCCGTTGGACCGTCTTGCCAGCGGCCGGCTGTTCACCGTGGGACCAAGCGGGACGCCAGCTGGACATTAATCGTCGTCTCCACGAGCAAACACAGACTCCAGCGGAGCTTCAACGCGGACCACTTCGTCGACGCACATGCCAGTCAACCAGGCCTCGACGCGCACCACGCCACTGGACTATAGGCCTGTTCAGGCCAGAGACTGTCAGTGAGTGATTGAGAGTGTGTGTGGCCGGCCGGGTGGGAATGTATATATGGGGATGTATACAACCGTCGTGTAATAAATGTGTTGTTCATCTGTAATACCGTGTGTTAGTTGTTTGTAGCTTCAATGCTAATGCTAGTTGTTTGTAGCGCTAATGCTAATGCTAGTTGTTTGTAGCGCTAATGCTAATGCTAGTTGTTTGAAGGCTAATGCTAATGCTAGTTCTCTTGCTAATGCTAACGACCTTAACTGCTAGTCTAACGGTTTGCTGTCGCCCCCTGCCTGTATCCTCTTATACTGCCTATTTAGCTCCCTTAGTTAGATAACCAGCCCTTTCCTAAAAGTATACAGTCCTTTTCAGCTACTCCCTGACTACATACAGTATATATATACGAAAATCACATATGTACGTAATGGTTATTCATGAGATACTAAAATCATTGGTGATTGGGAGATAACATGAAATGGCCTTTGTCATCCAGTCATGACCTTGTATCGCTATGAAAGACTGTGGTGCTCTACAGTTCTGTACAGGAGAAGGTTTGGGTTGAGATATTGTACCGTGCGTCAGCCTGTACCCTGAGGGGTGTGTGTGTGTGCTCAATAATACTTGTGCCCTGCAGGAGGGATTGAGACCCGGAGACACCACCAGCACTTTCTGCGGGACCCCCAATTACATCGCCCCTGAAATACTCAGAGGAGAGGATTATGGTAAAAAGTGCTGCTGCAATTGATACTTGACTCACGAACGCTGAATATGCACACATGGACGACCACAAACATGAGCATCACATACACATTCTCCTTGCTCCCAGCATGTTTTCTTAAATACATCCATATTCAAATTAAAGGCACAGCTTACATTTATTTTATATAAGTGAATTTAATAGTCAGTGGTTCCTCTGTAGGACGTGTGTGTCTCGTGTCAAACATCATCACGGTTCACTGGAATGCTTCGGGCAAGCTAGCTTCTCAACAATTCAACAATCAACAATGCAATGCAGTATAATAATAATGGCGGGGTAGGGAGAGAAGGATCTGTGGTATAGTTCTGGGGGGGAGGGGATTGCTCTGCGCTGGGCTTGAGGGGTGTCAGTTGAGCTGTCTGTCTTATGGCCTGCGGGTAGAAGCTGTTGGTCCGGGGTCTAGGGATACATATGTATGTGTGTGTGTGTCCTTCAGGCTTCAGCGTAGACTGGTGGGCGCTGGGAGTCCTGATGTTTGAGATGATGGCTGGTCGATCGCCCTTCGACATCGTGGGGAGCTCTGACAACCCTGACCAGAACACTGAAGACTACCTCTTCCAAGGTTAGCCATCACACATCCACGCTGCTGGAATGACTGAATGAATGTTATTTGACAATGCTAAAATGCACAAACCGTTGCTTCAGCTACATCCCTTTTTACCGCGTGTCTCTGAGACGGCCTCTCTCACCATCTCCTCTCTGTCTCGTCGTCTTTGCAGTAATATTGGAAAAACAGATCAGGATTCCCCGCTCGTTGTCAGTCAAAGCCGCCAGCGTCCTCAAGGGATTCCTAAACAAGGTAACGAGGGATCGGACAGCCTTGATCAATCCTAACATGGTCATATCTGACTGCCCCTGGAGGATGATGTAATGAACCTTTGCGCTCGTCCTCACTCACTCTTGTCTTTCACCCTCTTCCTCTCCTCCCTCCCTCCCTCCCTCCCGTCCGTCTCTCTCTCCCACAGGAGCCTAAAGAGCGTCTGGGCTGCCACCCTCAAACGGGCTTCGCTGACATCATGGGCCATCCGTTCTTCCGAAATGTAGACTGGGACCTTGTGAGTTATGAGTCATCCCTTCATATCTCTCTCATCTTTTGTTTTGACGTACTGTAACACTTTGGCATACAAAAATTGGAGACGTGAATCATGCCTGCCATCCACACAGAGCACTTTTAATTCTCATGACTTGAAAATGAACTTTTGACTTCATGCAGACTGTGCTCATGCTGTGTCAGCCAGAAGGGACAAGGCAATTGACATCCTCATAATGTTCAGCTGCTTCTCCCAGTACTTCAAAGGGAGGGAAAAAAGCCCCAACCAGACAGCAGAAGGTCACATTTAAGTGCACAAGGTCACTTTCCCCCCCCCCACCTCCCCCTCCTCCCTAGACAGAGAGACTGTGTCAGAGTTAAGGGTTATCACCGATGAGGCCAGCCAGCCTCAACTCCCTTCAGGCAACCAGGAAGGCAGCAGGCAGTCAGCAGGGTGGCTCTCACAGTGGGGATGAGGGGGGTGGCGGGGGGAGGGTGGAGGGCAGAGCGAGTGAGCGAGTGAGCGAGTGCTCACAGGATCACTGTGACCTCTTTTCCCTGTTTGGTCTGGGCCAGCAGGGACTCGGCGGTCAGGCTGTCTGGAGGGATCAGGTTACGTTTTCCCTCCACAGACTCAGCCAGAATCTGAGCCCCTGCAGTGCCTCGGTCTGCCTGCAGGGGGGGCAGCGTTCAGCTTCCCTGTTTCCCTGCTGCTGCCTTTGGGCTCAGAGAGATGGTAGTTTACCTTCCACTCACTGCTGAGCTAGAATCACCATTCCTACTCAGTTGGAGACAGATATACTCTATGAGTGTGATACTACTACTACTAGTTCTAAACTATTTTTGGGGGGAGTTGAAATTGATCTTCTGAGACACTGATGGAATAGAGACCAATTGTTTTTATTTTTCTGGAAAATACAAATGTAATAGTTTAACCTTTTTTTTATACATATATGATCTAAACGTCACAGAGAGAGGAAACTCAGTTCCTGGCTGACTTTGACTGTGTTGTTTCAGATGGAGCAGAAGCAGGTGGTCCCGCCATTCAAGCCTAACATCTCAGGAGAGTTTGGTCTAGACAACTTTGACGCCCAGTTCACCAACGAGCCTATCCAGCTCACGCCTGACGACGAGTGAGTGTCTTGATTATTTTGCTATGCTTGATTGAGGATTTAGATCAATGTTTTATCCTAGGAGTTACTTTTTTATTTTGTACCGAGAAACCGAGAAAAAAAGTCACATTTTCATCTCTAGATTTGTAAGATATGTGATCGGGTAAATATTTATTCAGCAATAACGTAATGCATGTCACAACCATCGATAACTATCCTGACTGGTCAGATTCCTCTTTCTAACCGCCTTCTGTTCTCTCCTTCTTCCAGTGACGCCGTTAAGAAGATTGACCAGTCAGAATTCGAAGGGTTCGAGTACATCAACCCTCTCCTGATGTCGGCGGAGGAGTGTGTGTGAGGGTCCAGTCCACACACACACACACACACACACACCGCATCTCCTCAACGTCTTTAGTCAACTTTGCATGGTTACAACGAGACAACCCAACCGCTGACATCATCCTTCTGTACGAGGGCCGCTGGGGCTCTAGAGACGCTAATTTGCCAAACCAATCTCACACTCTGCCATTTATAACCACTAGTCCTTAAGTCTACCCTTTTCTTAATTATTTTTGTATTGTGTTAAAATCCGCACTGATATCAATGTGGTCATCGGGGCCTGCTCTCAGTAGCCAATGAGGCTTCGAGGTCGTTCCCAAGGTTACAGGACACGGGGGAGGGAAAAGAGGGGACACAAGACAGTCCACGGGAGGTGAACGAACCTTCCTCTCTCCTCTACTGGTGGTGTTTGATGCATATTTTATTTGTACATATTAAAATACAGTTGAGGATATATGTTAGACAAGGCCTTTTAGCTCCAAGCCAGATCACGGGGGGACGGAACAGTTGAAAAGGTTTTCTCAACGTCGTCCACACGTCTTAGCTTCATGCAGCACCACGTCTGTAGAGGAAGGAAGGAACACAACACTAGCCTTTTTAAAAGAGAAGAGAGAAAAAAAACTAATCTATATATTTTTCTCATTTTTATTTAATGACATAGCAGTCTCTATATACAATGTCCTTAAGTGTTATGTAAAGCCTGGCTTTCGTATCAGAACCATGGAGGCTGGACTGCCTGTTGTTGTTTAGTTAACAGTAGTCTGGGGCACGCCTCTGGAACAGAGAGGGGTTGTGTCCCAATCGTCTATCCTCTAATCCTTGCATCCTCTCTCTCCTGGCTTCCTTCTAAAATAAATAAATATATAAAACATTAGAGGAGAATATCTAAGGTGGGAACCGTAGATCTTCTCCTCCGATGTGTTTTTGAGAAGGTTAGTGAGGAGGGAGGATGCAAGGAATTGAGGATGGACTGTTGGGACGCACCTGGGGTTTTCAGGTTGGAGGCCGTTCTCCTAGAGTGAGGGAAGCTCAGCTGCCAACCAACACTAATGTAGATACTGACAAACTGTGAATGGAAGATTTTACTGCGTGTGGAGAGGGGTTGGGATCGGAGGACTAGAGTAATGCTGGAGCACTAGCTAAGAAACTAGCTATGCAGACAAGACCATCCATTGCGATCTATGCTCACACAGGACCAAAAAAATGTTTTCGAGAAGAAGAGAACAGTGTCTTGGTGGTACGCTTAGAAGGTACAGTATGAACAATAGGAAGACATCCTGTCCTAAGATTACACAGTCATAGAAATTATATATAAAGATTTGTTTTTCTTTGTTCATTTTTATAATACAATGCCTTTCTGAAACTGTTGTTATATTCTGTTTTCACTGTATTTTATTTTTCTACTGTTTCTCCATTCCATGTTTGTTCGTCTCTTTGAATCTGAATATTGAGGTGATTATTGAAATGGGTGGTACTTGGGGCGGGGGGGGGGACCAAAGGCCTGACCAGATGTTTGTATGGCTCATCTAAGGGGGTCTGTCCGATGTCCACGTCTCTAAGACCATGCTTTTTGACAACCTTAATCTGTGTCTGCTGTACAAAGAACGGGATGCTACATGAGTTGACCACCTCTGACCGTTGATTTGTGTCTTGAATGAGATTTTTACAAACTATTGACAAACTGTGTTCAAGCATTTAGCAGCTCAGAATAGCCATTTGCTTCACCCCCTGAATCTGAGTTATGTTGATAAAAACATTGATAATACAATAATTCCAGTCAATGTTTAGTTGAAGTATATACAGTTAAGTGTCCTGGGGCAGCATGGTGATTTTGGAGGAATAAGTACACTTCTGAATTTGTATGATGTTACACATATTGCAATGTTTTTAATTTTGTTTTTTGTTTATTTTTTTTGTTACTTTTTTAAGAATCTAATTTACTGTTGACTCTAATGATCACTACATTGATTCATATTAACTGTTATTGGGTGAACCCTCAATGGAAACACTATTGGAAAATGAATATAACTGGTGATGATGAATATGATGCGAGACATGGGGTGGGGTCACAGTCCCCCAGAGGAGCCTGCTGATCTTTATTAACAGTATGTAAAAACACGGATAAACGTGAAATAAAACAGTTATTTCTCATCTTGAGAGTGTGTGCTTATGGGTGTCTGTTTTGGAAACCTGTTTGTTTGTATAATGTTGCAGTGAAATAAGAGACGGTTAGATATCACTTCACTGAGTGGAATGATTAAACAGGATCAGATTGCTGATGGGTAACCGGTGACAGAATATTTACTGGCTTGAGTAGAGCAAATAGATCTCGGTTTCCATGGAAAAGTACTCTCCGCTCAACCCTATGATATATATATTTATATATATATATATATATATATATATATATATAGAATATAACAGGAATATAAACACCATCTGATGGAAGGACACCTGCAACTACTGATCCATCTCACTTATTCATCCCTGCAGCCCTCTCCTCTGTAGTGCTGTGTAGCTATTTATGTTTTCCTGTTGTCTTCCTTCTGTGATTGTTCCTGCTTTTACTTGTATTGTATTGTTACGTGATTCTGTCTTTTTGTGCTTGCAGACCAGTAAACCAGCTGTAAAACAGTTTTAACTGAGTCAGGCCAGTTTAAATGTAACACATTTTTAACATCTGTAAAGTTACTTTTAATTTATTCCTGTATAATAAGAAAGAGAGAATAGATCTCTGGGTGGCTATTCCCCTCGGTTCCGCTGGAACTCTGTATCAATGGCCCCAGCGGCTTGTGTGTCCTGGAGTCATGTGATTTCGCCAGCCGTTTGGAACGCACTCGACATCCCCCTGGGTGAAAAGGTCATTGACACTAGAGCTGCCGTCTACCCTGACCGAGTGTAGCCGAGCTCTGGGAGGTGCAGCGGGAGGGCACGGAAACGATGATGTGTTAGAAATCATAAAAGTCATTGATTTACTGTATGTAGGCTATAACACACGCACACACACTATGTGTAACATGTTACAGATTGAATTACAATAGACAGTAGTACAGTGTGTCAATGTCACTTGGATCCCAATGGGTAGAAAATGGAAATGGAAACCTGGTGGAAAATTCCTCCTGGTATAGGACTGCAGGAGGCAACTCAAGCCCACTCCGTGAAGGAGAGGGATAGACGCCTTTACCCACAATTCTGTTCTCCCAAGACACCATGTTTGACATTGCGCCTGTGCCCCCTACAATGTGTCTGCACATCCCCAGGCAATGTAACCCCCCCATCACTCCCTTGAATAGATAGAGTACTAACCTTGTATAATTAATGATGTAAAGCGGTAGAGGATCTGGGAAAACATGCTGCTTTTATTGTTCTTATCTTGTTGGATATTTTAGCCTGTCCCTAAAGGGATTAATTAAGCAATAAAGGAATCTCATTCTGCAGCAAAATGCAACCCCTTTAGAAAAACACACACTGCAAGTCAAGGTGTCTGTGCATACTAAGCATACGAAGCACCGTAGCCTAGTCCAACATTACTATAGTAACTAATAGTGCTATTGTGTTTTGTGTAGAGCCAATCAACCCTCAGGTCTTTGTCAATGGATCAACTATGAGTAATTCCCACCACATTCCCCATTACCTCTGAGAAATAGCTGTTACGAACAATATTGAATAGGCTACAGTAATAGACTATGGCACGACAGTGATTGTAATGATATAGTATCCATAAATGTTTCCGTCAAAGTAAGTGAGACGTATTTCACTGTTCTACATCATGTAAATTGTTATGGAAATAGATTCTATCCTATAGGGAATGTGTTCTTCATCTTGACAATCTTCAACAGCTTTTGTAAGTGGCTTATTTATCTTTTATGCTTATGTTTATGGAAGACATTACGCCACTTATGAAAATCCCTACACTGACTGGTCTTTAACTACCTTGCTCACTTTCTCAGAAAACAGGCAATTCATACATAAATGTATTGATATTAATTCAAGCCTCTAGCAGTTTGCATTCCTGTGCAAACAATATCAGTAATCTAGTCCTATCTTTCATAACACAGTTGTGCATCTTGTTCCTTCTCCCTCTGTCTCAGTAGGTGTCCTCAATTGCAAGTTTAATTCTATTATAAAAAATAAAAAGATATACAGTATATTAGGTGTTTGGCCTCTGGAGCTAATTAAGTGCCCTGTTCAATAAGGCCAGAGACAGCTCCTTGTAAATAGAGAGGTTCATTAATGTAGCTGGCTAGTTACACCACTATGGATCCTTCTGTTTCCCAACCCCACAACTCATACCATCTCCTCAGCCAAACCGCTTTGTGTTCGGGCCCTTGGCTTAATGAACAATCACCGGCCGTCGTGTTATTGCACATATGAGATTAATTTACTCCACAGGGTACACAGAGTGATGTTATTACAGGGAAATCAATGTCCCTCTTGTTGTTTTCTGCCGCTGGACACACAGTACAGCGCATCTGCTCTCATAATACAACTGCTGACCTTGCTGTCAGTGGCCAGTGTAGAGGCAGCGGTGGTGACACCATGCTGCTGCTGTTGTTTATCAAACCTTTATCAAGCCTGCTGCTCTCAGGGACCAGTGACATCAGACTCTGGGTCAGACAGGGAGTGTGTGCTCTCCCAGTTTCGATAAAAAAAACACCACACAGTACACACACAGCCAGTGCAGTAAAAGAGAGCATGATAACCTTTACATGGATGCTGCTCTACCCAGGAGCTGTGGGGATCCATGGCTTGTTTAATTTGTCAGAATACAACAGCAGTTGTACACGATTCCCCAACTGCTTGTACACAAATAACTGATAAAAAAAAATCATAGAACAAATTGAAGCTATAGATACTTCAATTAATCAAATAAACTCTAGTGAAACTACATGTCATGTCATGTCATTGGCTTCAACGATCATCATTACTCACAATCTTGACCCCTTTTCTTTTCCCATGATGGCCTAAGGAGTTGTGGGGTCGCCCAAAACCGAATCTAGAGTGAAACACCATTATGCAGAACAGCTAGGGGCTCTTAGCACTTTTGGTTTTCATGGAGGCGGGGCAGCACTTTAAAAATGTTAATGGTGTGGTGTCTGGACAAAGGCCAGTTGTGAATCCAGAGCTCCATTGCCCTTCCCATGCCATTTTACATTTAAAAACATCTGGTCAATGGCCCGTCTGTGAGGATGCAGGACTGAAGAAGCCCCAGCACCCTATCAGCCCAGCCAAATACCCAGAGACTACACAGCATGAGCAATCCACCTTCTCTCTGCCCCCAAGCCCCAGACTCATAGGTTATAGGCGCCATTCGGTGAATCATACAGGTATTACTAATTTGTGTCTATGATGGTAACATTTACTTCCCCCCGTCCTTCATTTTGCTGGGGAAATACATTCAGACTTGTAACCTTTTCAAAGAGCACAGGCTTTAAAAGCACTTTGGGGGGGAGGTGGAGGAGGAGTAAATATTTGGAGTAATATCACTGGCATCACACCAAAATCCCAATCTAACCTCTGATAAATATTTGGATTTGTGTTATTCTATCCACTATCCCCAGACAACCTTGTCTTTGTTTACAAACTTGAATCAGAGCCGGAATTTCTCCTGATGGCGCAACCGGCTGTCAATTGACTGCCAGCAAATGCCATCTAAGGCCATGTCATCACCCTAATGTGTTTTTGTTTTGTTTTTCTGACCAATAAAATGTGAATAATCATGTTCACCAGACACTTTATTCATAAAGTCATGAACCATAAACTAAACTAGGCCTTGTAACACAAAGACATTTGGACTTATCCAATAACACATTTTAAAAATAATAATACTTAAATAATAAAAAACTAAATCAATTTAAATGTCTCTGTGTCTTCAAATCTAACTTATTTTGATTACACTACTATACTGTCTGTCCTGTGTTGTCCTGTTTTTGCATTTGTATTTGCATAAATGCACCTTCTGTAAATGCCAAAACAAATTCCTATATGTGTCAAGCATAATGAATGAATGAATGGTCTTTATTGTCATTGATATAGTACATGTACCAAACAACGAAATTTGGGAGGCAATATAATGGCAATAAACGTTATCTGAATCAAGCCCAGATAGAGTGAATATCAAAAGATAACCTATTCTGTCTATCTGGGCTTTTGTCTTTTAGCCTAGTACTCCTGCAGGTACACAAACCCAGACAGGAGACAGGAGACAGACAGACACAGACAGACACCCCCGCACAGTTTCCGTGACATGCCCAATTCCAGTCTGGGTGACGTAGCCTCCCGTTAGGTCCGCGCGCTGTGACGTCGCGGTGGGACTGGAGCGTAGCGGTGCTTCTCGCTGCATCTTGTTGACGCTCGGCCAGAGGCTGTTACCCACGGAGGAGCGGAGGAGCACCGAGAGAGGCTTTTACCCAGCGAGAGGAGCCGAAACGACCAACGACCTCTTCCAGGCAAGTGTTTCTGAACGGGTTTCGTTCAATATTTTTTATTATACCTTAACGATCAAAAACAGCTTCTCTAGAACATTTCGCGTTGGCTTATTTGAAGGTTTTTACCGGGATTTAACTAGCGTAGGTTAGCTAGATTGCTAGCTCGCTCGCTCTGCATTCACCGCTGCCTGAGAGCCCCTCTCTGCCCAGATCGGAGGTCTCGTACCAGCCATGCTATCTTCTAATCTACCCGGTTTTTACACGTTTCGATCGTTGTGTTCGCGTTATTTATTATTATCTCCTTCCTAAAACATGGATTATTTGATACACTTAGATAAAAAAATGTGCTTCACTTAAGATAAAAAGCTTTTTGCCATGGAAGGTAGGCTATGCATTTGTACGGGGACGGTCGAATTGCTTGGTGTAAAAAAAAAAAAAACAGCAAACCTGTGTTGCCTTGCTGTGATCTACCACAGACACATCTATCACAGACACATCCATCACAGACACATCTACCACAGACACATCTCTCACAGACACATCTCTCACAGACACGTCTATCACAGACACATCTACCACAGACACATCTACCACAGACACATCTATCACAGACACATCTACCACAGACACATCTATCTATCACAGACACATCTATCACAGACACATCTATCACAGACACATCTACCACAGACACATCTACCACAGACACATCTACCACAGGCACATCTATCACAGACACATCTACCACAGACACATCTATCACAGACACATCTATCTACCACAGACACATCTATCTATCACAGACACATCTATCTATCACAGACACATCTATCACAGACACATCCATCACAGACACATCCATCACAGACACATCTATCTATCACAGACACATCTATCTATCACAGACACATCTATCACAGACACATCTATCACAGACACATCTACCAGGCGTGAATGTAGTAGGTCGTTGGTTCAACGTTTATGTTAACGGTGGTAATGTTGTAACTCCGTCCCAGACGGTAGTCCAGTGAATGTCATTATCAGTGCTGTCTGCATAGTACATACCATGGCCATCGTGGAAGTACAGTTTGCAGACGAGGAGGGAGGTGGGGTAGCAGGGAGGTGGGGTGGCTGGTATGGAGCAGAGGAGAGCAGCGAGCTGTGCGCGGTGTCCTTGCTGCTACGAGTCACGAAGGAAAGGGTGACACTGCCGTGAGATGTTGATAAAATACTGGGAAAGAGAACGAGCGAACGGTAATAAATAGGTTTTTTGTAATTGCGATGTGGCATTCTGATTCTGCGATGTAACAACATATTCGGTTTGGTTGAAAGTCCCTCGCTGGAATCGCAGGGGGTGAAGCTTGCCTCGCGATGAGCCTCCATTGGTGAGGTATGTTGGTCGTCTGGAAGGACACGGTTTTAGGTTTTAAATACTACGTATATGTCGGGAATGTGTTTATTATTGCGCTCAAAAGCCGTATTTTTTAGTTAGTCTAGCGTTTTGTAGTGAGGTAGTGATGTGCTCGGTGGAAGGATCTGGTGTGAATAATGGAAGGTCAGTGCTGCTGGTAACATCCAGTGTTGCTAGATAGACCACAGCGAAAAACGCGTTGTGGCTGAAATACATTTGACAGCCAAATCAAATATCCAGCCCTGTTTGTAATAATTTCTCAGATTTATGCTAGTAATTAAATAAATCGATTTGAAATTGATAGTACAATAATAAAATAAACAAACAAACACGGATCATAGGCATTCAATGAAATTGTTCCTCGTAAATATGAGGTTGTTGTGTTTACACGAGACGCGTTTGTAATGTTGAATGTGTATTTCCTATTTTAATGATTTGCATTGAGTTGGTGAGTAGCTGCTATTTCTACTCCGATTGATGCAGTTTATTCAGCTGAATCCCACCGTGGCCAAGGGGAAAACAGCTCGTTCGACTCCATTGAATGTCATGCTGTGCATTTCGGTAACAATTGAATGAGTTGAATGAGTGCTGCCACTCTTTTATCACTAGTTTGTCCCGTAGTTGATGGGGTCAGCGTGGGGTAAGCAGACCTTGGGAACAGCACAACAGTCGGGGGGGGGGGGGGGGAGACCTTTTTACAATCAATTTGGGCAAATGGTTAATTTGATTATCCTCATTAAGTGTGAACTTGTATTTATTACAGTGCCTCTTGGTAGAGAGCGAGAGGGTAATTTTGGAATTATTTGTAGGCGTTGTCTGGCCAGTTGGTTATACTTGCGAAAACTAGCACTTTGCATTGGCAATTGTGTTTTACTGCCATTAGTGAAAAGTTAGATGCAAATTCCTCCTGGGGTTCAATTACAAGGACTGAATGGTCAGATGTTTGTGTGAAGTATGTTAATAGCCATTTGGCTCAATGGTCCATGGACAACAGTCATTGACCTACTCTACCCCCAACCAGCACTGGTACCATAAAACATTTGAAACCCCTTCAGGTTATTTTATGCTCTGCAAAACCATTTGATTAGGTAATTGAATTTGCACTAGTTTATTATTTAACAATGTTAGAAAGGGGGAAAATACATGCAAACATGTTTTGGAGTTTCTCAGAGAGGAAAAAAAATGTTTCTTTTCCCTTTCCACATTTCTAACCTCTTTCCCCTCGCCTCTGCTTACAGGACACAACACAGTAAAACCTTCGATCATCATCGTCATCATCATGTATGCGTCTGAACGCCAGATTTGTCACATTTGAAAAAAAAAGAAGAAGAACAACCTGTCTTACTGAAAGGAATAAACAAACGCACCGTAGAGACGGAAAGACCATAAGTCTGTGCTCCGATATGGCCAGCACTCAGACGAGTTTGAAAACCCCGTTCAAAGACTTGACCTCCTTCAAGGGCAACATGAAGAGGCTGTACAGGGAGCGACTGGAAGATGCGCCTATCAAAAAACGTGTCATGGCCGAGATCAATCTGAAACGCCGCAGCCTGGAGTCCCTCCCCAGGACCCCCAAGGTGAAGAGGGAGCAGGCCGAGCTGGATCACCACGAGGCGGACATGGACATGGAGGGCCGGACAGAGCTCCACGTGATGGGGTCGGCCAAGGCTCTGGACCTAAGCCCGGGACTCAAGCACACCCTGGCCCAGTTCACCCTGAGCAGCCAGAGCTCCCTGGGAGGCCCGGCTGCCTTCCACGCCCGCAGCGGCCCAGAGTCCTCCTCCTCCCCCGCCGACATGGCCCCCCTGCCTTCCCCCCCAGTGCTGGGAGCGGGCCCCCTGCTGGTGCCCTGCGACAGCTCCACGGAGCTCACCCACTCCCTGCTGGAGGGGGAGTCCATCTCCTGCTTCGCCGTCGGCGGGGAGAAGCGCCTGTGCCTCCCCCAGGTGCTCAACTCGGTTCTGCGCGACTTCTCGCTGCAGCAGATCAACGCGGTGTGCGACGAGCTGTACGTCTACTGCTCCCGCTGCGACGCCGAGCAGCTGCACATCCTCAAGGTGCTAGGCATCCTGCCCTTCAACGCGCCCTCCTGCGGCCTCATCACCCTGACGGACGCCCAGCGGCTCTGCAACGCCCTGCTCCGCCCGGGTGCCGCCCTGCCCACCGACCCCAGCGGCAAGCTGCCGCCGCAGGGCCTGCTGAAGGAGAGCGAGGCCAGCTTCCAGGTGGAGCACCAGTGTCTGGGCAAGTGCCACGGTCTCTTTGTGCCCCAGTTCTACACCCAGCCCGAGGCGCCCTGCATCCAGTGTGTGGAGTGCCAGCTGCTCTTCTCCCCGCAGAAATTCGTCATGCACTCGCACAAGTCGCCGGACAAGAGGACCTGCCACTGGGGCTTCGACTCGGCCAAGTGGCCCTGTTACCTCCAGCTGGGCAGGAAGTACCTGGGCACGCCGGAAGAGCCGCAGCTGAAACAGCTGCTGGATGAGGTGAAGGAGAAGTTCCACTACCATCTCAAGAGGACAGGAGACAAAGTAAGTGCTCTCTCTCTTATTTGCTCTCTGTCTCTTGGCCGTCATTTTCTTCATTACACGTTTTTATTTTTTTTATTTTTTCCCTTCACTTAAGGGTTTTAGGGTATTTGCATTTAGCGCTTTCTCATTTGACTGCTCCATTCACCTGTGTGTGTGTGTGTGTGTGTGTGTGTGTGTGTGTGTGTGTGTGTGTGTGTGTGTGTGCTGCTTTATGGGGGTCATTCCTTCCATGCTAATGGTCTTGACCAGACCCATGTCCTGCTGTGAGAAGACATTCTCACCGCCAGTGTTGTCTTAAACCAGGCTTGACCCATAGCGTGTGTGAGGGAGGCTAGGGACAGCAGACAGGTGACACATGCCTGGCCTGCCTGCTGGCCCTCTTGTTGATGAGACTTGGCCAGCTGGCCTCTTCCAAAGGGGAAGTGCATCATTTGTCCTCCGGGTCATCTAGAGGTCACTTAGAATGTCACAGAACAAAAGGTCAAACTAGTGGATGGCTCTGCCGTGGACCTGAGTGGGAGTTGCATTTTGAATTGAGGTCCCTGTTTGAAAAAAATATTGTTTTCAAAGCCGTAGTGGTTGTCGATTTTTTTTTGTGTGTGAACGTTGAGTAAACTGGCGGACTTGTTGTGGGGGAATGCCCACATCGCATCAACTGTAGTTTCCATTAAAGGCCAGAAGCCTGTGGAGGGTTCTTCTAAAGGGGTTTTTGCTGCTTGTTTTTTCTTTCATTATTTCACCATTTGAAAAAGAAAAAAGAAGTGTGTCAGTGGGACCGCAGAGCCTATTGAAAGCACCACCTCCAGTTGAATAAAAGCTCTAGATTGTTTCCCCACCATTGACTGGCGCATGTCTCATGACCCCTCTTGACCAAACAGGACTTTTTGTTTTGTTTGGTCTGGTTTTGTTGTGGTTTGTAACCAGCTAGTTAGCTTGGGGAGAGAGACCAGTTAGAAAACCCTACATTTTGCTAGTGTTTTCAGGGTAGAGTCATGTTGTCACTGTGTGTTGGTGAATGTAGAGACCCCCCTCCCCCGTACTGGAAATGCAATTCCAGCAACCCTGCTTGTGTGGGTATAAAAAGGATCTTGTATCTTGTTAGGCAAAGGCTTTTCTTACGGCATGTAAAGGGTTAAGTGAGAGACTGTGGACCAGACAGGCATTAAGGGTGTATATTTATAGTGTGTGCAGGTGTGAGTGTGCGGTACTGTAATCTGGCGTTCACATTCTGTTCTGTTTGTGTCTGAGAGCAAGGGAGAAGCCCCGGTCTCCCTGTGTGTTTAACTTGTGTGAGTGTGCCGGAAATACCGTCTGGTGTCTCGTCTAGCGCCCAAACCGCATTCCTGCCCCCCTCCTTCTCTCCTCCCCCCCTCCCTCCTTCCCTCGCTCCCTCCCTCCCACCTCGGCTTGGCTGACTGTTACCGTCTGAGAGCGTCGGAGACAGACAGACTAAGGCCACTCAGCTACACTGGCTTGTCTATACCACGGACCAACTACCCCACACACAAACAAACACACACACACTCACACACACACACACACACACACACACACACACACACACACACACCGTCCCCTGTCTGAAGGTGGGTGTAGATGAGGCTCTTTGTGGCAGTGCCAGCCTCTCGCACCCTGTAATGAGTTGCTAACTGGAGGCTAGTGACACATCTCTGTCTGTCCACGTCTCACACCTCCCAGGCCCTCTGGAGCTCTTGTGTCACTACAGTTTCAGGTGTCGTTTTCTCCCTCCTGGGGGATTTTTCCCCCCGTCTGTTTCTTCTGTTTCTTCGTGTGTCTGTAGGGTTGTGTGTCTGTAGGGTTGTGTCTGTAGGGTTGTGTTTGCGTGTGTCTGTAAGGTTGTGTGTGTGTGTGTGTGTGTGTCTTCTTTCTTGAGGGGGTTTGACTTTGTCAACATTGGGATGTGGAAGTGAGTTAATGTAATGTAACTTCAAGTTTTGTTTGCAGTGTTTTTTTTTTTTTTGCCCAAGCACACGCATACTTTACACATTACCCCAATCCAAATAATGTAAAGTGAGCCCGGGCGATTTGAATAGCCAAAAAACTGGAATTCCTGGAAAAAGCGGAACACTGGAACTCTCAGTGTTCAGGAAGCAGGTGATTTGGGGGCCTGAGCCGTGTTGGAAGGAGAACGCCCCCAGAGCGGATGGACGAGTGTGTGAAAGGTCATCGCCAGTGAATGAGCTGACCCAGCGCTGGCCTAGCCTGTTCAGGACACACTGGGGTTCCCTTTCCATATACCCCCCACCCACCCACTCCGTGTGCGTGCGCGTTTTTGTCTGTTTTGATCTGTTTGGGTTTGTGGATGTGTGTGTGTATGTGTGTGTGTGTGTGAGCGTGCGGGAAGTCGGACAGGCGGACACGTCCGTCTCTTGGCAGGCAGGGCCCGCTGCGCTCACCCTGAACATCCTCCAGACTCCACGGTCCAGCCGCCTCTGAGAGCGTGACTCATAGTTTCCACATCCCAGTCGATGTGAGAGAAAGCCAGGCCAGTCCGGGCCGGGGAGAGCAGGCCAGGGAAGCGCAGACGCATACCTACCTCCAGAGAGAGAGAGAGAGAGAGATGGCCCCGGACCCGCCTGGCGTGTTGGTTTAACCCCAAGCCCAGCCCGAGACCCACACCGACCAACCCTATTTACACACGGTGTCAATGTGCACATTGAAACCCAGTTCAAGGTTTTCCGGAGAGAGAGCTAACTGGGGCATTGGGGGGGATGGTGGGACTCATGAACAGAGAGCCTTCTGGAAGTTTTTTTTTTTTTTTTTTAACTGCTGCTGGGTCCATATCCTGTTAGAGTGTTTGGCTGCGAGGGCCGTTAAAAGCCTTTGCTGCTCTCTTAAATAGACCTTTGTGCCCTCAGGCGCCTGCGATTTACCTAGTAGCCTAGTACCTATCCCTTCAGTGTCAATAAGGACCTCTCCACAGACGCCACAGCTGACAACACTGACTGGGTTTGACTACTCATTACAGGAGTAGACATGGCGCTGACAAACAGTGAGCTAATTTCTTCTGAGGGGATGACGAGCTTTTGTACTTCCCTCTCCAGACAGACGGAGCGTGTCGTCATGTTCTCTTCTGATCGGAGCAACAAACGCGCAAATTCCCGCTCGATGATGTGGCCCTGTTGTGAAATACCTTGTTGTCTGGACTGGCGGCACATTGTGTCCTACTAAACATTGACACAAGGGTATCATCCGATGAGACCTACCCCATGACAAAGTGATACATGGATGAGGCATAGACCTAGTATTTAGCGACTCCAAAGGACCCAGATCTCTTCTTGCCCTGTCATTGTGACTGACACCGCGCGTTAACTAGGCGTAGCTCGGTCAACCAGCTTAAGGAGTCACTAACGTCGACTCTTAGCCGTGTTACCCCAGTGCCCAGGCAGACCCCCAGCTCTGTGTGGTCGTATTCTGGTAGCCTTGGCTCGGTGTCAGCTGTGGCAGACGAGAGAGAACAGTCTTCCTCTGTCTGTCTCCCAGGCCGGGCTGAGACAGCGTCTGTGGTTCAGACACTAGACAGCTGCTCTGCTCTCTGGCTTCCTCTGTTTGGCTATTTGGAAAGCGGTGACTTCATTACCACAGACCATGGCGGTGCTGTGGCCCGCTCTACTTCTCCTGGTTTGTTTGTCTCTGTCTCTCTTCCTCATTCTCTCTCGCTCTCTCGCTCTCTCTCTCTCTCTCCGTCTGCCTCTGTCTGTCTCACTCTGTCTTCCTATCTTTTAATCTGTCTCTGTCTTTCTCTCTGTGTGTCTGTCTGTCTCTCCTTGTCTTTTCCTCTGTCTCTCTTTGGATCATCTCTGCCCCAGTCAACAGTCTCTACCATATCCTACAGCGTTCTAGAGCATTCTACAGAACTCTAGGGCATTCTACAGTGTTCTAGAGATATCTGCTCCCCCCCTCGAGAGTCCAGACGGCTCCGCCCATTGGCCCACGTGTGTTTTTAAACAGTCGATATCCCCCGGGCCCCAATTAGAGGGACAGTAACACAATAAGCGGCCCAATGACCCGATAAGTCGATCGTTACATAAGCAAAAGACCACTTGTGTGCGTCTGCGAGACGCAGGGGAGAAAACCCTGTGGGTATCGACCGGTCTCCGACCTTGATGGATGGGCAAGAGTTGCTGTGACGCTGACCGACGGGGGAGAAGAGGGAGGGAGGGAGGGAGAGAGAGAGGGAGGCAGGGAGGGAGAGAGAAAGACCAGGCCAGCCACAGAGAGCAGCAGAGGAGAGGAGAGGGAGGGAGTTACGTAAAGACCCGTCTGTGTTCAGACATGTGCCTCCCTTCTCCCAGCCCCCATCACCCCTCCCCCCCTGCCTCCCGTTACTCCCCCTGCGTTACTCAGACAGCCAGCCAGACAGACAGACATACAGCCAGCCAGACATACAGACAGACGGACACCGTGCAACTGCGGCCAGGAACATACTGCCCCCGGGGGAGAAGCTGAGCTGCGATAGGGGGAGGGGGAGGGGGCGGAAAGGGGGGAAGGGAGAAGAGAAGCAAGGAGAAGAGAGGAGAGGAGCGGAGCAGAGGGGGTGGTTCAGCTTAGGACAGCTGGCTCCTGCTGTTGTCACGGTCAGCCCTCTCCCCCCCCCTCTCTCTCTTCCTCCCCTCCTCTCTCTCTCTCTTTCTCTCTCTTTCTCTCTCGTGCTGGGCTCAAACACGCGAAGCCCCCATACAGCAGCTTGTTATGTTGGCCTGGGCCTCCACTCCACTCCCAGGGTGAAACATTAACCTCACAAGACCTCAGTCGAACAGAACGCTCAGTCTGGAACTACCCTCCTGCTCAGCCAATCACGTGGAGGCTGGGCCGGATCCCCCCCCCCGCCCCCGCCCCCCCCAACCCCACAGTCTGTCTCTCTCCTGTGAACATGTTTGTGTCTGTTTGTTTGTGTTCCAAAAAACCCTCAAACGCAAAGCACACCCAAGTTATTCTCTTCCCACCAACTGCCAAAATAAGAACACACTCACTCGTTTCGGTTTGGATGTTGGTTAACGCTGCATATTTATCTAGGTTTCTGCTGAAACTTTAGCTCTCCACAGCCCCTGCTTCTGCTGTGCTGCGGTGCAAGGCTGGGTGAATGGGGCCCTGCTAGGTGGGTGGAGGCTGCTAACTGGGTGGGGGCTGCTGTTGGAGGGACTTTAGTGGTGGGTCTCAGCCAGGTCAGGTCCAGTGTCAGAGCTGCACGGCAGGGTCT
Source organism: Nansenia antarctica (assembly GCF_963989245.1). Classification (NCBI taxonomy): domain Eukaryota; kingdom Metazoa; phylum Chordata; class Actinopteri; order Argentiniformes; family Microstomatidae; genus Nansenia; species Nansenia antarctica. The sequence continues at coordinate 19,364,615 of NC_137686.1, read as the reverse complement.
ACGTCCATTCTGTTTACATTTATGTGCCATTACACTCTGTTCTGTGTAGAATGTATTTACAATTCACAAATTGGCATGTATTTGTCACTCTATAAGGATTTGAAATGATTTTAGAACATTGAAAAAAAATATTGAATAAAAACAATATATATAACAAAAATATATTTATTTATTGTATTTTAATGTCAATGGCATATATATATATTTATATAAAGGGATATCCCGAATTGAAACAGAATTGGCGGTGCTCCACACTCCTGCCTGTGCAACTGACACCAGTGATAGGCCAGTGGGCGTCCAGTGGGGAGGGGGGTGGCGGGCCAGCCAGATATACCAGGAGCCCTGCCACGTACACCCGGCAGCAGACACACACACACACACACACACACACACACACACACACACACACACACACACAGACAGACTAAACACACGGCTGCACCCCTCACACCCACGTCTCCCCCTCCGCTCCAGCAGCCCTGACAGCCTGTTTGCATGTCTGCAGCTCTCTGACTGCCCCTCGGGGCTTTGCCACGGAGAGCTAGGTGCTTCTAGGGAAATGAGGGGGAGATGTGTATATAGGCAGCCATTATGGGCCTGTTCCAACAAGATGAAGTGGGGAGGGTTTGAATAACCGCTTGGATGAGACTAGAATAATGAGTTGTTGTATTAATTATTATTCGATGGCTGATGAGAAAATTAAGTGTCCAGTGTCTCGTCTATTAGAGAGACGGTCAGAAGGGGGGGGGGGGAGCGAGGGGGTGTACTGTAAAGTGTGTATGCGTGCGTGCGCGTCTGTGTGTTTGCAGTTGAAAGGCTCTTCTGTGCTGCGTCCCGGTGGGAACGGTGATTAATGGAGAGATCCAGAGACGGGCGCTTTCCATAGGAATGCCACACTACACTACACACACACACACACACACACACATACACACACACACACACACACACACACACGGGCACACGCACACGTTCAGACGCTTTCTCCCCCTCCCCCCCTCCCCTCTGTCTATCCCCCCCCACAACATCTCACAGACACAAACCGTGCATATCAAAGCCTTGTCATGCGTCCTGCTGGGCTCCCACTCAGCGCGTACGTCTGAGACACACCGCCCATCCATTATGCATGATCCAAACACGGGGAGGAACCGGGGGGTCAGGCGCACCATTAAAGGAATCCCCCCATCCCCACACTTTTCTGCTAATTTATTTGCGTGTTCCGTAATGGCCACATTTCCATATGGAAGCGATCCTGTCCTGGTGTGTTTTATTAGGTATTCACACTGTTGTGAGACGATGCGATCCGTGGCGTGCAACGGTGGTGGTGACGTTCCTCTAATCCCGCAAGCGGCTTTTAACCTTCAGCCCGCCCGCGTGGCGCGCACACACACACACACACACACACACACACACACACAGAGACACACACAGCGAGAGAGAGACACACACGGCTAGCCAATTAAAGTGGTTCTAGCTAGCCGCACAGCCTCATATTTCCTCTAGTCTCACTCTCACCACGCGTCCTCGTCCCTTTTTCTCCCGTTCCCCCACCAGGGGCCCCCTACTGTGTACATCCTTATCACATCAGGGAGTTTACTGGTGTTATTCAGCCACCGAGGCTGGTGGTAATGGCCGTTGTAATGACCGACTGTCAAGGCAAGTGTGACATGTTGTTTGTGGGGTTTTTCTTTCTCCGTCGCTCGCTCTCTCTCTTCTCTCTCTCTCTCTCTCTCTCTCTCTCTCTCTCTCTCTCTCTCTCTGTTGCTGTGTTTATGTCTATGTTATTCCCTCCTGCGGTGATGTCACTCAAGGGAATGTCTCCCTGATCTGTCATCGAGCCCTCTGCCACACACACACACACACACACACACGCTATCCTCTTTGGCTCTTGGGAACGACAGACCCTTAAAATAGAACCCTGTTTTCCCTCCTCACCTGACTGCGTCTCACGCTAACATCAAGCCAGGGAGCCAATGTTGGTCACGAGAAATATCTTTCTCCCGTCCACCCCCGTCCTTCTGATCAGCGACTCACTCAATCACTATCAATGAACGACTTCCTAGTTGTCCTGAAGATAATAGGCCTAGCTTGAGTGTTTTCCCTGAACTGAATCCTTATAAACAGACCAGAGCAGTCGAGGCCGAGTAGCTGACCTCTGCGTGCCTGTCCTTGTGTGAGAGGGCTGAGACGGTCCAGCACGCAAGCCTGTAGGCCCTCCTTATCGGTCCTGAAGTAGCACAGGGTCATATCCTGTGTGTGTGTGTGTGTGTAGGGATGGGACGATTATCGTTTTTATCGTTAATCGCGATAAAAACACCCGCGATAACTTAATCGTGGAGAATTTTTATTATTTGAATAATCGTCATAATGGTATGTTATGAATAAACTGTGTTTAACAAATGTCTGGCGCTATTTTTCAGCCTAGTCTACATTACTTTTGCAGTCAAGTTAGCGACTGTTACTGTAATATAATTGCGATTCCTCACATGAGCTGCGCGCGAATATCCTTGTCTAGAACTTGTCTCGCGCTATTGTTCAGCCTGCATGGGTAACGTTACTGTCAAGTCAGCCGTGTCAGTCAGTCACTAGGTAACGTATGCTAGCCTACTCACCATGGCTGGTGAAAAACTTTAGACGGGATACTGTCATTGGCCTTCCTTGTTATTACCAGGCAGTGACAGTCTATGGCTGCAAAAGGCACGGTCGCCCCTAAGCTTTAGCAAATATATTGTGGTTTACTTAATACTGTTCAGCACTTGAGGTTACATTCAATGCATGACTTGTGCTATAGGCTAAATACAATTATGAAAGCGGCAAGTAGCAAGTGTGCGCAATGCTGCGCATCAAAGGCATTAGGCACGTAACATCCATGCTGTATGACAACCGTCCGTTATTTCCCGAACTTCGCCCGAACCCCCTGCGAGGACCCGGGTACAACGGTATGCTCCCCGCGGCTGCTATCAGACTGGCCGCGGGAGTGAGTGTTGAGGGAGAGAGGAGACGGCAACCCTCGCTCGCCATAGACTGTATCCCTACTCGTCTCTCCTGAGCTCGGTTGTAACGTGAACCCGTGGAATACGGGATATGTTAGATGGTTTACAGTAATTCCCCAAATGACCAGAAAAGGAAGTTAGATTTGTCGCTGGTCGCTTTTGACTAATTAAGTCGCCAAGGGGCTCTGGAAGTTGGCAACACTGGGAGTTCTTTAAACTGAATTTGAATTACTGACTTAAAATGTCCTAAAAATACAACAAAATCTAAGTTAAAGTGATTACAGTGTGTTTTATTGGCATTTATTGGCATAATTCTATTTTTTTTAAAATTCTCGCGATAATATCGTGGATCGCGATTATTTTGCCCACGATAATCGTGACATGACATTTTCTAATCGTCCCACCCCTATGTGTGTGTGTGTGTCTGTGTGTGTCTGACTTGACTCACGCTCACGTGTCCAGATCAGTCTCCCTACCAGGTGTCTTCTGTCTCCCCTATGCAGCCGTGTGGTCTGGTGGGTCTATGGAGACGGCCTCTTGTCACTGGGTCAGGTGTCACAATGAGAAGAGCAGCACTATGTTATATTACACTGGGTTGGGACGGCGAGGATATGACTGGCCCTCGTAAGGTGTGTGGGCGGCGGTGACACACTCCCGAAGCGTGCGGTGGCAGTGCCAAGGGGTCTTGTGACCCGTGACGGACACACACACACACACACACACCCACCAGTGGGAGTGGGCAGAGAGTGGATGCAGATGACCCCCCCCTCCCTCCCCCTCCCCCTTAGATGACTAACAACAATGAAAACCACGCCCTGTTTCTCTTTTCATTTTCATCCACTCCCCCCCCACCCCCTGTACTCCCCCGCCCCCCCCCTCCCACGGGTCACTTCCTCCCGGCCCTTCAGCCCTTCCAGCAGCGTGTGACTCACCCCTGCGTCAGAGCCACGCTGCGGTCTGTCCTGCTTATCAGCGCCAGGCAGGAGGATGTGGACCGCTGCGGCGGTGCTCTGGCCCAGACAGCCTTTGATCTGCGCCCAGGTGCACGCCACCTAGGAAACCTGAGTCACACTTAATGAATTTATATATATACCCCCTCTTAAGTGGTTTCTGGAAGGTAAACACACACAGACCGGAGGCCTGAGAGACCTTGAACAAGACGTCTGGTCTGGTGGCAGCGGGCCTTGTTTGTATCAGCTCACTCCTCCTCATCAGGCCCTGAGTGCTGCCGTCTCCTTCAAAACAACAACAAGGAAGAAAAACAGACTCTAATACTGTGTGTGTGTGTGTGTGTGTGTGTGTGTGTGTGATTGGAAGGAAGCTGCTGGTGGATAATGATGTGGTGTTGCGGTAGCTTGCATTGAC
>NC_137686.1:19347757-19355257 GCF_963989245.1 Nansenia antarctica | reverse complement strand
TTGGGGGTCATATTGATTGGGCCAAAATGGAGGGGGGGCTGTTCATGGATAAATGGCTTATTGGATTAAAAAACATCAAACAAAGGCCTCTGTTCTGTTTGGTAGCCAGACCAGACCACCCTCCTGGCATGGGGGGTGCCCCCCAGCCCCCACCCCCCCAACCCCCCTCACATACTACAGGCCTACATTCACACCAGAACAACAGTCAGAGGGGCCTGTAAGGTGGCAGGGTAAGACAGACCGGGGAGCAGCGCCTGTAGTCTGATCTCTGACACACTCGCAGCGCTCTGGTCTCTGGAACAGGATGTGGTTGAAAACAGACAGGGCGTGACCCACTGTCTGTGTGTGTGTGTGTCTGTGTGTGTGTGTGTGCGCGGGCCTGTGTCTAACTGTGTGTGCGTGTGTGCCTCTCTCTTCCTTCCTCCCTCGCTCGCTCCCCGTCTGAGAGAGAATGAAAAGGCACCCAAATAAAGCTTGTTTACTTCCCATCCCCTTCAGAGCCAGTTAGCCAGCTCTGTCTCGGGGTCCTCCCCTGCCACCCCCCCCTGCCCCCCTCCCCTGCCCCCCCCCCCCCCCCCCACCAGCTCTGTCTCGGGGTCCTCCCCTGCCACCCCCCCCCCACCTCTCTAAGCCGCTGCCTCCCCTCTCTCCTGAATGCCAGCCACATGAAAGGCTTGGAGGGTTTGAAGGGGCACTGTGGAGGGCTGGGGGGCAGCGGGGGAGGGGGCGGGGCGTCACAGGCAGGCTTTGTGTGCCTCCCCCTGCCTCTCTCCTCTCCCCTCCCCAGGGCTAGATGGAGGATCAGTGCTGTGGGGTTTTGTTTGGTTTCATACATGACTGCTGCTGCTGCCAGTGGTTCAACAGATGGAGGAGGGACAATCGGGCCCCGATGAAGAAATGTGTGTGACTGTGTGTGTGTGTGTGTGTGTGTGTAGACACGGCAGTTTCTATGTCTATCTCTCTAGTAGAATATAATAATGCCATGCCCTACCCTGGTCCCCAGGCTGGACGGGCCTGTTTGTTGACTGTGCACGTGTTCATTTGTATGTGTGCTCGTGTGTACGCCTGTGTATTTTTAGCTGAGACTGGCGCTCAGCGGCGTCTGTGTGTGTGTGTGTGTGTGTATATCAGTCATCTCAGCTGGGATCCTCATCAGGAGTGGATGACCTCCCTCCTCCTCCACCCCTCTCCTTCATCATGTGACTGAGGACAGGACAGGAGAGGAGAGGAAGTGTTTTCAGCGCACTTCTGTGTGTGTGTGTGTGTGTGTGTGTGTGTGTGTGTGTGTGTGTGTGTGTGTGTGAAAAACGACAGGGAAATGGGAAGGGGAATATGAAGCACCCACCTGCCCAGTGGGAGGTCCTGAACACGGCAGGCCCAGCTTCCTATAGGCTGATCAGCACCACGTTCTGCCGTTGGATTGGACACACTCTGTTGTCTGTCGACCCGCGTCACTCTAGTACTGTTCATGAACACACCGATGTGTCTGGCAGTGTCACATGGGCCGATGGGCTGGGGAACCATATTGAGTTTGTACTGTATGGGGGCGGAAATAGGTCACTGTGTGTGTATATATTGGTGTCTCTGTGTGGGTGTGTATATGGGTGGATTGTGTAAAGTAGAGCAGTGTCTGACCCTGGATGAGACGTGGAGTAAAGGAATGAACCCTGGCACTGAGGTGTGTGTTTGTGTGTGTGTGTGTGTGTGTGTGTGTGTGTGTTTGCGCGTGTTTGCGTGTGTGTGCGTGTGCGTGAGACAGACTGGGAGCTGCAGCAGACTGCTGGTGGATTACAACAGTGGGGGAGAGTTCAGTTGAGCGAGTGCCTGGAATGCTAATCTACATTGTCATAAGGCTAGCCTCGGTCTGACGGGGGGGGCCGGGGGGGAACCTCAGGGTGTGTGTGTGTGTGTGTGTGTGTGCGCCTGTGTGTGTTGGGGGGGAGGGGGAGGGGGGGGGGGGGTTCCATGGGCCCTCCGGCATCACATGCATTGCTAACCCAGCAGAGCAGAGCAGAGCAGGGGGTGTGAGAGTGGAAGGCCTGTACATTACATGATCAGATTACATGATCAACCCCAGACCTTCACCTGAGCTCCACATGAGGGGAGAAGGATTCATGTTGAACACAGAGAGAATGTAGACCGTCTAAATAAAAAAAGGTGGAATAAAAAAAAAAAAAGGCATGTAAGCAGTGTTTTTTAAAGATCACTGTATGTTAAACAATTAACAAGAGACATGGGGGGTTACAGTGTCTAATAGACCTTTGTAGGTTGTGTGTGTGTGTGTGTGTGTGTGTGTGTGTGTGTGTGAGTGTGTGAGTTTGTGAGTGTGTGAGTGTGTGAGTGTGTGAGTGTGTGAGAGTGTGAGTGTGTGTGCGTGCGTGCGTGCGTGTGGATTGAAGCATGCAGGAATGCAGCGGAGTGTCCCCCTCTCTGTGTGTGTGTGTGTGTGTCAAGGCAGCAGCCTTAGATAAGAAGAGGTGCTTCATTACTGCAGATTAGAACAGACGAGCTGCACAGCAGGTGTGAGAGATGGAGGGAGGGAGGAGGGGAGAAAACATGGAGAGATAGAGGAAGAGGGCAAAAAACTGGGGAGAGAAGGAGATAGTGGAAGGTGGGAATTTAGAGATAATGGAAACAAGGGAGTCACACACACACACACACAATTTCTCACTCTCTCATTACAGAGTCACACAGAGAGGACAGACTGCCAGGAATAATGAGCAGGTGTGTGTGTGTTTGTGTTTTTGTGTGTGTGTGTGTGTGTGTGTGTGGGGGGGGGGGGCGGTGGGTGTTCTGTCACCCTCCAGACAACCAGGAATCACAAGCTTGAATCATAGGAAACCATTATAGCTCCCTGCGCTAGTGGGACACACACACACAGACACAAACACACACACACACACACACACACACACACACACACACACACACACACACGGACCTCCCTAATGAGCAGTGGTGTGTGTGTGTCGTCTGTCAGTAGTCTTGTCAGAAGCCTGTCCCCTGGCAGGGAGAGGTCAAGCAGATGCGGGAGCGCCCGGTGACCTGGTGCTAATGCTGCGTTGCCCCGGCGATGACAGAGGACATGCAGCCAGAGTGCAGCCAGCAGACAGGACTCACATACGGCTGCAGCCAGCCTGCCACGCCGCCACTGCAGTGGGCTTATTGTTGTTTCTGTCATCCCCTCCCTCCCTCCCTCCCTCCTTCCCTCCCCTCCCTCCCTCTCCCTGGCTCTGCTGCAGTGCTCTCTGCCTCTCAGAGAAAAAACACCCCCCACCATACACACTAAACACACACACACACACACACACACACACGCATACGTTTACAAGCGCGCGTCGAGGTAACACAATTATTCCTGCTTACGAAACAGGGGGTGGTGTCTCTTATTTGCATGCGCACGCTCGACTCGTCCGTGTACATGTAAACACATGGACACACAGCCCTCGCCGCATGCATGTGTACAGACGCACGCATGTACACACACACGCACGCACGCACGCACACACACACGCACACACACACACAGACAGATCTAGTGGCTGGCCAGCAGTGCTGTTGTTGAAACGGAGGATAACAGCCACAGTAAATTGGGCTTATTGTTAGCAGGCTGTTTATCTGTGGTAATTGACTGCGTCTCAGAGGGAGCAGGAGAGAGAAAATCCTTTAGTCTGGTTGAAAGGCTTCTGTTTATTATTCTTTGTGTTCAATGTGTACAGTATTTACGGCGTGTCTGTCTCTGCGTGTGTGTGTGTGCGAGCGTGTGTGTGTGTGTGTTTTGTGTATTAATGTACACGACTCAAAGTAGAAGGATTCAATTATTAATGCCTTTTACCACTCTCTCTCCTCCTCGTGCTCTCTCTCCTCCTCATGCCCTCTCTCCTCCTCATGCCCTCTCTCCGTCTCTTAGCATTCCTCTCACTCTCCTTTACTATTCCTGGCTTTCTCACCCTCTCTTTTACTATACCTCCCCCTCTCTCGCACCCCTCTCTCTCTCTCTCTCCTTCTCTTTCTCTCTCACTATCCCTCCCCCTCCTCTCCCATTGTTGTTGAGATCCAAAGTCTTGTTTCCTTGTTACCTGTACAACCAGTCGTCCAGGCAGAAGACTATAGTATGGGTGTGTGTGTGTGTTTATATAAGCATGAGAAGAGTGTGTGTGTGTGTGTGTGTGTGTGTGTGTGTGTGTGTGTGTGTGTTAGGCCTGTCTGTTTGAGATAAGCATCAGCCCATCAGCTCATGGCCTCTTGCTGAGCATGGCCCTGGATTAGCCCAGAGAAACACACACACACACACACACACACACACACACACACACACACGCACGACGCACAACTGGCAGCAGCGCCAGCGGTATTTACTGAACACACACTGAGCTCAAAGTGTGTCAGACAGTCTGAATCATGTGCATGTTATACACACACACACACACACACAGACACACACACACACACGCACACACACACACACACACAAGGCCCCATGTTGAACAAGAGACTATTTATGAAACAGACACACGTACACACTAGGGGTGTAAATCACCAGCTTCATCACGATACGATATTATATCGATTTGTTTGTATGACGATACAATGTTTGACGATATCACAATGTCAGTCACGATACGATTTCGATTCGATTCGATTCAAGATCGATATGACGATATGATCGATATGACGCGATATCATATGCCAATCTAACACAATTATCAACTCACAAAAACAACTAGAATATTATTTGACCATTTTATTTGTGAGCTCTTCCAGGTATCCAGCATTTAAATCATATTGTATTATACAGTATTCTTCTGTTACAAAAAGAAAAATAGACCCGTTCACTAGTCTCACAAACAAGAGATATTCAGCTTTAAAACATTAATGTCCTATGAAACAAAACTGGAAGAACTTGTCCCCCCTTTTTTAAGGCAGGATTTTTGTAAACGTTCACTTTTTTACTGTCTCATAAACACAGTATTTTTAACAGTTAGAACTGAACCAAGGTCACCATTTAACCTACAGTATATTTGTGCAATAATAATAAATAATAATAAAATAATAATAATAAATAATAAGTGCACATGCAGTACAGTGCAGTACATCTTATATACATTCTTCTTAACCAAAATAAGTTAAGTATAAGCTCCAGTGTTATATAATAAGTATATCCTCCAGTGTTCTTCTTTGGGAGGTTTTTCTTCAAAAAAACTAACTGATCAACATGTTCAGGAGACAAAACACTATGCTCTGAACGCAGGTCAGGATAATTTTTAATATAGGGCCATCCATCACACTTCCTCTAGGAAGCACTGATCTGATATGATGTGTTGATTGGTGAAAGGTAAGGCTATGCTTGGACAGTCATGTTAGATCACTGATTACGGGAGTAATGATTTACCTGTAGATTTTATCAATAGGAATTTTGTTCAGGTTTATCCAATGAAATTGGACAAGCAAACCGGAGTAAAGTAAGTAAGGTCCAACCTGCAGCCTTTGCCCATTCATAAGACAGATGCTTTGTTACAGACCAGAGCATTGACCAATCACAGTCGGCTAGACTAGAGCATTGACCAATCACAGTCGGCCGTGGGCGGGCTTGGCAGTCGCAGCTAAAACCGCTTCGCTGTTCTCCGCCGGAGTCACAAAATGCAGAACACACAGTGTGCAGCGCTCTTTAACTTTGTAATTTGCCGCTGCTAGTCGCGCGCTGCACGGAAATGGTGACAGTCACGCAGAATGTGCCATTTCAAAATAAAGGTGTATCTTTAAGATGACGATATAGATCGATATTTTTACATTGCATCGATGTAATCAGATCGTTAGTCAATGAATCGATGCATCGATGTGAATCGATGTATCGTTACACCCCTAGTACACACACACATACACACACACAGAATAATGTATGGACATGTTCTTCCCCTGTAGTCTTGCACAGCTTGGGTTTTCCTGTGTTCTATTCATGTCCTCCCTCTGGTCTGTTCATCTCTCCATCTGTTTCTTTATTCATTGCCTGTTCTCGTCCTCTGGTACCTCACTAGGCTATATCTCACTTTCACTGTCTGTCTCTCTCTCTCTCTCTCTCTCTCTCTCTCCTTCTTCTCTCTCACGGCATCAGTACATCAGACTTTATGGTTGTGTTGTGGTGCCTCCCTGTATCCTTCGCTCTCTCTCTCTCTCTCTCTCGCTCTTTTCTTTAGTCTTCTAATGAGCCCTCCTCCCCCCCTCCTCCCCCTGTGTGTTTCAGAAGGCTGTGGACGAGGACAGCCAGGTGAGGAGATCTCCTCCTGAGCTCTGCTCCCCCAGCGCCAAGATGTCTGACACTGACCCAGGAAGAAAGGTCAGTCCCTCCTCCTCCCTCCCTCCCTCGTCCTTTCCCTTTATCCTCCCCCGCCCCCAACCCCTTGTCTCTACACCCAGGGGTCAGCTCTCAGGTCATCCCCCCTCCCCCCCCCCCCAACACACCCATTCAAAGGCCACGCTCCTCTGTCTCGCAACCTTCAACCTCCTCCAAAAACCACAGCTACCCTCCCCCGACACACGCACACACACGCACACACACACACACGCACACACACACACACAGACACACACAGAAAATATCATGATCAGCTCTTTATAGCGCATACACGCACACTACGCACACCACACACGCTACGCACACCACACACGCTACGCACACCACACACACTACGCACACCACACACGCTACGCACACCACACACACTACGCACACCACACACACTATGCACACCACACACACTATGCACACACACACACACATCCCCCATTGACAACACGCCCCTGCCCCCCCATAGCAGCCGTGGGGGGGCAGTCCTAATGACTGATGCAGCACTACCTGCCTAGCCCCCCCTCCCTGGACCAGCCCCCCCCTCCCTGGTCCAGCCCCCCCCCCCCCCCCCTCCCTGGTCCAGCCCCCCCCCCCTCCCTGGCCCCGCCCCTCCCTGGCCCAGCCCCGCCCCCCCTCCCTGGACTGTGATAGATGGAGGCTCTCTGCCTCTCACACACGTGCATGTAGGCCTTCTATTACATTATTACTGGAACAGCAGCAGCAGGGCTTCGCTTCAGCTCACCCCCCCCCCCTCCAGGCTCCAGCCTTTAGAGTAGAGATTAGCACACAGTGTGTGTGTGTGTGTGTGTGTGCGTGTGTGTGTGTGTGTGCGTGTGTGTGTGTGTGTGTGCGTGTGTGTGCGCGCGCTCCTTCCCTCTGTGTGCTCCAAAATATCCATATAAATTCAATCATTGTTTGCGTCGTGTTGATAATCCATAACAGATGATCAATAAAACAGACCCCCGGCGTTCCGCTGGCGCTGCCCCTCCGTAGCCTCCTCAGGTGTTGTTAGTGTTATTGGTTTTCTAGCGCGGGGGGGAGATGTAGTATTAATGTGCGGTGTGTGTGTGTGTTATTTCCACAGGGTAAAGCTCAGCCCACGCTGGTCTTCAACCGGCTGTTCCCCGACATCAAGGAGGAGCCGGGCCAGCCTC